>NW_012113919.1:9965848-9986494 GCF_000951035.1 Colobus angolensis palliatus | reverse complement strand
GAAGGAAGGAAGGAAGGAAGGAAGGAAGGAAGGAAGGAAGGGAGAGAGAAAGAACAACCCTCTGGTGGCATAATTTGTATCTGATTGCTTAATTAGATGAATTTGGTGTGTGACTAGATTGTAAGTATATAGCTGAATGTCAGGCAAGTCTACCTTTTGCTTCTTAATTACTCATGCTAAATGGAAATCTTTGTAATTGACTAATCCTGCCCATGTATTCATCTTATAAAAAAGAAAAACTTGGAAGTTTATACCTAACTATAATTGATATAATCACAAATCTCACTAATTTTATAACATTCTTCTCTTAGATGTGAAAATAGTGACTTGCCTATAGAAACTGAAAGTTTATTGTAAAGCAGTTCATGCCAAAGATGGTGAATACTCTTCAGGAAGCCTAACAGGCACTCTGTTTAAACACAACTAATGCTCATGATGATAAAGTTAGATAAATAGAATGGTAGGTTATAATATAATCATTTCCTTCCCTAAAGATACCTGAGTTCTCCACCACAAAAAGGAATTAATTTATTATAATGAAGAGATTATGAAAATTTCCATCTGAGAGTGAAAAGCTAAGAAATATTGGAGAAGTGTAATAGTACCTATCATAGCCTAGGTTAATTAAATTGGCTACAATATTGGTATCCACCCAATAATTCACTAAAATAATATTTCTAGGGGCCATGAAAGTTATATCACATACAGAAATAAACCAAACTAATAATAAAAATGTATAATATCTTATAATTCTACTGTAATATCTGTATCTGTACTTTCTGCTAGACTCAATTCATAAGAAAACCCTCTTGTCCCCCAATTTCCTGAAATGAATTTAAATAGAATATGGAATTAAAACTATCTTTGCAATTGTGCAGTATAGTATATCCCATGTAGTACTGTTTGGGGCCATATGAATGCATATTGAAGCACACAATACAGTGGAAAGGCCAGGCATATGGATATATGCAATCTTGAGTCTCTCTAAGAAGTAGCAAATACTAGGATTTTGAACAAGCTACCTAACACTGCAGCAAGATACACTTTTCTCAAAAAAATTTAGCAGCTTTTCATGTGGTTTTAGAGGAGACAGCTGCAAATATTGAGAAATATCAAATAATTTTTAGACTTAAGGTACCTATTGTGTTACTAGTAATGTTAGAAATATTTATTTTGATATGTTAAGCAGCTCATCAGAACTCATTCATGAAGTGGAAATGGCATACACCAAAACAGGCGACAGGCTGTAGTTCTGGAAGACTATATTGTACTCATGAAAAATTTGCCATCCTGTTTCTGGGAAAAATGATAAAACTTCTGGAAAAACTGATAGCTTTTACGAGGAATGGTCTGAGTCTTAGAGTTAAAGCAGAGCAAGCACCCAAAGGGTCACATAATGCCATCCAAAATATGCCACTTTAGCATGAGAATTCTTTTGAGCTGAAGGCAACTGGTAAGAAACAGATGCAAGAAAAGCTCTATGCCCTCACCCATTCACCTAAAAGCAGGACATAAATTTACACAGGATATAAATTGACTCCTCCTCCTTTTAATGAGAAGGGACAAAAGTTGATCATCATAGAAAGCTTTCAACATTTATCAGCCTGGAGACACCACCAGATGAATCTATTTCACAAACTTTATTACTAGCTTTTACATACCTTCAGTTTCCCATTTATTTGCCTTCTCACTAGATATTCAAGGTAGTTTTTCTGTGTCTTGCTGTGTCTATAACAATATGTTGTTTTTTGTTAATGATGCTGCATAAGCCAGTGTTCCAAGCCACCTCTTTAATATTTACTCATGTTTGTCTGGGTATCTTCCATGTATACATGAGTTATAACATGTTAATTTCTATCACTTTTTTCCTCTTGTTAATCTGTCTTTTGTTATAGGGGTCTCGACTATAAATTCAGAAAAACAAAGGGGAAATTGTTTTTTCCTCCCCTACACAACTGAATTCATGAATGAGTGTCTCAAATTAAGGGAAGAAAGTAGTGTGTAATAATGCAGCCATTCTTTCTGCAGATGATAAAACATCAGTTGAAGAAGTTCATTTGGGAAAAGAGATGGATAATATTTGGATACATGAACTCTTAGACCATCATCAATAGCTTTGTTCTATATTAAGGCATAAGGACAGATGCTGATATCATCTTTACAAGGTCAGCAGATGATCCATAGCTGCTATAGATGGGGCTAAAAATGACTCCAGTCTTCACTGTACTTTAAAACAAGACCATTTCTTGATGGAGTTATCAAAACTATTTTAATACTCTTGGATTTTAATGGGTCAAGAAAATCTTACAAAATAAAATAATTATTTATTATAGAGTTTGCCAACCCTGCCTTGGATGATTGGATTCCAAGGGTATCCTTATATTGTTAATACAATTGTAAAATTCCAAGTGGAAATTTCAAGGAAGAATGAAAGTAAGTCATGTGGATAATCAATAGCTACTGCTCAGAAAGTGTCAGGAATGTGAAGACTGATGCCCCTGCTTAGGCCCTGGGGGTAGTTACTTGAAATGAGCAGGCACAGATATGTTTAGGTTATGCAACATTGGACAGGAAAGGCTGTATACCTCTAGCCTCTACCAATGCTGCTAATGTAATAAAAGACCATACAGACTGTTAACAGGAAATTCAATTTGAGTAAGATTTCCTGAGAAATTCTCACATTTAACAGGGAGCTGTACTCTACAGGAGCTTTATAAAGAAATCCAGGTGGCTTCAAATGGATTCTCACTGTAGTACTTATGCAATCCATTTTTGGCTCTGTTTACTGCTTACTTGAATCAACAGCAGAGAATGTTTTTAAAAGTATAGAATAAAGTACTTTGCATCAATTTGTTCTCCCCAGTTATATATTATCAGAACAAAGAGTGCATTTCCTTCCTGCCAGCAATCCTAAATGTTCTATAAAGCATTACATCAAACAGATGCATGCTATTCTTTAAGGTCTAAAAGGCACTTCTTTGAGAACTAGGGTTAAAAAACAAATACCTGTTAATAGAAATAAAAACATAATATGGGTAAAAAGTGTTGGTTAGTGTAAATGGATGAATTTGTTCTTCATCTAAATGTGGGAGTGGAAAACAGGATATCTTTGGAAAGGTTGTGGGAATGTAGTGCTTGAAATGAAGCCATGGAGGATGATGTAATCTTCCAGTTCCCTGTTTTTCCCAACATGCACATTATCCATTCTCTGGAAATGGAGTGGTCTAGGACTGCTCATTTTGTGCTTGGCAGAATAAGCACTGGTGTGCAGAGTACTTTTTCACTGCCTATGAACTTTGTGAATTTTCTAAAGTAAAATGAGTCAGAGAATAATTCCATCTTATTGGCTAAATCATGGTAAGTAGTGATTTTTAGTCATAGAAGCAGCCTCATCTTCCTTTGTCTCCTTATTGAGAGTAGACAATATAGGAAGATACAGCAGTTCCAATTGTGCTATTTGAAAAAGAGGCTCTCATTTGGGTACTGATTCTGGCTTAAGATAGGTAATAAATAGGAAGAACATGGAGAAATTGTAGCAGTTGATGACACATATTAATGAGAAATTTTACTGGAGAAAATACCTTTTTTTCCCCCTCATAATACAATCTTAGGACAGGAGAATAATACACTTCACTTTTTCAAGGTATTCATATATGTGATTTAGTAAAAAGATAGCACCAAAAATCATTTAATCACCATTGTAAATAATATCTGTTTGATGTTGATTGAGTTATTTTTTGGTTACGCTTATTATATTCATTCTTTTATAGACTTGAAATTTCTACCTTTGAACCACGCAGGTCATTTTGTTACTGTCAGTGGTCAGCATATCTACTGAGTTGTTGTGAATCAGGAGACATATTGTTAAGGCAATTATCCATGTTGAAGAGATACACGTCGCTGCTGCTTGCTTGATGTGGCTGCAACACCAAAACTGTTTTGACTATTCTAGGTGAAAAATGGGGTTTGATCACTACAAAATCAGACACCTAAAGATTCACAGTAGGATCTGAGTAGGTGAATATTGGCATAAAATGGTGGCCAAATATCGCATTATTTGCACCTAATATTCAAGAAAGACAGTCATGAGAAACTTTATGACATACTCAGACACAACTGAATCTATTGGCAGAATATATTCTCAACTAATCATCTCTCATGAGATACAACACTGTTTGTGTGTTCAAAATACCTTAAATGCATTCACCTCTCATCATGCAGTAACACTTGGGGTGGCTGAACCAACACCAGCTCCAAGGCCTTAGATGTCCTGGAATATTGTGTGTTAAGTGAATGATAGGTTGTTGTTTTGGCTATTTAGCAACATTGTGAAAAGGTGTTATTAACCCAGCTAAGGACACCAGAATCACTTTCATGAGAAACTAGCAGAACATTGCAATTGGCCAAGTACCAAACTTAACTATTTATAATTCTAAGATATGCAGAGAAAGAATACTAGAAAAATATTTAGCAACCCAGCCAGTGATTCCAAGTCTTTACTAAAGGTTAGTAAAAGAACTTTGGTGTTGTACAATTTGACTTAAGTACTGAAAGGTGAGTAGAAATTAATCAGTAAAATGTGAGAAAAATTTAGGATATGCTTATCATAAAACTGCACAACCTTTTCAGTGATACCCAAAGTGTAAGACATGCTGAATTAATCTATTTCCATGGACCAAACTCATCCCAAATAAAGTACTGGAAAGCCAAGATACATTAAAAAGTATTCTATCTTATGATTTGCTGGACTTTAACACATACAGCCCCAAAATGAGGATACACGTTAGCTTTTGAGGATGTATTTTGCCATCTTCTATGTATATATCACTTGTATTTGCTCACCACCCCCATGGCATTGTCCCAATGAGGGAAGGTACAGTTTTGAGTTGATAGGAGGTATAAAGACACTTGTGATTGATTGACATTGATTTTAGAATTGGAATGAAAAGATTCCCAATGATTATTCTATCATATTATATATTTAATAATTGATCATGATGCATAGGCAGAGGCAAAGACAGGGACATAAAAGCCTGGAGAAATTCACAGAGAAAATCTTTAATAGAAGATTAGTAGGAAGATGGCCAGTTGTGGTGGCTCATGCCTGTAATCCCAGCACTTTGGGAGGCCAAGGCGGGTGGATCATTTGATGTCAGGAGTTTGTGACCAACACAGGGAAACCCTGTCTCTACTAAAAATAGAAAGCATTATCTGATAAAGGTGACACTTGCTTCTAATCCAGCTATTTGGGAGACTGAGGCATGAGAATCACTTCAACCTAGGAGGCAGAGGTTGCAGTGAGCCATGATTGCACCACCGCACTCCAGCCTGGGTGATAGAGCAAGACTTTATCTCAAAAAAAAAAAAGAAGATTAGTAGAAAGAAAATAGAAGACACTCCCTAAAATTATCACATTAACAAAAAATATTTACCTATATGCTTCTCTCTACATATGGGTTGATATGTTTTGGCTGTGTCCCTACCCAAATTTCATCTGGAATTGTAATCCCCATAATCCCATGTGTTGTGGGAGGGACCCAGGAGGTAATTGAATCATGGGGGCCGTTTCCTACATGCTGTTCTGATGATAGTGAGTGAGTTATCATGAGATTCAGATCTAATAGTTTTATAAGCATCTGGCATTTCCCCTGTTGGCATTCATTCTCTCTCCCACCACTCTGTGAAAACCGATTCTAAGTTTCCTGAGGTCTCCCCAACTATATGGAACTGTGAGTCCATTAAACCTCTTTTCTTTAAAAATTACCCAGTTTTGGGTATTTCTTCATAGCTGCATGAGAATGACCTAATACATGGGTCACCCATTATATATATATATATGTGTGTGTATATATATAAATGTATATGTGTGTATGTGTCCATGTGTATATATATTTATATATGATCAAATAATAAAATATCCATACCAGAATGTACAACATTCTAAGAAATAAGAGATAATATTCCCTTTTCTATCTTTTTTCTCTCTTCTTTGTTGAGATTTTAAGAAATTTCTGAAATCACATATTGTATTTTATCAGCATGTATGTGTATATGTGTGTGCATGTATGTCTATGCTTGCATGTGCATGTTAACTAGTGCGGCACAACAAAACACACCCCAAACTTGTCAAGTTAAACAACACATATTTGTTACACTTCTTACCTCACAGCTTTTGTGGGTCAAGAATCTAGGCAATAGAGAGGGTCCAATAGCAAGATGACAAATACCTAATCACAGAAGTGACATTTTAAAAATACTTACTCTGTTTTTGTGGTAGCTGGGAGCCATCATCTGAGTGGGAGGCCTGATCTCCCCTGGAAGGTGGGTGGGATGTTAGAGGGAGGCCTCAAAGGGTCATTGCCATGTGTGTCAGATTCACTGAGTGGCATCTCAGGATAACACCTGGGCTGAGAAGCCACTGTGGAGTCTCCGTGGTAGGTAGTGGGTGAGGCATCCTCTTCAGGTCGCTGCAGTGTGGCAGCATCGTTGACTGGGGACAGGTCTTGGATAGGTTTTTAAGGGTGATTAAATGCTGAGTCCCCATGAGCAGGACGAGACAGAACTCAACATGATACAAGGCATGAGAACATCAATGTGCACAGCAAGAACGGTCCGGGAAGGGGCCTTGTAGGGGAAAATATCTGCTCTTGGGGATGGATGGCATGAAAGGGGCCTCAGTGGGTGCTCTTGCAATGGCAGGATCGTCCTGTGGGATCTCTGGTCCTTGGGTGCCCTGAGGTTGCCCGTACCTGTGGTGGGTGCTTTCCTGGTGACACCTTCCTAGCCCAAGAGGGAAGGAAATGAATCCTTTCTTTCTTCCCACTCACCCCCCGTACATAGGCTACAAGCCTCCTATTCTGATTTTGGTAGCAAGTTATCAAAGAAAGAGATTTATGCAAGGTCATTAGTTTGGTTACGCTTTGTGTCCCCACCAAATCTCATCTTGAATTGTAATCTCCATAATCACCATAATCCTCATGTATCAAGGGAGAGACCGGGGGAGTCAACTGAATCATGGGGGTGGTTCCCCTATGCTGGTCTCCTGATAGTGAGTTCTCAGGAGATCTGATGGTTTTATAAGGGGCCCTTCTCCCTTCGCTGGGCACTCTTCTCCTTCCTGCCGCCTTGCAAAGAAGGTGTTTTCATTCCCCTTCACCTTCTGTCATGATTGTAAGTTTCCTGACGCCTCCCCAGCCATACAGAGTTGTGAGTCAATTAAATATCCTCCCTTTGTAAATTGCCCAGTCTTTAGAGCAGTATAAAAACAGGTTAAAATAGTCATGAAGGCTAGAGACGGGGATCACTCTTAGAGGCTGCACAGCACGGAGGAGTATACATGTGTTGAGGTCATCTCTTGTTTGACAGACTGTCCTTACAGCATTGGTTCGATTTTCCTGTTTTGTTGTATATCTTCAACTTTTAATTGACATTTTAATTTATTTTGCTTTGTTTTACAGATGTTTTCTGCTCTTTGGCTGCACACTAATTGAAGAACTCTGTGTGCATAACATGGCTTGAAGAGCAGAGAGTTTTATTAGGTTATTTGATTATTTGTGTCACTAGGGTACTGCAGATTCTCATGTTTTCTTCCTTCCTTTCCTTTTTTCATCTTTTATTCTTGTTTTTCATCCTTTCTCCCAGAGGTTGGGCTTTCTACAGAGCAAGTTTTTAATCTTCTGATTGAAAGGACTGTGTAATCCTCAACGATTTTTTCAAAGCCTGCTGAATAGAGCTGACATCAGGGTAGCTCTCACCACTCGGTTGATAGACTTCTCTGACTATGCCTATTTGTGTAAGGTATCCCACTCGCATCTGTGCAAAGTTTTCCCATTTTCATATTTCTCGTGTTTTACTGACTGCAAGGAACAGGCTCTAATATTTTCTCTTGCTTTGGAGGGATAATTTTCTTTTTGCATTGATAGAAAATTTTGTCTGCATGTTAAGCAGACTTCCAAATAATAATTGTCTGCTTCACTTTTCCATCAACTCTGTGATGACTGCTTCTTTTAATTTGTACATTATTTTGGAATTCATTTATACAAATCAGGATTCTTCCATGATTATTCCAGGAAGGCTTACCTTTATGAATTTTCTAAATAATTACCTTTTACCTATTCCCTTTCCAGACTTACTGATATTGTTCCTGTTATCTTGTTTTTGTAATTCTTTGTTTGTTTATGTTTTCTTATTTTATAACTTTATTATTATTTTATTGAGTCTTAGAGGAGGATGGAGGTAAACCCATATGTTCAATGCAACTGTTTTTTCTAGATGCCATTACTGGTTTTATTATATTCAACTTCAAATTACTTTGTGCATCTCTACAAAATTAATGTTCCATTGCTTTATTCATGTCTTGCTTAATAAATTTTAAAGCACCACTAGTATCTACAGGACAAGATTCAAATGTCTTTCTTCTGGAACCACTTTCTGTCCCAGCTTTTGATTCATATTTTGCCAAGCCTGGCATTGAATATTCACTTTCATACATTGGCTAATGTCATAGTCCCTTCCACAAATTACCCTTTACCTTTTCTCTGCCATGGCCTGGACAAATGTGCAATTCCAGTCTACAATTGCGGGTCTCTGGAGGTGTTAATTTATTTGTTCAATGTCGAATAACTAGTAAGTCTCATAGCCAAAATTTGTGCCTAGAACTGTAACAGTAGGTAGCTAGTCAGGCATGAGCAGCACAGAAGAGGGCTCCTCATCCCCCTCAGCACACACACTAGGAATGTCAGGCAACCATCAGGTGAGGGTCAGGTGGTTGTCAACTGTCTCTCTAAAATAAAAATTAATCATAGATGGCACCAGGGAAAGCCTGTCTCCAAACAGATAGAAAATACCTAAAACTGGTGATTAGCAGCTTCCCAATAAGATCTCAGGAATTGGGCATATGGGCTCAAGCATGTGCATTAAGAAGCAAAATTGTGTGGTTTAACTGGTATCTGACCTTCCTCTAGGAATGCTGGACTGGTGGGAAGAATGCCTAAACTGAGCATGTGTACAACTCCAGTAAATACACTGTGCATACTCCCATCCCAAGTGCTACCAGGCCACTGCGCATGTAGACAGCCCACCCCAAGGAAAGAATCAGAATAGAAAGGATGCAAGACCTGGGAAGTGTGCCAATATATAAAACCCCAAGTCAAATGTGAAACTAAGCACTTGATCTCTCAAGTCACCGATTGGCCCCTTTCCAAGTATACTTTACTTCTTTTCATTCCTGCTCTAAAACTTGCCTCAGTCTCTCCTTCCGCTTCATGCTTCCTTGGTCAAATTATTTCTTCTGAGTAGGCAAGAATTGAGGTTTTTGCAGACCCATATGGATTCTCTGCCAGTAACAGAACCACTGCTTTTAGAACACTCATTCTTTGCATTCTAACAAGATGCTCTGTAACTCATTTTCAAGTCTGAAACCACCTAGATTGCACCTTTACGATATTAATACAGTGTTTTAAAAAACAAGACGTAAACATGAGTTTTATGAAAATAAAAATTCTCTGAAGTTCACCTTTGAAGGCAGAAATTGCAAATATGGTGGTGGGGGTAGAGATTAGCATGAGAGAAAATTGTTTAGGAATAAAAAACCTGATTATTCCTGCCATTGGTGATTATTCATGCCCCATGTTGTTATAGACATTTCATTCTGAGTAAAACCCAGTTATCAGATTTGTTATATAACTGCCTGCCCGTCTGTACATAAATTATATTAATTGAAAATAATAACATCAGTTTTATCTAACATTTTGGGGTATGAGTATATCTCCAATATTTTTATTTGATTATTTTTCATTTATTTATTTTTAATTTTTATGTGTACATAGAAGGTATATATATTTATGAGGTACATGAGATGTTTTGATATAGGCATGCGATGTCAAATAAGTACATCACGAAGAATGGGATATCCATCCCCTCAAGCATTTGCCCTTGGGTTACAAATAATGCAATTACACTCTTTAAGTTATGTTAACGTTGACTATAGTCACCTTATTATGCTCTCTAATAGTGGGTCTTATTCATTCTTTCTATTTCTTTTTGTACCCATTAACCATAACCACCTTCCCCAAGCCCTGCACTACCCTCCCAGCCTCTAGTAATCATCCTTTAACTCTCTATGTTCATGAGTTCAATTATTTTGATTTTTAGATCCCACGAGTAAGTGAGAACATGCAGTGTTTGTTTTTCTGTGGCCTGGATTATTTCACTTAAAATAATGATGTCCAATTTCTTCCATGTTGTCGCAAATGACTGGATCTCATTCATTTTTGTGGCTGAATAGTGCTTCATTGTGTATATATACCACATTTTCTTTATCCAGTAATCTGTTGAAGGAGACATAGGTTGCTTCAAAAATCTTAGTTACTGCAAAAAGTGCTGCAACAAACATAGGACAGATACCTGTTTTCATGTACTGATTTCCTTTCTTCTGGGTATACACCCAACAGTCAGATTGTTGGATCATATGCTGACTCAATGTTTAGTTTTTTTGAGTAATCTCCAAACCATTGTCCATAGTGGTTGTACTAATTTACATTCTCACCAACAGTGTATGAGGAGTCCCTTTTCTCAACATCTTCAACAGCATTTGTTATTGCCTCTTTTGGATACAATTCATTTTAACTGCAGGTAAAATGATATCTTACTGAAATTTTTTGATTTTCATTTCTCTGATATTCAATGATATGAAGCACCTTTTCATATATATGTTTGCCATTTGTATGTCTTTTTTTGAGAAATGTCTATTCATATCTTTTGACCATTTTTTATTCAAATTATTAGATTTTTTTTCCTATAGAGTTGTTTGAGCTCCTTATATATTCTGGTGAGTAATCCCTTGTCATAGTGGTAGTTTGCAAATAACTTCTCCCATTCTGTGGGTTGTCTCTTCACTCTGCAGATTGTATCCTTTGCTCTGCAGAAGCTTTTTAACTCGATGTGACCCATTTTGTCCATGCTGGTTTTGGTTACCTGTGCTTGGACGGTATTGTTCAAGAAATCTTTGCCAAGATAAATGTCCTGAAGAATTCCCCAATATTTTCTGATAGGAGTTTCATAGTTTTGGATCTTGGATTTAAGTCTTTACTTCATTTTGATTTGATTTTTGTACGTGGCTAGATACAGGGGTCTGGTTTCATTCTTCTGCATATAAATATTCAGTTTTCCCAGCACCATTTATTAAAGAGACAGTCTTTCCCCCAGTGTATATTCCTGGTATCTTTATCAAAATGAGTTCACTGTGGGTGTCTCATTTTTCTGAGTTCTCTACTCTTTTCCATCAGTCTACATGTCTACTTTTATGCCAGTAACGTGATGTTTTGATTGTTATGGCTCTGTAGCCTAATTTGAAGTCAGTTTATGTGATTTCTCTTGTTTGGTTCTTTTGTCTCAGGAGAGCTTTAGCTATTCTGGGTCTTTTGCCATTTCATATAAATTAGTGAATTGTCTTCTCTATTTATATAAAGAATTACACTGGTATTTTGACAGCAACTGAATTGACTCTAGATTGCTTCTGGTAGTATGAACTTTTAACAATATTGAATCTTCTGATAGATGAACATGGAATGTTTTTCCATTTTTGGAATCCTTTTCAAATTTTTATCAGTGTTTTATAGTTTTATTATAGAGATCTTTCACTTCTTTGGTTAATCCCTAGGTATTTAATTTTGTGCATTGCTATTGTAAATCGGATTCCCTTGTTATTTTCTTTTCACATTGTTCACCGTTGGCATAATGTTACTGATTTTTGTATCCTGAAACTTTACTGAATTTGTTAATCAGTTCTCATAGTTTTGTTGCGGAGTCTTTAGTTTTTTTTAAGTATAAGATTATACCACCTGCAAACCAGAATAATTTGACTTCATCCTTTCCAATTTTGATGCCCTTTATACCTTTATCTTGTCTGATTGCTCTAGCTTGGAATTCCAGGACTATGTTGAAAAACAGTGTTGAAAGTGGGCATCCTTGTCATGTTCCAGATCTTAGAGGAAAGGCTTTCAGTTCTTCCTCATTCAGTTTGATACTAGCTGTGGGTCTGAATATATGGCTTTTTTCCATTGAGTAATGTTCCTTCTATCCCAGTTTTTTGAGGGTTTTTATTGTGAAGGGATGTTGAACTTTATCAAATGCTTTTTCAGCATCGATTGAAATGGTTGTATGGGTTTTACCCTTCATTCTATTGATGTGATGTATTGCACTGATTGATTTGCATATGTTGAACAATCCTTGTATCCCAGAGATAAATCCCCCTTGGTCATGATGAAAGAACTTTCTCATATAGTGTTGAATTTGGTTTGCTAGTATTTTGTTGGAGATTATTGATTCAATATCCATCAGAGATATTGGCCTGTAGTTTTCTTTCTTTGATATGTCTTTGTCTGGTTTAGATATCAGTGTAATACTGGCCTTTCTTAATGACTTTGAAAGTATTTTCTCCTCCTCTATTTTTTGAAATAGTTTGAGAAGGATTGGTATTAGTTCTTTAAGTGTTTGGTAGAATTCAGCAGTGAAGCCATCATGTCCTGGTCTTTTCTTTATTGGGAGACTTTATTATGGCTTTGATCTCATTACATTTTATTGATCTGTTCAGGTTTTTTATTTCCTTCTGGTTCAATCTTGGTCAGCTGTATTTATCTAGGTATTCATTTGTTCTAGATTGTTCAATTTATTGGCATATAGTTGCTCAAAGCAGCCACTAATGATCCTTTGATTTCTGCAGTATCAGTTATAAAGTCTTCTTACATATATCTGGATTTATTTGAAAGTTGTGTATCCATTAAATATATAGATTTACATGTAAGAGTGTGGGAAGGGTGTGTTTGGATGGATAGATAGATAGATGTATCTCTATATATACACACCAATGATAATCATAATCATGGCATTTTTACAGGTTAATTCATCAGAATAAGTTTCTATAAATTCTCAAATAATTTATGATGATTAGCTCTTATTTATTATTTAATATGTACCCAAAATTTAAAGTATTTTTGTCATTTTTTTCCCCACTAAGCAATACCTGGGGGTACATTTTATTTTCCCATTTAATAACTAATAAACATATGTAAGTAGTCATACTAACCACGTTTGATTTTTTTTTCCCTATGTTGCATTACTATTAAGTGATAGAGGCAGAATTTTGCCTCTCACAATCTGAAGTTAAAGCAGCATTTCTTTAATTACAGGCTGTGAGAGATTGGTTGAAGGGTAAAAGGTTTCATTCAGTTAGACAGGAGAAATAAGTACTGGAGATCTATTGTACAGTATGGTGATCATAATTAATAATAATGTATAATATACTTAAAATTGTTCAGAGTGGATTTGAAATGTTCTCATCAAAAAATGATAAATATGTGAGGTGATGAATATGATTATTAGTTTGATTTAATCATACCACTATGTGTATGTTCCTGTTTGTTTACATATAAATCAAAACAGCACATTGTATACCAAAGATATATGTAATTTGTAATTTATCAATTAAAAATAATTATTTATTTTAGAAAAAACTGTAATTCCCAACTACTATGCTACGTTCCTGAAATTAGAAATAGTGGTCCATCCACTGCCTCTAGAATTAGCTTACCCTGGGAAGAACAATGTCCAGGCTTTAGTGTCCTTTTAAGGGAAATGACATTTAATTGGTGAATTATGTCCCCCTCTCTCAAAAACATCTTAAAAATCCTGTAATATTACATGCAGAAATTGGTAACCTCACAGACAAAAAGAAGATGTTAATATACCCTTGGAGAATTACACTAGAGAAAATGTGTTTATCTTACATTAAAGGTAAGTACTGAAACTTAGAATACTATTAATCTTTATATCTAGGCGTGCATTTCCAGTCAATTTCATATTGGATTTTATAATCATTTTGATTTTGCATATCAGTTAACTAATTAATGTAAAGATTACATAAACTATGTGATCGATTAGGAAATTGTGGTACCTAGATATATGTCATTCACAAAAGATAAACTGATGACTGGCTATTATGATTCTTACTTTACCAAGTAACAAATTTAGCATCATGAAATCTGTAGTTAGTTTACTTCTGCAATGAACATAATAACATTAAAATTATTCTAAATAATCTTTCTCCAACTTTTTATATAATGTGTAAAGGACCAAATTTCAAGCCATTTCTACATCTTGCCTGTTAATTAGAAAATATCTTGGATTTATAGTTATGTACTAATCACAAAGTCTTTCTTAGAGAAGTATTAAAAGTGATTTTATACTGTATAATGTTATTTATTAAATCCTATGTGATGTTCTCCGCACAACTAGTGTCTTCATAGTTTATTATTTTCTCTCTTTTTTTAAGTTGGAATTGTCAAGGGTTATGTCATATTATATCAAGATAGTTGACCATAATTTTAGATATTAGGCTGAGACATATCAGGACAGCTAACATTTTAGTATCAATGAAATATACAGATAGTTATATAATTAGGAATTAAGGAAAGAAGCATGAGAGAGGCTGCATAAAGGAAATTTCTCTCAGATAATCTTTATAAGCATGGAAAATATACTTTTTAACAAAACTTAAGACAATGCAAAATGATAATATTCCATTTTTAAATCAATGTTCACTTTTATAAAGTCTTATGTAAGTAATTGTAGATAATGGCTCAGGCAACATTTTAGTACCATTGCCTGTACGTTTTGAAATTTTGATATGTTTCTTTACGAGGGATGGATGTGGCAATGCTACCAAGATTTTTTAGTACAATGTACTAAAATGTTTAATATATAGAACATAATATTTGGAACTATGAACTTATGAGTAACATTAAAAGGGAAAACTATTAAAAATAATGAATAATTTGATTATGTTATTTTTTAAGAAACAGAATCATCAATAAAATTTTGAAATAGAAAATGGACCCAAACAGCAAAATTAGTTTAGAGATTTGAAGAACATCTTTCAGGTATTATTAGCTGTCTCTTGAAAGATATCTGCTTGCAATGCAACCACAGTCTTATAGATGTGTACAGTTCAACATACCTTCTTGGGGGAGAAACACATCTCAATATTTTCAGATGGAAAAAATGTATTTTGTTATTATGGAACTTCAGAACATATTTCAGAAGAACTCAACATAATATATGCCAATTTTAACATTTATTTAATTAATAAAATATTTTATACATAAAAATTTCCAGTGTTTAACTTCAAATGCTAGTTTTATAATCCTCGACAGAAAGGATATTAGGAGAACATAGTTTTAAATATATCACTACTACTCATGTTTTCTCACTGAAATATACTTGTAATAGAACATTTATTTAGGAACATTTTGCAGAGTAATTTTTTAAATTTATTATTTTTTTTTAAGATGGAGTCTCACTTTGCTGCCCAGGCTGGAGTGCAGTGGCGCCATGTCAGCTCACCGCAACCTTCACTTCACGGGTTAAAGCGATTCTCGTGCCTCAGCCTCCCAAGTAGCTGGGACTACAGGCATGTGCCACCATGCCTAGCTAATTTTCGTATTTTTTTTAGTAGAGACGGGGTTTCATCATGTTGGCCAGGATGGTCTTGAACTCTTGACCTCCAGTGATCTGCCCGTCTTAACCTGCCAAAGGCTTTTGCATAGTAATCTGTATGTCCCCACTTTTCCTTTTATTATTACCTTTTGTTTTATTTTGTTTGCTTTGGTTTACTTATTAGCCAAAATATTGTGTTTGGTAATTAATATTTCATTCTTTTGAGAAAATCAAATCAGAGCAAACAATACAAATCTACTCTCAGAAATAGTGACATCCTCTACTATGCGGTCTGTGTAAAATAATTTATATTTCACTATATGTCTTTTGTATGCTGAAAAATCACCTTTTAATAATGAATGGGGCAGAGTCATATCATCTCTCTCAATTGAGAAATTTAGTATACTTGTTAGGTTACATGCAGATAAAGCTAAAATGGAAACCCCAAAATTAACTTATTTAATATTTATATGTTTATTTTGAACCAAGAAAATATTTCCATATCATACACATCAGAATTATTGAAAGAGGCACTTTTTATAGAAATTAACTTTTAAAATTAAATCCTCTTTCCTACTCCAAATTTTTCCACTTAATGCCAGAAATACCTTACATAAAATATCCACTGGTCTACTCACATGACAGCAACTTTTATTGCAAGAGGATATGCCAGAGTTTGATTTGTTATTATGTCACAGTTATGACTCACCTCTTAGGGTAGCACAGTTGTCATGTTAACTGTGTGCTTTTCAATTTACTCTTAAGCAGGAAATAAAAGAATGTCCAGCTGAGAGATTGCCAGGGGTGTTGAAATGAGTCATATGCATTAGCAGGCATTATTTACTCATAAATCCCATATTTACTGGGAGCATTTTGCAATCCCAGAAGGTGATCATAAAGTTATTTTGGCTATGTGTTGGTTCAGTAGCAAATAGGAATTGCTATTATGAAATCATTGCACTGAAGTGCGTCTGATGCCTGAAATAGATCCTCATATTCAAAAGAACATCGAGGACTAAGAAGGCACTTACCAAGCTACTTGATACAAATATGGAAAATGGCTAAGTACTCTTTCAATAATTTATATTGATTTTGTAGGTACATTTCACATGAATACTCAATTCTTTTAGCTGCTTCAGAATAGCTTGAGCTAATTCCACATCAATTTCATATCATCAGTGTAGCATCCTGTGTTATTCCAGTGACGCTTGGCAAGAACTAATGTATCTCCTCTTGAGCCATCTGCTATTAATTTTGAAGCTAAGCTACCCCAGAATTTCACTCATCTGGAACCTAGGGGCAACACACAGACACAGATACAAACACACTAACACACACACATGTACCCACAGCGAGAGAGACACACACACACAGACACACACACACACTTTTCCAAATATTGGAGGGTAAAAATATTAAACTAGTCATCTATAAAGTAGAGTATTTCCTATGCAGCAAATGGTAGTGTAATCAATTATACATGTGCTGTATTTCGAAGCCCATTTTGAAGCACATGTGTTGACTGATTTGTCAAGGGTCTTAAACATAATCATTAATCTAATCATTTATCTTCTGAAAATCTGTTCGAGTGAGACGTTATTAAAGACATTTTGTATAAGAAAATTTGTTGCAGTGCTACTAATAGAAAACATAAATCAGAAATATAGTTATGGTAACAATAATAACAAATTATTAATATTTATTGAGCTCTATATGATTGACCGATGTCTATGCCTTGCTCTGTATTATTTAATCTTGTCAACAACCTAATAAATTAGGTTCAAGTATTACATGCATTTTGAAAATGAAGTAACAGTGCATATGTTTGAGCACAAACAAATCTGACTTTTTAAATATTCATGAATTAGAGAATGCTAATGTTATTTAAACTATATTGCAAAAGTTTTTACTAATAATCTTTATTATAAAAAATTGACTGTTTATATGCATATTTTGCATTAATCTTACTTTATAGCTAAAATGTAATCAACCATTTTCTGTCCCCAATTCCATTAAACAATATGCGAGATGAATATATTCTCATTCTTGAGATTTTCCACCATCTCTAGGCAAGGCTGAATCTTCGGATGGGTGACTAGCACAGTTGCACAGGCCTCAACTCTTAGAAGGGTCTGCACTTAGAGTTTAATAATCTTCATTGCAGGTTTTTAATTCTTTTCTTTTTTATTTTTTGGCAGAACCTTGCTCTGTTTCCAGGCTGGAGTGCAATGACATGATCTCGGCTTATTGCAACCTCCGTCTCCCAGGTTCAAGTGACTCCCCTGCCTCAGCCTCCCAAGTAGCTGATACTACAGGCACACGCCACCACATTCAGCTAATTTTTTGTATTTTAGTAGAGATGGAGTTTCACCACGTTGGCCAGGATGGCCTCAATCTCCTGACCTCATGATCTGCCCGTCTCAGCCTTCCGAAGTGCTGGGATTACAGGCGTGAGCCACCAAGCCTGGCCTACTTCTTAATGTTATCTGTGAATTTGTATTTTTAAGTAAATTCTGATTGGATAATGCATCATGTGTCCAGGACTTGAAGCTGCTACTCCCTTATTATTCTGCCACCTGAAATTTTGCACCTCACAGGGCGCCAGCCTTGCTGCTCTGCCCATTGATCTCTGCCACCCTCCATACCTGGTATGAGTTACCACTGGAAGTAGTCTGTGGCAGCAGCAGCCTTTGCCTTATTCTGACAGTGCCAAAGTGGGTTTGGTGGGTGACTCAGCTCAGTTGAACCTCTTGCCAACTCCCTACACAGGTGCAGAGTGCATCTGAGTGTGGAGGTTGTTGACTCTTATGACATGAGAAGTGCAATGTGGACATAAAATTGTGAATGATGTGACTGTTCCAACAACACAAACACACACTGGCAAGGATCTGTTTCGCTAACAAAGCTACACAACTGCAGCAGAAAAGCTCCATGGAGGAAGAACTACAGTGCAAATAAAGGTTTCCAGCTGCCAATGATGCTAACAAAGTGGAGGAAGGGTCACAGCAGGTCCCTCAGAAAGCTTCCCCAGCCGCTTTCATGAAATTAACACCCTTCACTATTTTCTCTTCCAAAAAGTAAGGATTTTCTCTTTAATATCTCATGCCTCTTCCAGCTTTATTACTCCGTGATTATGTGTTCATTTTTAAGGCATAATAAATAAGAAAAAAAGGAGATTATTTGAGTTTACTTTTTCTAAAAGTTCATTCTAGATGCAATAAAGTTAGTAAAACCCAGTAAAAATGCTATATAATATATATACTCTTTAAGAAAAAATGCTTAACATTTTTACTCCTTTAATTTGCTTTCATGATTCCATGCATTTTGTTGTACTTATCATGGCAAAATTTATTTGTGAAGTATATATCATAAAGTCTTGCTCTGTGGTCAACAAACTTTAGTTAACTTTTAACTTTCAACGTAACATTAGATATTCACCTCTCCATTTGTTTGGAGTTAAATTGTCATTGCTCATTTGCTTTTTTATCTAAATTAAGATTTTCTTTAACTCGACACAATAAATGCCATATATGCCAAGCCCACAGCTAACATCATACTCAGCTGCGAAAAGCTGAAACATTACCCTCTAAGATCAGGAAGAAGTCAAATATGCCCACTTTCCCTTTTTCTGTCAACATTGAAAGGGAAGTCCTAGCCTGAGAAATGAGGTAAGAGAAAAAACTACAGGCATCTACATTGTAATAGAAGTTAAATCGTCCTTGTTTGCAGACACATGATCTTATATATAGAAAACTCTAAAGACTCCACAAAAAAAACCTGTTAGAACTAATAAGCAAATACAGTAAAGTTGTAGAATAAAAAACAAACAAAAATCACCTGTGTTTCTATGCACTACAGAGAAACTGAAAAGGAAATAATTAATCTAATTTAATAACCACATCAAGAAAAATAAAGTACTTAAGGAAAAAATTTAACAAAGATGGTAAAAAAAATCCTTGTACACTGAAAACTACCCAAAACAATCTATGTATTCAATCCATAGCTATCAAAGTTCCAATGACAGTTTTTTTATAGAACTAGAAAAACAATCCTAAAATTTGTATGAAGCCACAAAAAACTCTGACTAGCCAAAGCAATGTTGAGCAAAAAGAACAAAGCTGATTGCATCACATTGCTTAATTTCAAATCTAAAACAAAGCCATAGTAATCTGATCAGTATGGTACTGTTACAAAAATAAGACACATAGACCAATGGAACAGAATAGAGGACCCAGAAATAATTTTATGAATTTACAGTTAATTGATTTCTGACAAAGGTTCCAGTAACACACAATGGAGAAAGGATCGTCTTTTCAATAAATGATGCTGAGAAATGCTAAGTGTGATGTAAAATGTTCACACCAGAAAAATAATAACTGTGAGGTATTACATATTTTAATCAGCTAGATTTAAATATTCCACAGTGTATATACATGGAAAAACATCATGTACTTGATAAATATATACAATTATATCTGTTAATTTAAAATAAATGAATTAGAGGAAAATAAACGATACTGGGAAAGCTGGATATTCACATGCAGAAGAATAACATTAGACTCTTATAACACAGAAAAACAATCAAATCAAAATATATTAAAGACTTAAATTTCAGACCTGAAACTGTAAAATTACTAGAAGTAAATAGAGGGAGAAATAAAGCTCCATGACACTGACTTAAGTAATAAATTTTTTGGAGCTGAGTCTATAAGTACTAGCAACAAAAGCAAAGTACACAAATGGGATTCACAAACTGAAAAGCTCTGCACAGAAAAGGAAACAGTCAACAGAATGAAGAGACAACTTACAAACAGGAGAAAATATTTGTAAACCGTACATTTAATAAGCTTAATATTCTATATGTAAGGAATTCAGACAACTCAATAGCAATAAAACAAATAACTTGATTTTTCTAAATGGCCAACAGGTTTATTTAAAAATGTTCAACATTACTAATTATTGGGGAAATTCAAATTACAATCACAATTCAATGATAATCACAATGAGGTAACATCTCACACCTGTGATTGAAATTCAATTACAATCACAATGAGGTAACACCTGACACCTGTGATTGAAATGAAATTATAATCACAATGAGGTAACACCTCACACCTGTGACTAAAATTCAATTACAATCACAATGAGGTAACA
>NW_012113919.1:9942949-9965451 GCF_000951035.1 Colobus angolensis palliatus | reverse complement strand
TATATATCTCCAAAAGAAAGGAAATAAGTATATCAAAGTGAAATCTGTGCTCCCTTGTTTATTGCAACACTATTCACAATAGCAAAGTTATAGAAGTAACTTAGTTGTCCAGCAGTGGATGAACAAAAGAAAATGTGGTATATATATGCAATGGAATATTCTTTAGCCATAAGAATAATGAAATCCTGTCATTTGCAATAACTAATTGCATCATTCAACATTATGTTAGATGAAATAAGCCAGGCACAGAAAGAAAAATACCACATGATCTCACTCATACGTAGAATCCCAAAATGTCAAACGCATAAAAGTAGAAAGTAGAATAGCATTTACCAGGGACTGAGGTTAGGCGCTAGCTGGGGAGATGTAGGACCAAGGATTCAAATTTTAAGTTAGACAGAAGGAAACATGCAAGCAACCTATTTTATAATATGACAACTATAGTTAATAATAATGTATTTTATGCTTGAAAATTGCTAAGAGAGTAGATTTTAAGTGTTTTCACCCCCAAAAGCTATGTGAGGTAACACATATGTTAAATAACTCGATTTAGTCATTCCACAATACACACATATTTCAAAATACCACGTCATACACAATAAATGTATATGATTTTTATTTGTTAATTTAAAAAGATATAATTTTTAAAAAGATTTGTTCTATTATTTCCCTTTGTTTCTGCTTACATTAATAACCCCTATATTTTATTATATGAATATGTTTTGTTTTCACACACATACACACACAGAATCTTTAACTGAAATGAAGAAGACTTGGCCAGGAAAGAGTTTAGGTTTGGGGAGTTGTTATATATACAAGTGGAAAAGAACAGCTGTTAGATTTGTTTAAATATCTGGAACTTAGAGGAGGAGATGGAGTTGGATAGAGAAATGGGAGTCATCAGAAAATATTTCACAAGTCTCAGAGACTGGATCATTTTGTCTGAGGAGACGGTAAAGAAGGAGTAGTGGAGAGGGCTTAGGGTTCAGCCCTGCGGCACCCTAACAGCATCAGAGTGAAAAGGTTCGTCAAAGGAGACTAAAATGTATTCTGTGTGACCATGGGGGAAAGCCAGAAAACAACCACAAATGCAAAATCATCTCCCTCTACCCTCCACCAAAACAACAACAACAACAACAACAACAAAACCACCTAAGTGAGTGAGACTCAATGAAAGCTAAAGCAAACATGCTTCAAGAAAAATGGGTTATTTCCAATGCCACTATGAAGTCAAGGATAAATACCAAGTACTGATTACAGGTTCTGGCAAAATTTTAAAATATTTATGAGCCAATTAAGAGTTATTTTCATGTTTATGATGTCGAAGTTGGATTTGTTGTGATAGAGAATAGGTGGAAATGGAGATCGTACATATTCATAGCTGTTATTCTAAGTTTTGTTGTAAAAAGTTGAGCCAAATGAGGAGATAACCAGAAATCTATGTGCATTCAATGCACTCTTGTGTATTTTATTTTGCTGTTTAAATGGGGGATATTCAGTATGTGTATATGATTACAGACAAAAAAATAGATAATGACTGCAAAACTGAGGTCCATAAAAGGTAAGAAGGGATGGATCCAGCGGTTGGTAGAATGGAGGGCTACCTCCCTGAGTAATAGAAGATGTGTTTGATTATATGAGTTTGGAGGCATGCAGGCTGGGTCTACATGCTTTGTCTGTGAACTATGGTGTGAGGTAATAAATGGTCATGAGGTATGAAACATTCTTCTGGGAAACAGGAAAAGTTACATATGAGGAAACTGTTGGATAATTGTCTAGGTTTATGAAGTTAAAATTTCCAAATGTGATTCATCCTAAATTTGAAGTCAATCCAATCATCATCATGTATTTGGCAATAATCAGCTACTTGGGGTGTAATTCCAGGAAATGGATCAGTAAGTTTACTCCTCTGAGTTTCTAACAGAGAAGTACAAGAGAAGGATGACTCAACAGAAGACCTCAAGAGTGAATCAAGTCAATGTTGAGAGGTCTGCTCTGTGCAACCTATGCCAGGTAATAAGATGAAAATCTGAGGGGTGTCATGTCTCTACCTTACATTCCCTCAGTTGACTTCAACTTATAACTACAGGTGCAGTAAACCGTTCACATGCATGCTGATAGTTTCCTTCCTCAAGTGCCACTGGTTCTCAGTTTATCTGCCTTATCTGCCTTAAGGCTTTCTCTCTCTTTTTTTTCTTTTTTGTTTTTTTTTTTTTGGGATGGAGTCTCGCACTGTTGCCCAGAGCTGGAGAGAAATGGCGTGATCTCAGCTCACTGCAACCTTTGCCTCCTGGGTTCAAACAGGAGACCTCAGCCTCCCGAGTAGCTGGGATTACAGATGCCCACCACCACATCTGGCTAATTTTTTGTATTTTTAGTAGAGACAAGATTTCACTATGTTGCCCAGGCTGGTCTCAAACTCCTGACCTCATGATCCACCTGCCTCGGCCTCCCAAAGTGCTGGGATTCCAGGTGTGAGACACTGCGTGTGGCCAAGGCTTTTCCTAACACTTCAATATTTTTCTCAGCTTATATTCACAATACTTATCACCTGACAATAACAAGAATTGAACCCCATATACAAATCTCAACTAATGAAATTGTGGAGTCATTGAGTAAATTCACCAACTTCTACACCCTTCTATGGAAAATTCTAAAGTGTGTCTTGCACAGTTCCACAGAGGATCTTCAGGAAGCTTGTGCTGCATTTGTCTATTGTAATACATGGATTATTATTGCACACTGTATTTGCTTCTTCTTTTCTTTAATTCACTTTTCCCACATCCTGAGTTTTTCTTCTTGAAATCACCTCACAAATAAACCACACACACACACCCAAGCACTTAGATTGCAGTGTCTCCTTTAGTGGAATGCCAACCAGGACAGAGAGTGGTCATGGATAGTGAAGTGTTGAGGACACTGGATTAAAACAATTGTAGAGGTAAATAATTGATTCGGTTATTGTACTAAACTGTGTAACTTGGAAAGATGGGAAGTGATGCTTGGACGATGATAGATAGAAAAGAGATTTAAGAGGTAGTGAAACTAAGTTTTTACCTCCAAGGAAGGCTTGGAGTGTAACTAAAATGAGTGATTTGCTCATGTGTGGCTAGAAAAAAATGGTGATAAGTATTGGTCAAATTATCTATGTGGAAACTGACACTGCTAAAATCATAATGGGGTGCCGGGCATGGTGACTCATGCCTGTAATCCCAGCACTTTGAAAGGCCGAGATGGGTTGATCATTTGAGGTCAGGAGTTCGAAACCAGCCTGACTGACATGGTGAAACCCCATCGCTACTAAAAATATTTAAAAAATTAGCAGGGTGTGGTGACACAAGCCTGTAGTCCCAGCTACTCAGGAGGCTGAGGCAGGAGAATCACTTGAACCTGGGAGGCAGAGGTTGCAGTAAACCAAGATCGCGCCACTGCACTCCAGCCTGGGTGACAGAGTGAGATCCCATCTCAAAAAAGTAGTAATAATAATGGGCTTGATGGTTATGATTCAGAGCTAAAATCATAAGTAGAAGATTGGGAATAACAAGAAAGTTTGTAGGGAACTTAGACAGATAATATTTACTTTATAGAGATAGGACATATGAAGGGGAAAGAAAGAGAAACAGAAAACCACAAGTGGGACCAAAGAAGACATCCAAACAACGTAGTCTTCCAAATTCTTTCAGTGTGGGTTTTACAGAAAATGCTTCCACTGTGAATGCTGCAAGAGAACACTGCTAGAAATGAAGGCCTAGTATAGCTAGTCTAGGGCTCTGCCAAGAACTTGAGGGCGGGTGGGGGGTGCAGCAACTGAATGTGAGATGAGAGATGAAGACTCTAATGCTACTTGGCTTATCAATAGGAATTAGCAACAACTCTGTGAACACTATAGAAATTGCAAGCAGCAAAGTGTTCACGGCAAGAGGATGACTCCAGGTTCCTTTTGCAAAAGGAATTTTAAGAGGTCTGGAACAGTAATCTTTACTGTGCTACTAATGTGTTGTGACCCTGGGCTAGGTTCTTAACCTTTATTTTATCTGCTTTAGTTTCTTCAATTTATAAAATGCAGATGCGACAACGTTGTGCGGGTTAATTAGTGTTCCTAAAATATTGAACATTATTAAATGTAGTTAGAAGCACTAATTACTCACACTGACAAAGAGGCAATGTTTGGGGCAGAGGCAACTGCGTTTGTGATAAGAGTATCGAGTGCCCTTTAACCTCTTAATTTCATATGTGTCTTGACTTTCCTAACAAGACATTTCCTGCTTTGATGTCAATAAATTGAACAAATCTTACTAGCACATGAAGACTGATATCAGCCAAGTGAATATTTTGTTAATATTCCCTATATAACCCAGGGTAATTAATACTATGATAATAGACAAAGTGATATAGTAAATAGTGCTTGTGATCTCAGGTCAAAAAAAATAATTGGAGTGCCCCATAATTGTATGTGTGTGACCGACCTTGGGCTAATTTGAATCTCAGAGCATTTACATGGATTCAATAATAATAACTGAAATACACATGATCATCTCTTATTCAGAATAGTTGTAAGGCTTCAGTGAAATGGTATTGTCTTAAAATATTTTTGAACTGCAAATGAATAACTAACTATCATTACTATTTGCTTGTTCTAATTCTTCCCATCAAACTTAAGAAGATTTCTGTGCTTGTCCTTCCTTCCCGTACCTGTGATTGTAAGAAGAGCTACTTTGTCAATTTATTCAGTCATTCATCCATCCATTTATTCAGTGATCAAGTATTATATATCTTAACATGTTGGAATTGAGCCTGAGGTAAAGAAAAATATAATAGGTAGTCCTTGTACCCAAGGGATTCACATACATTTAAAAATAATTATAATGCATGATGCTGTCATGTTAGTATTATAAATACCACACAGGCATGTTACAAAGTTGTACAATCTCACCAGCTTATAAATATATGCATATATTATCTCATAGTTTCTTTCTTTTTTTTTTTTTTTTGACGGAATCTCGTTCTGTTGCCAGGCTGGAGTGCAGTGGTGCAATCTCGGCTCACTGCAACCTCTGCTGCCTAGGTTCAAGTGATGCTAATGCCTCAGCCTCCTGAGTAACTGGGATTACAGGGGTGTGCCACCATGCCTGGCTAATTTTTGTATTTTTGGTAGAGACGGAATCTCGTTCTGTCGCCAGGCTGGAGTGCAGTGGTGCAATCTCGGCTCACTGCAACCTCTGCTGCCTAGGTTCAAGTGATGCTACTGCCTCAGCCTCCTGAGTAACTGGGATTACAGGGGTGTGCCACCATGCCTGGCTAATTTTTGTATTTTTGGTAGAGACGGGTTTTGCCATGTTGGCCAGCCTGTCTTGAACTCCTGACCACAGGTGATCCACCTGCCTCAACCTCCCAAAGTGCTGGGATTACAGGCATGAGTCACTGTGCCCCGCCTCATAGTTTCTGTAGGTCAGGAATCTGGGTATAATTTAGCTGGATATTCTACTGGGAATCACGTAAACCTACAACTAAGGGTCCACCCAGAGTTCATTCTCAGCTAGAGGTTCAACTGGGGATCAATCTACATTTAAACTTCAGGTCATTGGTAGAATTTATTTCCTGGTGACTGTACAATGACTGAAGGCTCTAGCACTTTGTCGGCCGATGGCTAGGGACTGCTCATAGTTCTTAGAAGTTGCTTACAATTTCTTGCCATTTGGGCTTCTTCAACATGACCACTTTCATCATTAAGACAGCATAAAGATTTGTCACCTTAAAGACAGTCCAATTCCTCTTTTAGGAGCTTTAACCTGATTATGTTAGACCTACCTAGGATAATCCCCTTTTTTCATTCACAGCATAAACTGATTTGTAAAACTTAATTACATCTGCAAAATCCTTGCTCTTTGTCATATTCTGTTGGCAGGAAGCAAGACACAGGTCCTGCTCACACTCGGAGGGAGAATATTCTAGATGATGTGAACACCCTGGGAACCACTTCTAGGATCTGTCCACAACAACTGTGGAAGAGTCTGAGTTTCAAAAAAATGAAGCTTTAATTAACACTAACAATAAAAAAAAGAGAACTAACGTTAGGAGGCCTTACATTCTCAAGGTTATGGACTAAAGTAAACAAACACGGGTTGAATTTCCCTTCTCCAAAATGGTGAGGACCAGGTGTGTTTCAGATTCTAAACTTTTTTAGGCTTTTGAAATATTAGTATATACATGGTGAGATATCTTGGGGATGGGACCCATGTCTAAACAGGAAATTCACTTATGTTTCATATCACCTAAAACACATAGCCTGGACATAATTTATACAATGTCTTAAATAATTTTGTGCATGACACAAAATATTGACTGTCTTTTGACAGACCCATCACAAGAGGTCAGGTGTGAAATTTTTCACTTGCAACATCATGTCAGCTCTCAGAAAGTTTTGAAATTCGGGGCATTTTAAATTTCAGATTAGAGATGCTCAACCCGTCATTCAATTTTATTAGTTATATAGAATCTATAATCACAATATTATGTAGTAATAATCAAAAAAATAAAGAAGGAAGGGAATAGCAAATGCTCTGAGTGAGTAGGAGGATCGGTTACTTTTTATAGGGTGATCAGTGGTAACCTATCTGACACAGATATTGTATTAGTCCATTTTCACACTGCTGTAAAGAACTGCCGGAGACTGGGTAATTTATAAAGGAAAGAGGTTTAACGGACTCGCAGTTCGGTATGGCTGCAGAGGCCTCAGGAAACTTACAATCATTGGGGAAGGCAAAGGGGAACAAGGCACCCTCTTCACAAGGCGGCAACAAGGAGAATGAACACGGGAAGAATTACTAAACGCTTACAAAACCATCAGACCTCATGAGAACCCAGTTCCTATCATGAGAACAGCATGGGGGAAACCGTCTCCATGATCCAATTACCTCCACCTGGTCTCTCCCTTGACACGTGGGGATCATGGGGATTATGAGGATGAGAATTCAAAATGAGATGTGTGCGGGGCCAGTAGGCCTAACCATATCAGATATGTTTAGGCAGATGCCTGAAGGAAGCCATGCAAATATCTGGTGGGAGAATATTCCAGGTTGGGAAGTATATTTGATGACATATTCAACTAAGACTTTGAATTTTACTCCAAGAGAAATAGGAAAGCATTGGGAGGGGCCGTTAAAAAGGATTGTTCAGACATTGCATATAGAAGGTGACATTGGTAAGAGATAAGGAAGTAGGACTCAGTTATCACATTACTGCAGAGACCCAATTGAAAGGTGAGTTTCACTTGGTGTTTGAATCCTTATTAACAAGTGAGTGGTTAAATCTCAGGTACATTTTCAGGATAAAACTGGCACAATTTGTGGATAGACTGGTTGTGGATAGGGATACCAAAGATTCTGCAAGCACCAGAAAGGTGTTGTCATATGCTTAGATGGAAAAATCTTTGTAGAAACTTGCATGAAGCATTCCTTTCTAAGTATTGATCCCTGCATCACCCCATTATTTAGAGAACAGGAAGATTAGGAAAACTATCAAGAAATACAAAATAGAGATGAATCATACGAATAAGGGAGATAATATAACGTGGAGTCCCAGAAGTTAGTGATCAAATATGTATAAATTTGAAGTAATATTATTTAACTTTCTTTTCTTTCTTAGCCACCTGCAGACAGTAGAAAAGTTAGAATTGTTAGATTAATCATGGTTGTAGTTATGTAGGCATATAGTATAAAGAACGAGGCCGGGTACGGTGGCTCACACCTGTAATCCCAGCCCTTTGGGAGGCTGAGGCGAGTGGATCACAAGGTTGGGAGTTTGAGACCAGACTGGCCAATATGGTGATACCCCATCTCTACTAAAAATACAAAAAGTAGCCAGGCATGGTGGCATGCGCCTATAGTCCCAGCTACTCGGGAGGTTGAGGTGGGAGAATCTCTTGAACCCGGGAGGTGGAGGTTGCAGTGAGCCAAGGTCGGGCCACTGCACTCCAACCTGGGCGACAGAGCGAGACTCCGTCTCAAAAAAAATAAATAAATAAAATAAATGAACAATAAGGCTAAAGAGTTTAATGGTATATATAAGGGAATGATTCTTATGGATGACAGATTCACAGTTTGGAAGAAAGGGAAAATAGAACACGGGGTTTGGAGGTGACAGACTCTTTGCTTGACCACTCTAATTAGGCTCCTGATCCTTCTCCTAGGTCCATTTGTGAACTCTTCTGTAAAATCCAGTGTTAGCAAGAACACTACTAAGTCAGGTTAGCAAGAATCCCATATCCTTGACATCTGAACACCCTCAATATCTGATCCTCATTCTCAACTATTCCCCAAGTGATTTTTGATTACCTAAGTCTGTCTTTGCTAGAATCCTATTAGTTCAGTTTAACTGTTATTCTAAGCCTAATTCATAGTGTGGTCTTGGGAGCTGTCCTTGTCTTTGGAATAGAGGCAACCAGAGGGAGTATTTGCAGAAATATTGACTTCCTTCATTTCTTCTTTAGCTCTAAATGTATCTCAGATTCTGAAAATGAAACACCATATAATTCCTTTCTCATATTTATCTTTATTAATTGGAATAAGCAAAGAATTAATAAAATCAAAAGTTACTCTAGTCACCAAGGGGGCAGTGATTTGTCTGACATTAGTGAATGGCTTGGCTTTTAATATAAAATACTTTTATGAAAGAAAATGTTGCTGACTTGTGTATAAGGTAATTAACTTTTCCGGCTAGCTTCAACGCATTTATGTTTCTTTAAAAAATATATTTCTGTTCAACCACTGTGGAAGACAGTGTGGCAATTCCTTAAGGATTTAGAATCAGAAATACCAGATTGACCCTGCAATCCCATTACTGGGTATATACCCAAAGGATTATAAATCATTCTACTATAAAAACACATGAACACGTATGTTTATTGTGGCACTGTTAACAATAGCAAAGACTTGGAGGCAAGCCAAATGCCCATCAATGATAGACTGGATAAAGAAAATGTGGCACATATACACCATAGAATACTATGCAGCCATAAAAAGTGATGAGTTCATGTCCTTTTTAGGGACATGGATGAAGCTGGAAACCATCATTCTTAGCAAACTAACACAAGAACAGAAAACCAAACACTGCATGTTCTCACTCGTAAGTGGAATTTGAACTATGAGAATACATGGACACAGGGAGGGGAACATCACACACTGGGGCCTGTCAGGGGGTGGGGGGCTGGGGGAGGGATAGCGTCAGGAGAAATATCTAATGTAGATGATGGGTTGATAGGTGCAGCAAACCACCACGGCATGTGTATACCTATGTAACAAACCTGCACATTCTGCACATGCACCCCAAAACTTAAAGTGTAACTTTTAAAAAAGAATATATATATATATTCATACACACACACACCCACACATATACATATACATATATGTATATATATTTCTGGCCAGGTGTGGTGGCTCCTGACTCTTATCCCAGCACTTTGGGAGGCCCAGATGGGCAGAGAGTTCGAGACCAGCCTTGGCAACATGGCAAAGCCTTGTTTATACAAAAAGTAAAAATAATAATAAAAAAAAAAGCTAGGCCTGATGTGTACTTGTGGTCCCAGCTACTCAGGAGGCTGAGGCAGGAGAATCATTTGAACCCGGGAGGCAGAGGTTGTAGTGAGTTGAGATCATGCCCCTGTACTCCAGCCTGGGTAACAGGGTGAGACTCTGTCTCAAAAAAAAAAAAAAAAAAAAACAATTAAAATAAAAATATATTTCTAAGTAATTTGTTTGAATTTTATAAAGCAGGGTCCAGTTATTACAGGTATTACAGAAGGTATACTTGCTATTCAATAGTATGATGTTTTACTATCTCTGTCCTCTCAATAACTTCTGGTTAGGGATACAAGGATATGGAACTGTAGGAAATTCATAACTGCTTTGCTTTTAAAATCATTATGATGTAGCTGAAAAGGCTTCAGTAGACTGGCTTATCAACAACAAGAGTCAGGCAAATAGATTGAACTTATACTATAAAATACCTTAGTTCTACTCTTTTTACAATATCTGATAAATCATTCATTTTGCTAGGTTTACAGAGAGTCATTTAGTAAAATGAAAGGCATATCCTATGAATAAAGATTTAATAACTCTCTATGAAAGTCTAGAGCATTATGATACCAACTTCCACTTCCCCTCCCTAATTGTCTGTCTTCTAGTTAAATGATCTGTTTATCTCTTCACAGATTTTTATCTCAATAAATTGCAAAGTCCTAAAAATGGAAGGTGCGACTTATCAAAAGCTTTTTTCAAGGAGCAGGCCTTTAGAATATGAGTGATGATTGAAGTTCATTGGTTTTCCCCTAATATTAAGTATTGTGTTTTCATTAGTTTTCTTTTTCTTAGTAAGGATGTTGTATGATATATAAGATTTGATAAATTACTTACCCCCTTTATTACAGCCACATCTCAGAGATATTACAGATTTAGTTCCAGGCCACAGCAATAAAGCAGATATTGCATTAAAGCAAGTCACACAACATTTTTAGCTTCCCAATGCATGGCAAATTATGTTTACACTATATTGTAGTTTATTAAGTGTGCAATAGCATTATGTCTACAAAGCAATGTGTAGACCTTACTTTAAAATGATTTGTTAAACCATGTGAGCTTCAGCGAGTCAGAATCTTTTTGCTGGTAGAATGTCTTGCTTCCATATTGATGACTGTTGATTGATCAGAGTGGTGGGTAATGAAGGTTGGAACAGCTGTGGTAATGTCTTAGAATAAGACAACAATGATGTTTCTCACATTGTTTGTTCCCTTAATGAAAGATTTATCTGTAGCATTTGACGCTGTTTGCTAGCATTTTACCCATAGTCAAACTTCTTTTCAAGTAGGATAATTTCAATCCTCTCAATTTTGCCACTGTTTTATCAAGCAGGTTCATGGTATTTCCAAAAAAAAATGTGTTGTCATTTCAACAATGGTCACAGCCTCTTCACAGGAATAGATTTCATCTCAAGAGATCACTTTCTTTGCTTACTCATAAGAGACAACTCTTCATCCGTTCAAGTTTTATCATGAGAGTGAAGCAACTAAGTCTCATCCCTAGGTTCCATTCCTCATTCTAAATCTCCTGCTATTTCCACCTCATCTACAGGTTTTTTTTTTTTCTCCACGAAAGTCTTGAATCCCTTAAAGTCATCCGTAAGGGTTGAAAGCAACTTCTTCCCAACTCCTGCTGATGTTGTTAATTTGACCTCCTTCCATGAATCACAAATATTATTAATGCTACTAGAATGGTGAATCCTTTCTAGAAGGTTTTCAATGTACTTTGTCCAGATCCATCAGAGGAATTACTATCTATGGCAACCACACCCTTACAAAATGCATTTCTTCAATAATACGACTTAAAAGTCAAAATTACTCCTTGATCTGTGGGCTACAGGAAATGTGTTAGTAGGCATGAAAACAACATTTATTTCCTTATACATCTCCATCAGTGCTCTTGGGTGACCAGGTACATTTTCAGTGAGCAATAATATTTGGAAAGTGAACTTTTTTATGAGCAGTTGGTTTGAACAGTATGCTTACAATATTCAGTAAAGGATGCTGTAAACCAATGTGCTGGCATCCAGCACATCATTGTTCCTTGGATAGAGCACAGGCAGAGTCGATTTAACATAATTCTTGAGGGCTCTAGGATTTTGAGGATAGTAAATAAACTTCGGCTTCAACTTAAGGTCACCAGCTTCATTAGACCTTAACAAGAAATTTGGTCTTTGCTTTGAAGCTTTGAAGTCAGGCATTGACTTCTCTCTAGTTATGAAAGTCATAGATGGCATCTTCTTCCAATAGAAGGCTGATATTTTGTCTATCTTGAAAATCTGTTGATTAGTGTAGTTTCCATCGTCAATGATCTTAGGTAAATCTTCTGGATAAGTTGTTGGAGCTTCTGTGTCACCATTTACTGCTTCACCTTGCACTGTTATGTCTTGGAGATGGCTTCTTTTCTTAAACCTTATGAACCAATCTCTTCTAGTTTCCCACTATTTTGTCTGTAGCCAGACCAATAAAGCTTTCTCTAGATCAGCATTAAGAATGTGTTCACTGAAATATTACTTTTAATTCTCTTTAAGAATTTTTCATTTCCATTCACAACTTGTTTACTTGTTTGGCACAACAGGCCTAGCTTTAGGCTTAGCTCCACTTTTAACATGGTTTCCGGCTGGGCCCAGTGGTTCACACCTGTAATTCCAGCACTTTGGGAGGCCAACGCAGGTATATCTCCTGAGGTCAGGAGTTCAAGACCAGCCTGGCCAATATGTTGAAATCCCATCTCTACTAAAAATACAAAAGTTAGTCAGGCATGGTGGTGGTTGCCTGTAATCCCAGCACTTTGGGAAGCCAAAGTGGGCAGATTACAAGGTCAAGAGATCGAGACTATCCTGGCCAAAATGGTGAAACCATGTCTCTACTAAAAAATACAAAAATTAGCTGGGCGTGGTGGCATGCCCGTGTAGTCCCAGCTACTCGGGAGGCTGAGGCAGAAGAATTACTTGAACCCTGGAGGCGGAGGTTGTAGTGAGCTGAGATCTCACCATTGCACTCCAACCTGAGTAACAAGAGTGAAATTCTGTCTCAAAAAAACTTGGATGGTTTCCTCACTAAACTTAATGATTTCTAGCTTTTAATTTAATGTGAAAGATGTATGATCCTTCCTTTTGCTTGAATATTTCAAGGCCATCGTAGAGTGATTAATTGGTATAATTTTAATATTGTTGTGTCTCAGGGAGTAGGGAAGACCAAGAAGGGGAAGGGCTGTTTGGTGGAGTAGCCAGAACACACGTAATATCTATCAAATAAGTTTGCCATCTTATATGCTTTGTGTCCCCCCAATCAATGATAATAGTAACATTGAAAATCTCTGATCGCACATCACCATAACTGATATAATGTAGAGAAAAAAAGTTCGAAATATTGTGAGAATCACCAAAGTATAATGCAGAGACAGAGAGTGAACCCGTGCTACTGGAAAAATGGTACTGATCTATTCTTGCTTGATGCTGGGTTACCAAAAACCCTCCATTTGTAAAGAAATGCAATTTCTGTAAAGCACAATAAAGGGCAACACAATAAAATGAGATATACTGATTTATGTTTTTTCACATATTACTCTTTATCTGTGTATTAGGGTTCTCTACAGGGACAGAGCTAATGTATCTAGAAGGACAGAACTATATATGTGTATATATTTGTGTGTATATATATGTGTGTATATATACACACATATAAACATTATATGTATATATAATATTAAGTATTAACTCGCACAATAACAAGGTCCCACAATAAGCAGCATGATAACAAGGTCCCACAATAGGTTGAGGAGCAAGGACAGCCAGTCCAAGTTCCAAAATTGAAGAATTTGAGTCCAATATTTGAGCGCAGAAAGCATCCAGCATTGCAGAAAGATATAGCCTGGGAGGCTAGGCCAGTCTCTCTTTTCACATTTTTCTGCCTGTTTAAATTCTAGCCATGCTGCAGCTGATTAGATAGTGCCTACCCAGATTAAGGGTGGGTCTGCCTTTCTCAGTCACTGACTCAAATGTTAATATCCTTTGGCAACACCCTCACAGATACACCTGGGATCAATACTTTGCATCCTTCAATCCAATCAAGTTGACCTTCAGTATTAATCATAGCAATCTGATATCAGAATGAACTTAGCTAAACATACTCAGGTTGCCTTTTGGCACACATGTAAAAGGATGAAATAGAAAGAGTGTTGCTAGCAGTGATTTCTGAGAACTGGAGAGAATCTGAGAGGTACTGAAGGAAAGCAGGTATTATTAGCTAGTGGTGGAGCTGAGGGGCCTCTGCATTCCAGATGATATTTATAATATTTGCTGTTTTCCTTTCCAAAAATGTGTGTCTCTGAGTTACAACACTATGATTTGTTAAATAGAAATTATGCTTCAAGTAATTATCAATAATTGTTAATTACTAATTCAACCTGTACATATTTTTTTAAAATGTACTTATATTTTATAAATGATTTTTCAATTTTTTTGTTAATTATAATGTACTTGTAATCTTGCAAAAAATTTAGCAAGAGTTTGAATGATGACATTATTTTCTTTATAGTAAATATATCACGGGTTTTCAGGAGAAAGGACCATTCTAATGTATGCAATTTCCTTGAACTGTTGATGTAAGAATTCATGTGAAAACAGGGGCTTATTGCATCTACTAGATACAAAAGTGCATAATAGTTAAGATGTTGAATGACAAGGTTTGAAATCATAGAGGTGCAGATTAGAATCATGCCTGGATAGGATAAGACTGAGTGCTCAACTAGATATTTATAAAAAATATTTTAAACGTTTTCAAGAAGACAGAAACTTATTAAACATGACATGCACAAGAATGCCATAACAAGAAACTGCAGTAAAGGGAATTTTATCTTTCAAATCCTGTTTAAGATGATAAACCAAGTCTGGAATGACCTGTGACCCACACCTAATTATTGCATTTGTTCCACAACCTATTAGGCCTAACTCCAAGAAACATGTTTTGGAAGAAGAAAATGAAAAGGAATTTGCAACACCAGAGTTACGAATTAAGCCCGGCTAAATTATCCTCTTTAATTTGACTATGTACCAGTGTGGTGTGTTCAAAGTATTTTATATAATCTGCCCATCAAATACAGTCACACTGAAATGTAGTTATTAGGTCAAAGGCGTGTTGCCAAAAGTGATTCATCACGGAAGAGAAGTGAATATGTTTTTCAAAACTTGCAATTTAAAGTAATAAAAACTCCTTGCATATTAGATATGATCAGTATGTAAACAAGATAGTCTCCTATTCAAATATGCTTTAGATGTTTCCTTAAGTAGATGTATCTATTTGGACTTGCTACATTTTCTATAATTTCTTGTCTGAATTAAAGCAATAGCCTTATAATTAGCTGAATTGATTTCATCCTTATCTGTCTTTCATAATTTTTCTAGATGATAGCCAGAAATCTTGTTTAGAAACCTAGGTGAAATCAGGCCGGGTGTAGTGACTCATGCCTGTAATCCTAGCACTTTGAGAGGCTGAGGTGGGTGGATAACTGAGGTCAGGAGTTTGAAACCAGCCTGGTCAACATTGTGAAACTCGGTCTCTACTCAAAAAACAAAAATTAGCTGGGCCTGGTGGTTCATGCCTGTAATCCCAGCTTCCCTGGAGGCTGAGGCAGGAGAAATTTTTGAACCTGAGAGGCAGAGGTTGCTGAAGTTGCAGTGAGCAGAGATCACGCCACTGCACTCCAGCCTGGGCAATAGAGCGAGACTCTGTCAAAAAAGGGGAGGGGAGGGCAGGGAAAGGGAGGGGAGTGAGGGGAGAAACCTACATGAAATCTTTTCATTCGTTTGCTAAAAACTTTTACTTAGCTCCCTATTTCAGTCTGAGTATAACTCTTCATAATGACTTGACCACCAACGTGATCATGCTCCCCTTAGTTCTCCACATCTTGACTTTTCCTCTGGTTTATTCATCATCTTCCCTAACCACACTGGCCTCCTTATAGCTCTCTCCAAATGCGCCATTCAATGTTTTGGTCAAATATCACCAAAAAGAGGCCTGTTCTCATGGGCCTCAATAAATGGCAACCCACCCCCAGGCCCTACCAACAGCTGCAAGCCCTTTCCTTGCTCTACTTTAGCTTTGGCTCCAGAAGGCTCATTGCTTTGTAATGTAACATACCCTGTGTGTGTCAGATGCACTGTTATCTGTCTCCTTGTCACCTCTAGAATATAAGCTCCATAAAGGAGGTGTTTTTGCCTGGTTCATTGACGTATCTTAAGAAAATGGAGTTGAACTTGACTCACTGTAGGCCTTCAATACATACAGTTTTAAGTCGAATTACATAAAAATAGAGAAAAAATGCATGGTTTTGTTTTAATGTAAGTAGTGGTATTAAAGTGTTAATTGTCCTAGGAAGCAAATGAGCAAAAGTTATACAAGCTATTTTTACATTTCTTTAAAAATCATCAAGTTATATAGAATTGAAAATTCACCTTGGAGATGTTTTCTGTTGTTTGAATTCTGATGAAGCAGTGTCTTTCTTTCAGCTCACCAAATCAATCAAGCCAAGAAAACCTACAAATCTAAATCCAGACTTTTTACAAAGTACATATTAAATGATCTTTGAAATTAAGCATTAATGATCATGAACAATGGAGGAAGTTTCAAATGCCATGTATCAGAAAGGTCTTCACAAGAAAAATGTCATTTGACTCATTTCAATAAGCATTATTATGTTCAACAAATCAAGGAGTGTTATAATTTAATTTTCATGATTCAGGTTTGCAATTTTCATCTAGTTTAATGTTCACAGGCTATCATAATTTTTGTTCATTTGGTATTATTAAATTAAATTCCTAGGTTATGAAATTTTTCCTTTAAAATCTTCCTTGCATTTTGCAAATAAATGTTACATGTGGCAGCATTCCAATGAAATATATTGTGCTTTTGCCCCATCAACAGGTTGACAGATTTGCTGCTGAAACAAAATGGGTTGTTCTCTTAGGTTTTTAAACCATATTGAGTATCATACATGAAAAACTGCAAGGGGGACAGTTGGTAGAGTTTCCCCCATCCTCCTCCTCTTGTGCTTTACATTTCATTGTAATGAGAAATTGAAATACAACTCTCAGCAAGAGCCAACTACAAAATCATTCCTTTCCCTTTTGAGTAATGATCTTCTCATAGTAAAAAAGTGAAATGATGAAAAGGTTAGAATATGCTTTAAATCATTCTTGAAAAGGTTATAATTGCATCATTATTTGGGTCATTGTCAAATCAATGCTTTAGTTCTCCATATGTTAACCATATTAGCCATCGGGAAAATATGATATAATATTTGTTTTTGCACTTAAGAATAATATGTTGTTGTGAATCTTTAATATAAATTACTTTCAAATTCAGTTTATGTTTGAATGTTTCTTTCTTTTAATGTCAATCTACTACTTAAACTATTGCCCACGTAAACAAAAATATTTTCTTTTGCATAAAATATGCCTCGCATGGCAAGTTAAACATTGTAATCAGATATAAAGGGTATCAAAATCAATTGCAGGCACTCAATGCAATCTACAGCACTTGATTTGAAGTATCAATCCACAAGTACAAAAAAAGAAAGTTACTGCAATGATGTCATAGTGATATTTCATAATATTTTCTATTTCTATACTAACAGGAATTCAGGAAATGCTGCTTGGATGTCAGTGTTAAATGCTTCAGCCTTTAAATGAATCATTCATATTTCATAATATATTCAATTCAAGCCAGGAAGTATTAGTATCATAATAAACTGTCACCACTCCTTTGCAAGTATAAATAATACACCTGTGTCTTCCACCCCAGTTCAGCTACATTTGATTACACGAGCCTGCATCATTATCACCAAAACCTTCCAGTTGCATTGCTGTCATGTTTGTGTTAAAGAGACTGATGAGGCAGGTTTACTATCAAAACATGTTAGTAAAAATAAATTTAGTTTTTTGAAATGCAAAAAAGAAAAATTCTAATAACTACATGAATAAATCAAAATACCCATCACATGTCAATTAACACTTCTCTTTTTTTTTTTTTTTTTAAGATGGAGTCTTGCTCTGTCACCCAGGCTGGAGTGCAGTGATGAGATTTTGGCTCACTGCAAGCTCTGACTCCCAGGTTCACGCCATTCTCCTGCCTCAGCCTCCTGAGTAGCTGGGACTATAGGCACCCACCACCACACCCAGCTAATTTTTGTATTTTCAGTAGAGATGGGGTTTCACCATGTTAGCCAGGATGGTTTCGATCTCCTGACCTCGTGATCTGCCTGCTTTGGCCTCCCAAAGTGCTGGGATTACAGGTGTGAGCCACCACACCGGGCCAACACTTCCCATTTTTAACAGAAGGCCTGTGGTGGTGCCAAAATGGTGATTTTTCTATTTAATCATTTTGCTGTATGTTTATTTTCTCAAATAAGTATTAAGTTCTACATAATCAAAACCAAAGTATTGCCATCTCACCATCCTACTTAATGATATTTTATAGATCTTTAGTAACTTTAAGTCATTTTCAAATGATTAAAATTTAACGATTTTTTAGTCCTGGAGAGACACTTGAAAAACTGGTCAAGCCTCAGAAAAGCTCTGCAGTAAAAGAACATTCTATCTATGGCAGATCATATGTAAAAATGATACGTGCTTGAGAACATGATAACCTATTAATCATTTTCAATTATCTTTTAAGTAGATCATATTTTCCACCAGATTTATTTATTTGGTCAATTAATAAATATGATTTTTCTGTTTGGTTCTCTCTTCCCACAAGGACATCGACTACAATGCAAGTCATTAGTGTGGGATAAAACCAAACAAAACTTACAGTCTCCCACAGTGTTTTAGTTAAAAAAAAAAAAAAAGTTCTGCTTGATACTTTGCTTTATCTGAGTAGTCTTCTATTCAGCCTAAATATCTTATAGCTAATTTCTACTAATATATATAGAAACAATATGTATATAGAAACTATATAAACTATATATATATAAACTATATATATATATTTGAGGCAAGGATCCCACTCTGTCATCCACGTTGGAGTGCAGTGGCCCTATCTCGGCTCACTGCAACCTGCGCCCCTGCGCCTCCTGGATTCAAGCTATTCTCAAGCCTCAGCCTCCCAAATAGCTGGGATTACAGGTGCACACCATTATGCCTGGCTAACTTTTTTTTTTTTTTGGTAATTTTAATAAAGATGGGTTTCACCATGTTGGCCAGACTTACCTCAAACTTCTGGTCTCAAGTGATCCACTGGTCTCGGCCCCCCAAAGTGTTGGGATTGTAGGCATGAGCCACAGTCCCTGGCCTGTACTAAAAATATTCTAATGAAATATGTTCTCTAACATGTGGTATGTAAAAGATTAGGTTTTTCTTGTTTTACTTTTATACTGTTGATTTCAGCGATTTTAAACTGAGTAAAGAAAGACAACTGTAGTTCCTAGAAAAATAAAAATATAAAAACAAGTACCTGAAAGCAGAAGATTGTGAAAAAACAAAGCAGACACTGGAAGGATCCTTACACTTGGAAACAGGGATGAACATAGGGCGAAGAGCGATTTACTCATTTCATTGCTTTTATCATGAGATAGTTCAAATTTATATCTGAAAGGAAGGCTAACATTTCAACAGAAAAACTCACAGTCTCATTGGTTTGAAAACACCAGAAGCCAGAATTTATGGCAATCAGAGCCACTGGAATCTAAAGGGAAAAATTCCAGAAAGGAGAGATCCAGGGAAGAGGATCTATGAATTCTGTGTATAAATTCTGCCCAAATATATGGCTTACTCCTGAACCAGACAATCATGGGGCCAGCTTCACACAGGCTTTCTCATAAGTCCGTTAAAGCTAAAAGAAAATGGGATGAAAATCTGATCTGCCACCTACTTCAGAAAACAAGAGTTTTGTTATTTGATTAACTGTCAAATCAATAGCCTGCTAAAATGAAACAGAAAAATATTAGTATTCTTAAGAGAAATAGAAGAGAGCCCATATTTTCTATATCATAACATTCAAAATGCCCAGAATCCAATTCAAAATTATGAAATGTATGAAGAAATAGGAAAGCATAATCCATTCTAAGAGAAAAAAAGTAATCAACACAGACAAAATTCTAGATGACACATATATTGACATTAGAACATAAGGACCTCAGGATATTATTTTTGCTACTCACCTTGCAAAATTCTTCCTCTTCTATCAAAATCAAGTTTTCAGGCTCAGCAGAAGAGTCAGAGAAAAGAATTTCCACCCAAGCATATTTTGTGTTGAAAGGGGAAAATAAATTATATAACTTTGTTGGGCAAATCATCCAGTTTTCTTACAATAAGACTTAATGACTTGTTGATAGCCACCTACTGTCTGAATACAAAGCCACAATAAGAATATTTCAAAATTTATTTTTGCAACATAATTTTTACATACGTTCAATTTCACTTAAAATCCAAAAATCTCATTATATTATAAAAATGTTTCTCCAGAGTCTTGCAGATGCTTGTTCCACTGTATCATATGATTGTAAATGTCTGTTATATGGGCTAAATTCTGCAGCCACTTTTTTTTTTATCGTCAAAGCACTCAGCAAAATGTGGCTTATTTTTTCTTGCATATATTCATGCATTTCACCTTTCAGCTGAACACCCTGTGAAAAACACATCCTTTGGTAACCTATTGGATTTCTACACGTACAGGAGGTTTTTCTCAAACATTCAGGCATTTTTGTTCTCCTCAAACATTCCCAGGTGTACTAGTTTTTGTTTAATAATATACTTATGACTTTTAGTAGCATTATCCATATTTTTTTCATTTAATCTCCAATGTCTTTGGCACAACTGCCTCTCTACAAAGCATTCAGTTTGTTGGGATGATGCAGGATTTGTTTGATTTTACAAGACGCATAACCCTTCTTAGACCCAATGGCTGGTAATGCACCGTCAGTACAGAAGCCAACACAGTACCTCCAAGAATGAATTTTGTTTTCAGTTATGAATAAAAATCTAAGTATAATTTTGTCTTTTGCTTGTTGTGGCCATCTCTTTGAAACAAGAAAGCATATTTTCAACATTCACCATCATTTAAAAATTCTTCGAATGCTTAGCTTAACATGTTTTATGGAGTTGGGTGTTTGCTTTGAATGGTTGCGTACCTTCAAAATACATGTTGAAACGTTGTCCTTAATGCAACAGAATTTAGAGGTGAGGATTTTAGGAGGTAATTAGATCATGAAAATTCTGCTCTTATGAATGGAAATCGCATGCCAATAAGAAGACTTGAGGGAGTCTTTGCACCTTTATCCATTTTGCTTTTCTACCACATAAGAATACAGCTTTATGGCCTTCAACCATATGTGGATGTAGCTACAAGGCACCATTGATGAGGAATGGGGCCCTCGCCAGATACTAAATCTGCCCGCATCTTGAATGCTACTAGGGTAGCGTGCAACTGTAGTCCCAGCTACTCAGGAGGCTGAGGCAGTAGAATCCCTTGAACCCAGGAGGAGGAGGTTTCAGTGAGCTAAGATCGCACCACTGCATGCAGCCTGGGTGACAGAGCTAGACTTCATCTCAAAAAAATTTACATGTTTTCTATATTTTTATATATGTATAATGTGCATATATGAGCCTATGTATATATGTACAGAGCTAGAGACAGAACAGAGGGTGAAGAGATGTACTAATTTTCTATTGCTGTGACAAATTACTGAAAATTTAATGGCTTAAAATAACTAAATTTATTGTCTTATAAGTGTATTATCTTACAGTTCTTCCGGTCAGAAATCTAAAATTTCATTGGCCTAAAATCAGTAGGGCTGCATTCCCTTTGGAAACTTTAGGGATGAATCCATTTCCTTGCCTTTTCCAGCTTCTAGAAGCTGTCCATCTTCCTTAGTCTATGGAGCTATCCTCCATCTTCAAAGCCAGCAATGGAGGGTTAAATCCTGACATCATATTACTCTGAAACTGTTTTGTCATCTTACCTCTTTTTCTGACTTTCCTCTTCTGCTTAGTCATCCCATTTTTAAAGACCTTTATAATTATAGTTGACCCTTGAACCACAGGTTCGAACTACGTGGATCTACTTATATGGGAATTTTCTGCCACCTCTGTCACCCCTGAGACAGCAAGACCAACCCCTTCTCTTCCTCCTTTGCCTCAGGGTACTCAGCTGAAGATGACAGGAGAAAGAACTGCATGATGGTCCACTTAATAAATAATAAATATATTTCCTCTTTCTTTATGATTTTCTTGATATCATTTTCTTCTCCAGCTTACTTTATTGTGAGAATACAGTATAGAATATGTGTAATATACCAACTATGTGTTAATCGACTATTTATGTTATTGGTTAGGCTTCTGGTGAACAGTAAGCTATTAGTACCTAAGTCTTTGGGAAGTCAAATGTTACAGTGAATTTTTGGCTGCATGGGAGTCAACTGAAAATATATGTACAGTTGACTCTTGCACAGTGTGAGGATTAGAGATAGGAAATCCATGATACCTCTCTACCTTAAGATCAACTGATAAGCAAACTTATTCTATCTGCAAATTTAATTTCTCCTTGCCATGTAACCCAGCATATTTACACATTTTGGGGATTAGGACATGGGTATCCTTGCGGAAATCAGCATTCAGCCTAACACAGTATATATTCTACATTTGGGGAAGTGGATTTTCTATAAATGCTTTCTTGTTAAAGTTCCAAGAACATGGCAGGGTACGGTGGCTCACGTCTGTAATCCCAACACTTTGGGAGGCTGAGGCAGGCAGATCACGAGGTCAGGAGATTGAGACCATCCTGACTAATACGGTGAAACCCTGTCTCTACTAAAAATACAAAAAAATTAGCCTGCCTTGGTGGCCGGTGCCTGTAGTCACAACTACTTGGGAGGCTGAGGCAGGAGAATGGCGTGGACCCAGGAGGCGGAGCTTGCAGTGAGCCGGCATTG
>NW_012113919.1:9897158-9942362 GCF_000951035.1 Colobus angolensis palliatus | reverse complement strand
CCTGCATGGCCCGAGCATCCCCGATGGATGCCGCCCCCTGTTCCGTGGTACTTGGTCCCATCTACCACCCAAGGGCTGAGAAGTGCAGGCATGCAGTCCGGGACTGGTGGGCAGTCCGCCAGGGCCCTGGTGCAGGATCTACTAGGTGAAGCCAGCTGGCCTCCTGAGTCAGGTGGGGACTTGGAGAACTTTAATGTCTAACTGGAGGATTATATATGCACCAATCAGCACTCTGTGACAAGCTAGGGGTTCTTAGATGTACCAATCAGCACTCTGTATCTCGCTAATCTGGTGGGGACTTGGAGAAACTTTATGTCTGGTTTAAGAATTGTAAATACACCAATCAGCACTCTGTGTCTAGCTCAAAGTTTGTAAACGCACCAATCAGTGCTCTCTGTCTAGCTAATCTACTGGGGACTTGGAGAACCTTTATGTCTAGCTAGAGAATTGTAAATGCATCAATCAGCACTCCTTGTCTAGCTCAAGGTTTGTAAATGCAGCAATCAGTGCTCTGTGTCTAGCTAATCTGGTGAGGACTTGGAGAACTTTGTGTCTAGTTAGAGAATTGTAAATGCACCAATCAGCACCCTGTCAAACCAGACCAATCAGCTGTCTGTAAAACAGACCAATCAGCTCTCTGTAAAATGGACCAATCATCAGGATGTGGGTGGAGACAGGGGAATAAAAAAAGCAGGCTGCCCGAGGCAGCAGTGCCAACCTGCTTAGGTCCCTTTCCACACTGTGGAAGCTTGGTTCTTTTGCTCTTTACAATAAATCTTGCTGCTGCTCAGTCTTTGGATCCATGCCGCCTTCCTGAGCTATAACACTCACCACGAAGGTCTGCAGCTTCACTCCTGAAACCAGCAAGACCATGAACCCACCAGAAGGAAGAAACTCTGAACAAGTCCGAACATCAGAAGGAACAACTGCAGATGTGTCGCCTTTAAGAGCTGCATCACTCACCGCGAAGGTCCGCAGCTTCATTCTTGAAGTCAGCGAGACCAAGAACCCACCAATTCTGGACGCAGAATGTAGAAGTACTTTCTTGTTTTAGCTTTTATACTGCAAAGAAGTGTCATTTTTGAGACCTATTGAGTGTCAAGTTTTTCACATGTATATGCTCTTCGATGTTGATTTCACTGTTTAAAATGGTCCCGAAGTGCAGTGCTGATGTGCCGTCTAGTGTTCCTAAGCTCAAGGGTTGTATTTTTTTTTTTCAAAAATTTGGTCTTGAGGTCTTTCAGGACAGTGGCAACAAACTCTTGCCCTGTCCTTATGCGGCTCCAGGGAATGTGAGCATGGTTTACAGTGTGCCTTTCGTAGGATTCTTCATTATGATGGCAAATGCCTGATACCCAGATGTTAACCCATGACAAGGTGTTCCTCTCACAGAAAAGTTGATACTGGGAGATTCCCTTGTGGCTTTCCTCTGATCTGTGTCCAGTTTATTCTTACCAAGATAGCGATTCTGTAAGAGAGCCCTGAGCAGAAAAGAAGTTAGGTTTGTGTGTGTCAGATAGGTGAGACTAGAGAAGGCAACTCAATAAAACATATGAAATAACAGAAGCGGCTGATTACTTACAGATCCCAGAGAGCAAAGGGCAGCAGGGCTTGCAGTTTCAACAGCAAGAGGGAAGCCATACAGGAAACACAAGCTCTGCCAGCATGTGGGGAGCAAGAGAGAAAGTAAGGGGCTTGTAGGTCAAAGCCTTTATTGGAGTCCAGCATGTTGCCCAAGCATGTTTTTCTCAAAGAGTTCTAATTGATGGCCTGAGTTCCGTGGAATCATTCTGTGACTGAGAAGTGGGCAGTGCTGCATGTCTGCTTTGTCCATGTGGGGTGTGGAGGTCAGCGGGGGTTTTCAGCTGGATACAGGTTGTATCCAGCTATCCCATAGAAAAGTGGTCACCTGGATGCAGATGTTTAAGCCAGATATCTGGATCAACCACATGGAAGGACTGGGAGGGAATGGTGAACTGGAAACGGAGTCAAGGGTGACTAAGCCCCAATTCTGCTATGAGAAAGTAAAACCTAAATTCAGAATAGATACTAAGGCAACATAAAATCATAAGAATGTATCATACTGGGAAGGCTGTGATGCATCTTACAGAAAAAATACGTGTGTTAAATAAGCTTGCTCAGACATGAGTTATAGTACTGTTGATAATAAGTTCAAAGTTTACATATACACTATATCAAATAAGGTGTCATTAAATGTTGGGGTGATCAGACCCAACACCAGGTCGTGGAGGTGACAAAGTCCAGCGGAGTCAAAGGATTGAGAAAAAGTTTGGGAGAGAAAGCTGGGACCAGGGGACCATCGCTAGTGTATGGAGGCTGCGAAGGCCCCGAGCTCTGGGAGCCCATGCTATTTATTGGTAATCCAACACAGAAACAGGTGGTGAGAATGTGGAGGTCAAAAGGACAAGTTGCATTAAGCACGTGATTTCCAGCTGTGATGGTTTAGCATTTGCTCTGCTACTTGAGATAATAGGGAGCAGGTTCTTTTAACTCAAGATACAATTGATTGTGGGAGAGCAAGGAGCAAGGAGCCAGCAAGTCTAGACACATTCCAGAGCCACAAGCCCTGGATTCTATCCAAGCCACAAGGGATTTTATGCCCTGGGCTTAGATTATGATGCATCAGGGTAGCCTTCCACCCTTTAGCACACAGCTTGGTGTTCCAAAGGCCACAAGGGGTTTTAGACCCTGTACCCCAGACATGTTCCAAGACTCTTTACATTATGTCAGACATGCAAGCCCTGCCTCAGCTTCTCCCAACACTCAGCTTTTTCCCAACAATTAAACAGAAATGCACGTAAAACAAAGTTATGGATTATCAGGTTAAAAAATGGTATGATCAGAGGCTTACAGGAATCTAACCCTGTATTTCCCACAGAAGCAATAGCTTAGTGTTGGTTATGTAGTGTTTGCAGTGACTTTGAGGCCATAACAATTGGTGAGAATCAACTCTCTGAATTTCTCTCTCTCCATTTTTTAAAATCCCTCTCTCTGTCTCTGTCTCTCTCTGTGTGTGTGTGTGTGTATATATACACATGTACATGTATATACACACACATGTATATATACACACATGTATATACACATGTACTATACATGTACATGTGTATATGTAAGCTCTTTGATGTTGATTTTGCTGTTTAAAATGGTCTAGTCATCCTGAATTAATAGCATCATGAATGGCTTAGAATTTAGTAACATGATCAGTAAGCTTAATTTTCTAAAACAAACAAAAAATATAGCTAATTAGTAAGCATAAGTAATGATAAAAGGCCAGAAATTAAGGATGATATTAGCTAGGCTCTGTAAAAACTTTACTTCACTTTTTGCATCATGTAGAAATAGGTTTGTGGGCTGGGCACAGTGGCTCAAGCCTGTAATCCCAGCACTTTGGGAGGCTGAGGTGGGCGTTATCAACTGAAGTCACAAGTTGAAACACCAGCCTGACCAATATGGAGAAACCCTGTCTCTACTAAAAATACAAAATTAGCTGGGCATGGTGGTGTATGCCTGTAGTCCCAGCTACTCAGGAGGCTGAGGCAGGAGAATTGTTTGAACTGGGAGGCAGAGTTATGGTGAGATTGCTCTATTGCACTCCAGCCTGGGCAACAAGAGCGAAACTCCGTCTCAAAAAAAAAAAAAAAAAAGAAAAGAAAAGAAAGAAAGAGCTTTGTGGTGTGTAGAGAAGTGGACTAAAACTTTACTATGGACTAAAACAGAACAGGGTAAAGTTTTACACCAAATGCAATAGAATAAACTTTGTGCAGTACATAAATGCTGAGAGCTAGGAGAGTATTCTCTGTTTTTTTCTGGTTTCAATAAGCAGGTTTAAATTTCTTTTAAACAAATTATACATACTCATTGTTAAGAGTAAAAGAAGAAAACTCCATCTTCAACATCTCATTGACCCTCTTTAAGTTAAATAATGACTTATTTCATGGCAGGCACAATACATATATGGCAAGAGAAAACAACAGATAAAATAAATGCTAAAATAGAATTACTCTTTCCTCTAATCCATTTAATTTAATATTATAAAGCCGCTGCCAAATATGTTTAAATTTTTTTTTCTTTTTGTGTTGACATGGATTCTAGCTCTGTTGCCCAGGCTGAACTGCAGTGGCGTGATCTCAACTCACTGCAACCTCCACATCCAGGGATAAAGCAACTCTCTTGCCTCAGCCTCTTGGGTAGCTGGAACTAAAAGCTGCACAACCATGCCTGGCTAATTTTTGTATTTTCAATAGAGACAGGGTTTCACCATGTTGGCCAGGCTGCTCTCAAACTCCCGTCCTCAAGTGATCCTCCCACCTTGGCCTCCCTAAGTGCTGGGATTACAGGCATGAGCCACCGCACCTGGCCTATGTTTAAAATTCTTGTATTTGAATTGTTTCCCCTTAGTTTTTAAAATCTAATACATATTTTCAGTATTTGCTTTATATGAAAAGGAGTTTCCTCCTATGATTGTCACCGCTCAAGAAAAAAAAAAAAATTAGACTAAACAATGTTGATTTTTTCATTCTTAGGGATTTCACAACAAGTTAAAACAGTTAGATTAAAGAAAACTTTGAACTTTAGTTTTGTTTTGCTTTTTACTGCCTTGGGCTAATGTGGTTTCAAATTCCATTTTAAAGTGAGTTTGATGATTTTATTTAAGAAAAAAGAGCTTCAGGAACCAATTAAAAATCTTGTTTGGGGACCACATTCCAGCTCTGGGAAATAAAGCAATTTAAAGTTAATTCAAGCTACTCTTTCTTCAAAAGCAGAGATCCATCTCCTAGGGAATGTGTTAATCCTTTCATTTTGGTTAGGTTTCATTTTTCCATATACTGAGGATTCACCAAAATTTTAAAGACTTATCTGATTAAATCATTTTTATAAGTAAAAATTATTTGTTAGAGGGAATATTATTTCCCATGTTGAGTCCTCAGAAACATGTCTAATCATTTAATTCTAACTTACAAATTTCTGTTTTTATATGTTCAGAGTGCATTGGAATATGAATATCAGAGACCTCCTCTCATTTAAGGTGACTCATGAATAGCATCTTAAAGAATGGACTAAATATTGTATGATGGGAAAAAAGAATGGGAAAGCATGGGATATGCAGTCTTTTACTTAGGTATGGCACTACATGAGTTCTTAAAAGTGACAAAATATATATGAATAAAATTAAGCTTTCTTAAAGGATGTAATGCTGTGTAATGATTTTATTGTAAGAGCAATTGATAGTACAATTTTCCTAAACAAGTAGTGATTAATAAAAATTATGGTTAAATATCAATATTGTTTCCTAAAAAACAGATTTGGAGGGCTAGGGAAAGTACAAAGTGAGTAGTTTAAAGTTATTTACTTCTTGAGTGGAATAATGACAGGCTCTGTAGAGCCATAGTACATTTTTTGTCTAATTCAGTTTGGTTCATCCAATTTCATTGAACTCCAGATTATCTGTTGGCTGCTTAAACAACTCATAAATTGGTGAAGACATACTTGAAAACCATATGTCAATGTAACATGGTGATTGCTGTGATAAAGACATGCAAAAGGAACTAGCGAAGTACAAATGTGGTAATATAAATTAATTTAGAATTCCGACATAGCTTCCAGAAAGTGACAACTCCCAATTGTGTCTTGAAAGATAAACAAACTTCTATAAACACAAATGCATTTATACAAATATTTTGAACAAGAACCCATAGAATGGAGAAACAGGAGTCAGGGAACATGGTCTGAAGGAAATGTTAAGAGTGAAATTTGTAGAAAAACTGATACTAAAAGAGGGATCTGGTCAGAATTTCTCCCCATGAACTCTAGTTGGATCATTAAGATAATAGGATCACTGCAATGTGATTTTTAAAATATGTAAATGATTTTGATATTTATCTTGTTAAGCTGAATATCCAAGTGCAGTTATGACATAAGGAAGAGCTAAGAAGTTGACATTTGGAAATATGAAATTAACAGTGATGATGGAGACAATGAGATACAATTAAGTCTTCAAGAAAAGGGAATGAAAAAGATAATTCAGATCAAGAGACTGCAGGAAACAGTCCTTATCTACTATCTCGTATATGCAGGTAAGGTTTAGAACTGGCAGAATTTATTGAAAGATGGTGAAATTACAGTGAGCATGCATCTAATTGTAAGTTTCCAAAAATGTTCATATGAACGTTTCAATTAAATGAAATAACTCGTTTCATTTTCTAGAAGTCTGCACTACATTTTCCATCCATTTCATTGTATAATTTCCATAAGAGAAATACTCTGAATACATGTAATAAAATACATGCCTCAGATACATTTGAAAAGCAAGAATATTATCTTCTAATTATACATAAGTGTATTCTGTCTGTTTAAATTTTAGAAAAGTGATTACGAATCACAAAGATTAAAGCAATAAAGGAATGAGGAAGAAGAAATGAGAGGAATCAAATCTCAATTTTTAGCTCAGACCAATTGCTGAAGACAATTAGGTTCTGGCAAACTGTTCGCCTATTGCTTTAGAGTCAATAGTCATAACCTTGATTCTCGTAAATCTTTACTGTGTACACAATGTTTCAAAAAAGATATCTAATATGCAGCTAGTCATATTAGTCAACAAACTGGTCAGATTCACTGTATATTTTAAATAATTCTTTGATAATTTGGAGAGAGTCTACATTTTATAATCAACATCTATCCAAACAGCAAATCAATATTTTTCACAAATATTGTAAAATTATCTTAAAATTTATTTAATAATCATGTATTTATTTTGTGGTATGAATACTGATGTTGTTACCAGCATTATCTCACATCAGTATACACTTCATTTCAGTTTTCTATATTTCTTTGCCTTTTAGTTTAATCACCTCATTTGTTGTGTTTCAGTTTTTGGATAAGATCAGACACCTGCAGGTCTTTTGTTTACTTGAATTATTTTTTGGGACAGGGATATAGAGAATGGCAATATAGATTATATTAGCTTACCAAAAAAAAAAAAAAAAAACTCAGAAAGCATTCTACAATTCTTGTGGCTGTGCATCTTCCTTCTATCTATCACAGAAATAGTTCATCATATCAGTATAAAGCCCACCAACATTCTTACATGTACCATGCTAAATTATACAGTACCCCTTAAAACCCACAATTAATTTGACCACAGTTATAACCACTGTTATATTTTGAACAATGAACACACAATTTTAAAATAATATAATCAAATGCTCACATATTTTAAATCCACTAATTTAACCAGAATTACTATATAGGTATCTGTATGTGTATTTATATGATAACACACAAAAAACCAAAACATTGAAAAGTACCCATAAAAGTACTTCTCTGAATCTGATTATCCTTTTCCCAGTACAATATCAGTCACTGAGACAGTTATTTACAGTTGTTTTGTATTTAAACATTATAATAAGTGACACTTTCTTTGAGAGAATTTCTGTTTCCTCACAATGACTTGATTTTGTAAGGACTTTGTTGTTCAAAGGCAAATAAATTAATTCATAGTCATTTGACATTCTTAGGCATCTATATTACTTTACTTACACAACATAAAAGCAAGAGATGGTTTAGATGATGATAGAGTTATTAGTAATGGATGCATTAATTATTATATGTTCAATTGTTTAATTTATGCTTTATAATTATATTAGGAGAGAAAATAGCTGAAGAGGAGGAGAATAGGGAAAATCATGAATAGAATAATATGCATCATTTTAACACACAATAATTAGGAATGTAATCCCACAACAAAACTACTGTAACATGAGCCTGAATATAGGAAAACTTGGGACCCTAGCAAAAGAAAAAAAAAAGCAAATATGATATCTCAAAATTTACAATGCTCTATTTAAAACATTGTGGCTATTCAGGCTGATTAAATTTCAGTGAATTTATTTAGTTTTGAGAAAAACCACAAAAATACCTCAATACTTTGTGTATGAAGGACATGGCTTAAAACACTAAGTTTGCAGCCCCATACTTAAGTCAATCTATGTGTTCCTTCCAGCCTCTGTTTTCACAACAGTGGCCTACTAGGTTATTGCCTGAAGATGGTTACATTGTTTGACTTGTGCTGGATCTACTCATTTTTCAGTTATTTTTTACCTTGTAAAAAAAGTTTTCATTTGCATCAAATTATGAATTGAATATAATAGTATCTCAGTTTTAATTTGCCACTTTGCTTTACAGATTTAAATAAAGAGGAATAAGAACCTTACTATCTCAATGTCCATTACTCTTGCAGTTATTTTTGAGAAAATACATGTATTTTGCAGTTGTTTTAAGTACTGGTCAATCTGGAAAAAAAATGAAAATGAAAACATTGTCAGAGAAAACTGAAAATATGTACTTAAAAATCCATATATATTTTTTAAATATAACACAGTCATGCATACTTCATAGAATAATATTATGACTAAAAGATTTTATGTTACCTTATGACTAAATATTTTAACACTAGCTGCATAAATTTTGTACAGTCTCATATAAACCCTATAACACATGATGAATAAAATATGAATCTTTTCATCAGGTTAAAATTTTCCAATGTTCAAGCACTTTTGTTTAATTCAAACTTGTTATAAAGAAATGCAGCAGAGGCAGCAATTGTAATAACCAAAGTTAACACCAAAATATACACTGGTGTTTAGCACTGGTCTGACAAAGAATCCAAAGGGGGAAGAAAGTGCTTGGATTTACTAAGAGGTCTATCGCATTGTAAGTGATTAATTATAGGTAGTTTTTATTGTTACTAGATTTTATTATTTATCTCATCTACTATGCTAGCTAAATCTAGGATGTCCAAATTTGACTAAAACATTTTTCGTAAGACTTTATTTTAATGTAGATAAAGTTTTTTTTTTTTTTTTTTAAGTTCAGATGATGCGGTAAAAGACTTCAGTAAATTACATATAGTTAAAACTTATGGCTGGGCGCGGTGGCTCATGATTGTAATCCCAGCCCTTTGGGAGGCCGAGGCGAGCGGATCACGAGGTCAGGAGATCGAGACCATCCTGGCTAACACGATGAAACCCCGTCTCTACTGAAAATACAAAAAATTAGCTGGGCATTGTGGCAGTGCCTGTAGTCCCAACTACTTGGGAGGCTGAGGCAGGAGAATGGCGAGAACCCGGGAGGCGGAGCTTGCAGTGAGCTGAGATTGTGCCACTGCTCTCCAGCCTGGGCGACAGAGCGAGACTCCCTCTCAAAAAAAAAAAAAAAAAACCACACACACACACAAAGAAAAAAAAATTTATTTTCTTCGCGTATTACCACTATCCTGTTGATGGTTTTCCTCACAATAACCCATTGAGATGTATGTTTTTGCTAGACCATTTTATAGATAGGAAAACTGAGATTTAGTACTTTCCTAGTGTCATACAGGACATACAAGATTGGGATGAAATTTCAACTCATGTACTCTGAACTCTAAAATTGTTTATTTTAGCTAGTGCACACATGACCAATTGGATACCCAGATATGTTTTTAAACTTCACTATTGATACTGAGTCCCCAAAAAGGAGACGTGTAATCAATAATCGACTAATGAATTTCAGCAAATGTAATTTCTTTGAGGCTATTCCATAATCTGACTCTGAAACATTTAGGTACTAATATTTATTTAAAATAATTTTCTTCATTTTTTAATTTATTAATTGAAGATGCAGATTTTATAGTATTTAAAAACCTCTGGCATGTCATTTTATGTAAAACGTAGACAGTTTCAAATGTTATTAATAGTATTATTTACATACATGTACTTGTTACAAAGGTAGAAGCCGAAGATACATGAAGTTGAGGTGGATGGTGACAGGGACCATGTCTGTGGGTGAAGCAGAAAAATATATCAGAAGAAGAAAAAAAAGATCCTGCCTTTCTACTTACAGGATGTATTAGTGGTATCAGAAAACAAACATGTACAATTACTGACTTTCACAATGAGAGAGGGAAATACTCTTATTTGTTCAATACCTAATACGTTAGAGACCTACAGCTATTTTGTTTTACATCCTCACCAAAACTGGGTAGAACTTATCCCATTTTACTGACGGGAAAATTAAACCTTCAAGAGTTTTATTATGTTGCAAAAGTCACGTTGTTACAATAAATATGGAATGTGACCCTGAGGTGATATTAAATACTCTTGTCTATCAATTGGATTGACAGAAGTTCTGATGAGAAGTATATGGATGTAGCAGATACAAGCCAAGGGTAGATCTGAGGTTGGATTGTCTCCATTTATCAATAATTCTTCACTTTCAACTCAAAATAATACATTGTTACAATTTAATACTTAAAAGTCTAAAAACTACAATTGATCCTATAAGATGGTCCATTCACTTTGATAAGCTCTTAAACCATAATACCTCACCACTATGGAATAAACGAATAGCTTTTGTAGAGGGATGTAAAGTACTTTTGATCAAATATAATACTGTTTTATTTAATGGCAGAAATTTAAGGTTTGAATTGCAGAAAGGGTAATAACAAGCAAGACTGGGATAGAACACCGAGTAAAATATTTAAAAATGCCTGTGAATTTTAGCCATACAGAAGAAATTTATAAATACCTTAATAAATATTCTATATTCCTTAAGTGTAAGCTAGACTCAGACACAATGTGTCAAGTTTTTAAAAGATGCAAGTTTACTATTTAGCTGTTTTGGGCAATATTTTATTTATTTGACTTGAGAAGGAGATAAGGTTCAGTGATATATGCAGTCAGAATAATTTGTATATTTAATGAGCTATTAAATCAATATCTCACAAACAATGTATTCTTAATACTAAAGTCATTAGCCTTGGTTGTACACATATAGTTAAAGTTAACAAGTGAGTCATATTCTATATTTCATAATAGAAGCTTCTGTGAAAAAACACTCATAATTATTTTTGAAAACTTATAAATATAACATTATATATAAAAAATACATTCTCAAGACATATTTATTTTCAAGATATTTTATAATAAAGCACAAGCCTTTCAAAATTAGACCAAAATATAAGTACTGTAGTTTCTACTCAATTTCCAAAACACTGAGTAAAATGATACCTTGTAAAAACAAGAAAATTGGATAGAATGTAAGTAATCCTGTGTCTGGAAGTGAGTATAGACGTAGACACAGGACCATAAAATATTGTAAATAAATATATAAGTTCACATTAAAACATCACTAAATTATTTTTACACCAATGATATATGTCAAAAATATATTTTATGCTCAAAATATATGAAGGAATATTGTTAAGACAAATGAATGACTCGATGAATAATTTTTCTATTATAACTACTGGATTAATATGAACAAAAGTGGCTTATTCAAATATAAAGCGATATAATCAATATAATAATAAAGACAAAAAAATTAGTGCAAGATTTGTCACTTTAAGAGCCTCAGAAAATATCTCCAAAAATTACTAAAATTACCCAATAATGACCTCAATTATTATATTATTAGCTGAAGGTCAAATATCAAACTTTCCTAAAATATTCCATTTGTAACTGTCAAACTATCATAGGGATTACATTAAACATATAAAAATTATATCCAGTCTATTTTAAACTGTTAACAGCTTAATTTCTAACTCATAAAACAATTATGTATTTATTTTTTTGAGACAGGGTCTCACTCTGTCACCTGAGCTTCAGTACAGTGGTATATCATGGCTGTCTGCAGCCTGGACTTCCTAGGCTCAAGTGAACATACTCCTGCAGCCTCCTGAGTAGCTGGGACCAGAAGCGTGTACCACGCCCAGCTAGAAAAACGTCTGCTTTATAGTTCTGCACTCTCCTGCTTGATGTTATTAATGTCACAAATTATACCTTTATATATTGTGTATCAATTAATATGGATTTATAGTTATTTGTATGTGTTTGCATTTTAAATTTTATAAAATAATTGAAAATTGAGTTATAAACCAAAATTACAATAATACAAGTTTCATATTTGTCCATGTATTTACCTTTATCGGAGAACTTTATGTTTTCTTATACTTCTGTATTGCTGTCTAGCATTTTTTCATTTCAAATGAAAGGATCCACTTCATTTTTTCATATTTATTTTTTAGTAGGGCAAGTCTTGTAGTAATGAATACCCTCAGCTTTTATCTGAGAATTTCTTAATTTCTCCCTCATTTTTGGAGAAGAGTTTTGCTAGATGCGGTAGACTTGGCTAGCATTTTTATTTTCTTTCAATACTTTAAATATATAATCTCACTACCTTCTCTGTGTGTGTATGTGTGTGTTTATTCAGTTTAAAAATGTGTTTTTTAAGTAGGAAATTTGGTCTATTTGCATTTAACATAAGTATTAACATGTGACTTTAAAATGTGTTATGTTCTTTTAGTTTTTATATCTGCTTGATCACCTTTTTTATGTCTTTTCTTATTGTCTTTTAGAACGGCTGAGTATTTTAATTATTCTACCTGCCCCTCCATTATCTTAAGAGCTTTATAATTTTTTTCTACTCCATTAGCTGTTTTAAATATTAAAACATGTATACTTGACTTTTCTAAGTCTATTACAGATTAGCACCTTTATCTTCTTGGCAACTGTGAAAGACATTTTGGAACAATTCTCTTCCTCCTGATTTATATGCTGGTGTTACTGTGTATTTTCATAGTATGTAGATGTATATTATTTTCAGCATTTTTACGTATCAATACTATCAGTCTCACTTTATTTATTAATCATGCCTTCTTAAATCTTTATAGTTTGTCTTCATGTGTATGTGAAATATGTCCTTGTTTAGCCTTCATTCATGAAATATAGTAACATTTCTCACTGGTGATAGAGCTCTAGGATAGCATTTATTTCTCCAGAACATGGAAGTATCAATCCATTGTGTTGAAGCTGTCCAAGGTGTTACCTGCACCGTGGTGTCATTAGAGCCCCAAACCTTGACAGGACCTGGTCTCCAGCCTCTTTCTCTCTATACACTGGAAGATCTCAAAACGCTTTCTGAGCCCTTTAGCCCCTTTTCTAATAAAAGCAATGGCCGCTATGGAGAAAGCAGCACCTGATATTGGCCACTTCTCTATCCGGATATCTTGTAGACCTGGGCCTAAAAATTATTCTTTATGTTACTTCTCTGATTGCATCAAATTGATTTTTTTAAAATAACCAGCTTGTCTAGTTGTCATTAATGGGAGAAATGGAGACATTTAACCAGAATTCATAATGGAATTAAAAGTACTTTGCCATCTATCTATATTTATATTATCTGTCCCATTTCTTCAATAATTTTTCTAGTCTGGTGTTCAGTACAAACTTATTCATGTAAGCAAACACCACCTGTTCCCCCAAAAACCTATTGAAATAAAAAACAAATAAAGGAATAAAGATGCAAAGACATCATATTTCCTCCCATATTTCCCTGCTAGGAGGCACTGGACAAAACCAATTACCTCTACATATCTGTGTTATTTTCTTGGCAGGTAAGAATTTACTAAAGCAAAAAAAAAAAGAAAGAAAAGAAAAAGAAGAAGAAAATATGCCATGAAACTAATATCAATATTATGTTTCATTTTTTTATCTGAACATATTTGCCCTAAATGTCCATCCATATTCATTCTGTGATTGGTCGTAACACTTAGCCGTGAACCTTTAAATGATACATAATTGTTCTCTCAAATACAAAGTGAAACATGTATTAAAGATAATAACTAAAGTATATCTCTTTCAAATATGGATTGAAGATACATAATAACATTAGCATATCTACTATATTTATAATAATTTATTAAGCTAGATTTATATTTTAATATATTAACTTATTTCAAAATTATTTTCAGAGCAGAAATGGAAATTAAACTTTCAAATATGCAAAGAAATAAATCACTAGCATTTACATAAAACTGTTGGCTTCATGAGATTAATTACATAGTTTATTGTTCTGGGCTGATTACTTCATTGTGCCAAATTAGTAAAGAATAGACTACACAGCTCCATCACAACCCAGGAACTTCAAAATACCAGTTATTTGCATTGTAAAAAGTGCTCATGACCATATCTAAGTAGAACTGATCACAATATTTAACCACAATAAACCATTATGATGATGTCAAGAGAATGATGAGTAAGCTATGTAGCCTAATGTTAATATTTTTAAATACAATTATCTCTAATTTTAGGTACACATATCGACATGCTTTTTGTTTGCCTGTAAAAATGTTTTCTTTATGTTCAATCTTTCTTTAAGGATTGTATTTTTTGTTTCTTTTACTAATGAGAATCAAATCTCTATCATAAACTGAAACATATTTTAGGGTATAATATATTGAAAGATAAAGAGTTTTGTTTCTAAGCTCTGCAAAAAAAGTAGCAAAGATTTATTTTAAATAGCAAGTTTAATTATGAACTGGACATATTTTAAAGTGTCTTTCTCTTACTATGGAAAATTTTACCAATATTGTCACATAGTATGGTGGTGCGCATCTGTAGTCCCAGTTAGTCAAAGGCTGTGGTAAGATGATTCCTTGAGACCTGGAGGTTGAGGCTGAATAAACTATGATCAACTTCATTCTAGCCTGAGTGAAAGATGAATGGATGAAAGGTAGGAAGGAAGGAAGGAAGGAAGGAAGGAAGGAAGGAAGGAAGGACACACATACATTTTAACAAAAGAGATAAAACATAACAAAGATTATTCACTAGATATTATTCTTCTATTATAATTCCATAAGCACTTTCCATATAGAAAAGGGAGTCAAGAAGCAAAAATTAGAACACATAAAAATATAAGTGTTTTAAAAATATATTTACGGTTTAATTTTTAGGAAGTCAGTTTATTTAATATAACTAAACAGCTTTATACTTGTAGTTAATGAACATAAGCTAAATTTGAAAAGTTGTATCAAACAAAAAAAAGCCCTTAAAATAAATAATTATTAATAAACATAAATGTCCATTCTCAATTGTAGCCATAATTAGAACTTACAGTGGCTATTTCACAACTTTAGAATAATTATTATTTCAGTTATCCATATTTTGAGAGAGTCTGAAACATGGTCATGGGTTCCTGGGATAGAATATGAAATGTGGCTTAATGTTCAAATCATTCAGTAGTGCTGCAGAGGCAATTCACAAACGGGAAAGGGAGGCATAGATCTAACCAATGATTCAATGTTTATTTTGCTCTATACAATTTATATTTTCAAGATAAACACTGTGTAAGTGGTTGTCACTGAAAAAGTAAGCTATGCATTCCAATTATATGATAGGACAAAAGTAAAATGGAAGTCAACAACAAACACCAGCAAAACCATGACTTTTTGCATCTTATTCCCTGCCCCATAAAAATGATTTGAGTTGGAGTCTATAGGTCTACATGGTACAGAGACTTCTAAATCAATTCTAGAGGTTATGGGAAAATATAAACAGAAGTGCCAATTTTAGAACATTGATTTTTCTATGTCTGTGGAAAAACCCAGAGTGGGTGTCTAGGGGCTAAAAAATTGTTGGAAAGATTTCTTTGGCATGTTTTCCCTTATATCAACACTTAGGAGAGTAGGAACCAGAGTTAAGTCAAATTCCATCTTTTGCACCACTACACCACATAACTGTCACCATACCAACAATCAAAGACACTCTCTTTGAATAGGATAGATTTGAAAGCATGCAGAATTCTATGTTTTTCTGAAGTATTATCTAATCTATAAGAAGGACATTGAAGAATGACTTCGATTTCATCCATGGCATTCAAAATTATATAGTTGATATCATTAATATAAAATTTAAAACATCCATTTGGAGCATATAAAATATATATAGAATCAGTACTGTATTTCCAAAGAGTGTTAATCTAATGAGCAAGCCAGGAAAATGCTATTACATGTGTTTGGATGGATTTCTATTGCTAAAAGCCTATTTTACCTTCCTCAGAGCTAATAGAAGCAGAGTTATCCATCATGAATAGCAATTAAACTTTGATTTTCTATGTGTGTGAAGTCAATATACTAAAGAAATTCAATGGCTTCAACTATGCTTTTGCAATTTTAATTATTTTATGCTTGAAATGTCTAGGAAAATTTTCACAGTGTCTAATACATCACAACGGAGAACTTAATCTCACTGGATTATAATTAGATTCCAAAGGGTAAATTAAATGAATATATGCATTCTTGTTTATATATAAAAACTTCAAAGGAAAAATGATATTCATGAAAAAAATTTTAAATTGAATACTGTAACCTTGATTCAGACATTGCATTTTAAAATATCACCTTATAAAAGAGTGAAATCTTTATATATATTTTTGTAAACACATAGCATGTACTTCAGGTTTTACAAGAAATAAACATTTAATGAGCATCTAACGCGTAATAAATATATCTTCTAGAAACACACCAATAATGTACAAAAGGGCATTTTTATTTGCTTGAGAGTAGACTTGTAACAAAACAAAAACAGTGTTTAAACATTCCAAGTATAATATAAGAATTTACAAGATATAGAATTAGTGCAAAGGAAAGAGTGCTTAGTGTTCTTTGGCAAAGACATTCACTTACTTGAATTAAACGTCACATCACTTAACCACATTCTTCATTGGTTGCATGGCTGCCCTCACTCTCTCCTAGGACCGGAAGAAAGTCTCCACGGCCGCCATCTTGGCCAGGATTAAAAGAACTGGAGATGGAAGCTACCATAGTGCCTGAGTTTGGGGTCCCTCAGGTTCCTTTTTCAAAAACCAGCCAGACAGAAGTTTAAAGTTTGTTTATTAACTACTGAATAATGCAGCAGCACAATCTCGGCTCACTGCAACCTCCGTCTCATGGACTCAAGCAATTCTTCTGCCTCAGCCTCCCAAGTAGCTGGGATTATAGGCGTGTGCCACCACGCTCAGCTAATTTTTGTATTTTTTAGTAGGGACAGGGTTTCAACCATGTTGGTCAGGCTGGTCTCGACCTCCTGACCTCAGTTGATCTGCCCACCTCGGCCACCCAAAGTACTGGGATTACAGGCGTGAGCCACCATGCCTGGCCCATGCTGTTTAATGTTATCAGTCATTGTTAATTACTAGTCAAATGTTATTTATTCTTCAGCTGTTAATAGAAGCATGACTTATTTAAGGAAGAACTGCTGATGTTGCTAGCTAAATACTTCTATTTCAGTCATAGAATTGGTTCTTCTCCTTTGTACCATGTCACCTCTGAAATTTCATGTGTTTATAGTTGTTTAATTCACATTTTTCTTTCTCACTATTATGAAAGGACATGAAAGAAGAAATTGTTATGTTTTTGCTGACCAGCAAAACCTCATACTTGACATATAATAAGCACATATTAATTACTGTTAAATAAATGAAACTTTTGAGGCTATATTACAGAAGTTAGATTTTGATAGAGCAAAACGTTTCTTTAAAAAAATGAATGGTAAAAGTGTTTGAGCTGAAAAGTTAACTGATGAAAGATGCACTTTAAGACAATCTGAAATCAATATGGAAAGTTGCTTGAAGTATAAGAAACCAAAGATCCAGAAAATAGCAAAGTCAGGGAACAAAGAGAGGTTAAATTAAGAGGATGGCAGCTGAAAAACTGCAGTGACCACACAAAAAATTTACTTTTTAATTGGGAAGGCACAGATAGATATTCGGCATGAAAGAAGGAACATGCAATGTTGTATACCTTATAAATAAATATCTATCTTATAAATAAAATTAATGAACATGATTAATGTTGGAATTAGTATGTTGGAAACTAAATTAAAATTCTAGATAAGTATAACTTTACCAAGACAGAATCAAAAAAATTAAATTTTCTTTGTTTAATAATAATTCATGTTATTAGTAGTTAAATATCTCCCCACAAGGAAATACCTGAGATTGGCCTTGACTGAGGATCTCCTAAGAAGGAGGCCTCCATGGAGGCATTTGAGCTAGAAAAGTAGATCTATGTAAAAGGGAAAGATTGTGGCCAGCTTTAGCCTAGACATGGGTTGGGTGGAGGTTGTGGGCTTAAACTTTGAGGTAACTCCCTTCAGACTCTGCACTGCACTGACTCTGTGCACATCAAGCTGTGGAGGGCAGTTTTCTACATCAAGACCTTCATGGAAAGCTTTTATAATGACCTTTGGCAGGGCCTCAAAGATCACACACTCAAGACCTTCATGGAAAGCTGTTATAATGACCTTTGGCAGGGCCTCAAAGATCACACACAAGATTTTGGCTTGGAGCCAGATTCCTCCCTTTTCCTATGTTTAATTTTAAATAATTTTTAAGTAATTTTTATCTTACAAATTTTATTTCTCATCTCAATTCTATTTGCATTTAGAGATGGTTTTCATATTTACTTAACTTTTTAAAACATATGCGATAGACTCAATTTATATTTCCTGCTAATTCCAAAGTATGTGTTAGTTCAACATCATTTGTATTTTATTGTTTTTTATCTTCATTACGAATCAAATTTTAGAGCTTTTTTCATGCCTGGGCATTCTGTTCATTGATACATAATAATTACATTTATTTATGGGTTACATGTGATATTTTGATACATGCACACAACCAGTAATGATCAAATCAGAGTAATTGGGATATCCATTGGCTCAAACATTTATTATTTTTGCGTGTTTAGAACATTCCAAATCTTCACGTGTAGCTACTTTGAAATATATAACAAATTATTGATAACTATACTTACCCTACGGTGCTATGAACCCTGAAACTTACTCCTTCTAACTGTATTTTTGTACCCTTTAACCATCCTCTCTTCATTGCCCCCTCCCATAAACTTTGCAGCCTCTGGTACTGACTATTCTACCCTCTACTTCCATGAGATCTGTTTTTTTTAGCTCCCATAGATGAATGAAAAAATGCCATTTTTGTCTTTCTGTGTCTGGTTTATTTCACTTAACATAACGTCCTCCAGGATCATCCATGTTGCTTAAAATGACAGTATTTCATTTTTTTTTATGGTGGAATAACATTCCATTGTGTATATATACTACATTTTCTTTCCATTCTTGGTGTATATACACCACATTTTCAATTCATCCGTTGATGGATATCTGAGGCTGATTGCATATCTTGGCTATTATGAATAGTACTGTGATAAACACTGGATGTGCAGGTATCTTTTCACATAGAGATTTCCTTTCTTTTGGATATAAATTCAGCAGTGGGATTGCTGGATCATATGGAAGTTATATTTTTTATTTCTTTTTTTGGGAACGTGATGCCTGGTAATTATTAATTGGTTGCCAAATATTGTCTTATCTTTTCTGGAGATATCTTTTATTTATTTCTATAAATATTTTGAGTTTACTTTGGGACATAGTTACACGATTTGAAAACAGGCTGTTTCCTTTAAGTCTTACTTTTAAGGTTTGTTAATTTGAACTGAATCAATTCTTAGTCTAAGGATCCCACATTCGTGAGGCATGACCCTTGTGTGTTCTGCACCCAACACTTTGTAAATCATACATTCTTTAGAGAATCTAATGATTACAGGCACTGTAACCTCAAATATGTTGGATGGTTCTTTTCTCCTACACATACCAATCATTACTCATCTCAGTAATTGAGGTGCACCCTCTGCAGATCCTCAGAGTTCTCTGTTTGTATTATGTCAGTATTTTCTCCTGTGAACTACAGGCTCTTTGGGGTCCCAAATCTCCTAAATATAGAGTGCACCAGGCTTCACCTGTTTTTCTTATTTTTTTTTTGCATCCTGGAAAATTCCTCATAGCAAAAAGAGCACTCGTAAGGATTAACTTATTTGGTTTCTATCTTTAACATCATCAAAATTGTTTGATTCCCTATATTTTATTCTTTAAGGTTAGAAGAGTGTATATCTTGTTTCTGTCATTTCATCTGTCAGAAGTAGAATACTTTTCTTATAGGAACATACTAAATAACTCCTGATTATTTCTGGCAAATAGACCTAACATATGATTTCTAATTATGTCAGTGTGACACACTGGATAATATCACTGTGAAAACATTGCTAATAAGCTTTAACTTCTCTGAAAATTTCAAAAGACTATATACAGAGAGCCATAAAATGATTTTGGTTCTTGATCCTATTCAACCATTAGTGTATTTTGCTATGAGGCAGAAGTTTACAAATGTGAGAACTGCAAAGCAGGTTCATCCTGGGAGCTTATTTTGTTTGGTGAAAGATTTTGTATTATTTACATTGAATTGTAATGTCCTGAGACAGGTTATGTGCACTCTAATTTGTGATCAGCTCCAACTCAGCTGTAGCATCATATTACCTGCCTGAAGATTGAAGGCATTACAAATTGAAACATTTCCCCTAAAACAATAGTGTTCTACATTTTTCCTTGTCTAGGGGTTGTCTCCAATTTTGAAATACTGGAAAATTCACTACTACATGAACATGCATGTGCACAGCACTAGTGAGTTTCAATAATATTTTCTTGTACATTTGGGAAAATGTTAATACACCAGATGAATGATGGAGGTTTCTTAATGTTCATATGATCAATGTCCAATGAAAACATCACATTCATTTTTCGTTACCCTGATTATCAAGACCAACTTTTCCAGTTGTCTTTCACACACAGGGCCAATAAAATGAACTTCATATATTTAACCAACCCTATTTTAATTTTCTGAGATTCTCTGTTGCAATATATTTGATGTTCTAGATATGACATACTATTTACCTGAGATAAGCCATTTTTATTAGAAAAAAGAAATGCACTGATTTTGAATAACTATTGGAACAAGATGAATCCCAGAGTCTAGAAAGGCTACTAACACTTTAAGGGATGAATAATCACTGAATTTCTAATTAGAAACTATTTTATAAAAATGAAAAAGAAGATGTTACAGTATGTGGATATATAGATTATTTTATAGTACATGCACACATTTCTATCTATAATAGAAAGGTAGCTGTATATATTACTATAATTGAAATGAGTTCATCACTTTTTAAAAAGTTTTCTGGAAAGGTTTTATGGATCATACTTTTGTTTCTTGTAAAAAGGTTTTATGGATCAGTTCAGTTCAGTCTAAAGTAGTGTTTTAAAATGAACTCATCTATTAAGTTAATTGCTCTAAGCCAACCAATACAAGATGAGCCTGAAGTGTCTTGTGTCAAAAAGAAAAAAGTGCACACACACACACACAAACCAAGCAAACACATACACTCATGTAATGGGAGTCTGTCACAAGGACACAGGTGACAATCCTAATACCTCCAATGGCCAAAGCTAAAACAACTTCAGCAACAAAATTTTTAAAATGAGTAATATTGACATAGTATTGGATTTTACCTTAAAACATAAAATAAATATTCATGAATCTACAATGATACAAACATACGATTGAATAAATATGTGAATGGGAGAGTGCGGACAAATATCCCATGCAGAAGAATGTAAAATAATTTATGTAGATACTCTATGCTCACATAATTTCCTGCTCCTTTAGTGTGAGCTGTGCGGAGCAAGTGCATTTCAAAGAGTACAGTGTGAAAAAACCTTTGGGGAAGATAATTTAATCCTGACAAACACTACCTTAGCCAGCTGATTAAAGTAAGTATCTGCAGTAATAGTCACGTTGATGGCATGTACCTTTGATAAACGATGATGATGGCACTTCTACCCTATGTTTTTCTTCCCCAAAACACATGACCCCAGTCTAATAATTAGAAAAATAAACAAATACAAATAGAGTGACATCCTACAAAATATATGACTAGTATTTCACAAAATTGCCAAGGTTATCAAAAACAAGAAAAGTGTGAGAGACTTATAGTCAAGAGAAGACTAAGGAGATAGAACAACTAAGTGTCTGGAATCTTAGATGAAATCCTGCAAAATAAAATCGAAATGAGGTAAAGACTAATACATCTAAAAAGTATGCACTTTAGTAATAATAAGAGTATCCACATTGGTTCGTTAGGTGTAATGAATGAAGCAGACTTTTGTAAGATACTAATAATAGAGAAGCTGGAAGCAAAGTGTGTCAGGACTCTCCATACTCTTTTTGCATTTTTCTGCACATCTAAAACTGCAATAAAATAGTTTATATTTCAATAATTATTAGCAAGTAATTTCAGAGTTTCCAGTTGGTTAAAAATATGTTATTCATGTATTTTCCTGAGTTATCTTACTTATTTTATCGTTTAATACGTATTTAATATATCTGAAATTTACTTCATATAGTATTCAATGTGATTCTACTTTTTCACCATATTTTCAATAGTCTCAGCATTATTATCACTGCAGAGTTAAATTTGAAATATTGTTCTTAAATTGTGCCTCACTGAAATTTTACACTGCTTCTTCACATTTTTAGATGTAACTATTTTTTGAAAAATATTGATCTTTATGAGTCTATTACATGTGTAACATATTCAACAGAAATTATTATAACAGCTGACAAATTAACACACATTGCTCTAATGCACTCTGATGTTGAGAAGCAATATTTGCATAGTATTAAATGGTATTCATTAGAATATATATTAATCACAGTGTTAAATTAATTTATCCATTTCTTTCAGAGTCTATAGGACAGATTACTTATCCTGCTTAACGTTATAAAAATCTCCTAATATGTAATATTAATATTGTGAGTGTTTTATGTTTCAATATAAGAAAAAGACTTAGCAAGCAAATTTTTCAGAAAAGTATCTTATGATTTTATTGACTTCTGAGTGAAAAACTGGATCCATTTTCTCTCTATTCTTTTTTAAAATTTTTAATTTCTGTGGGTACATTATATGTATATATCCTGAGAGTTATTTTTTTTTTGCCTATAAATTATTTTCTTTTTTTAACTTTATTTTAGGTTCAGTGGTACATGTGAAGGTTTTATGGGTAAACTTGTGTAATGGGGGTTTGTTGTACAGATCATTTATTCAACCAGGTACTAAGAATTTACCTAATAGTTATTTTCCAAAGGTAAATAATAGCTTGTGTTCCAGATTAAAAAACAACAAACAACAAACAAAACCAACTCTTTTAATGGTTAGGATGCGTATTCTTCAAAATACATCTGAAATTATCTATGAATACTTAGCTGTTGTCAACAAACACAATAACTTTTTTTGTCTGCCCATTATTAGACCACAAAGGCACCCCTTGCTTGGCCTCATATCTAGGAGTCTAATTATCCTCACATAATTAAGCACTATACGAGGTGTGTCAGCAGAAATAATACCAGAAAGACTGTTCGCGCTTGCATGATTTTATCCACGAAACAAGTGGTCAGTTCAACTGTGAGCTCTTGAATGTGAGCAACACTCACAAAAATGTTATTTACAGACACCACTTACAAATTGAGTATAAACTATTGATGTCTTGTAATGCAGGATTTAATTGATTCTAGGATGAGAAGGGGTTCTGGCTACAAATGGCTTCGGGGAAGATATGGATGAAAAAAAATAAAGAGAAATTGCCTCAATTTTGACATCGAGTAGGTTAACATTTACAAATAATATGCCGAATACCAAAAGGCATGAAAAGTATGGCGACTGGAATGAAAAGCCACCATTGTTCACCCTTGCGTCCCTATACCCATGCCCTGAAGCATCAGAGCTCATAGTTTCTCCCTGTAAAGGTGGAGTGTACCTTCCTACCACTCAAATTTGGGCCCTGCATGCCTTGTTCTGGCTAATGAGATACTAACATTTGTCATGTAACAAAGGTGTCACATGTACTTGTGTGATGCTATGAAAAAAGCAACTTTCCTACCAGCCCGCCTGTCCAAAGGGGATGAGAGACTTGGGAAGCAGACCTAGATTTGACTTATGGTTCTGAGACAATCACAGCCATTCTGACCTGGATCAACCCATCACCAGCTGACATGTAGATGCATGAAGAAAAAAAAGTTTAAAGTTAGTGAATTTGGAAGTTGGTTCATTATGTAGAATGGAGCAATAACAAATACATTAAATAACAGGATGATGCGCCCTGTTTTTACTATCGCTAAGAAAGAAAAGCAACAATGGCCAAAAGTAGCCTTAATAAACAATATTTAGAAAATAGAGTCAGATTCCAAAGGAAAGGAGAAACAGAATAGTATGTTATGTCATGGGTAGAACAGCATGGAATTAAAGAAAAGAGATTTAAAAAATAATAAATAAATTGAAGGTATAGAAAGGTGACCAAAGAATTCTTGAGCTAAGGGAATTTTGAAAACACATTGTTTTAACTATTTGATTTCTTACAGAAAAAAAGTATAGATTTATTTATTCTAAACTATTTTTATGTAGTGTCTTGCCTAAGCTTGCCGTACATTTTATCTAACTTCTATTCAAGTGTTACTTGAATAAATTATGGTGTCTCTTAAAAGCAGATCTGCCATTATTCAATTATATTTTTCTTATATTCCTTTTATTTAGTCATATCTTATGAAGTTACAATTAGTTGAAGTATGTTGCTATTTTAAAACAATGATGGTTTTAATAAGAGAAAATATATATTAAAGTATTTCATGAGTGCCGTTGACATTTTGAAAAATCAGCCCAACAAATCTCTTATTTTTTTTTTGTTGAAAACTTAGATTAAAATTTCAGTTAAAGAAAATGATAACTTTTAGATAGTAAATGTACCTTTCTCCACTTTGGAAATGAAAATTGAATCAATCATAATATTTTCCAACAGGAAAATCTTCCACCTTTCTGAAGCATATAAAAATAATTTTAAATTCCTTCAATATTAAATGATATAGTTATATTCAATAAGTCATGTTTACATTATATTTATAATATTGAAATGAGATTTGAAAACAAACAAAATAACCCACCCTAGAACAAACGCATCTCTTAGCTAGACTGACAAACCAAAAAATGCTACTGATTTCAGAACATTTGAATGATAAAGCCTACTCTTGTGCCAACTGAATTTATCTTAAACATGAAAATGTAACATGATTTCGTTATTGACATGGATCATAAGATAAATAAAAAGTACATTCATGAAATTGATGATATAGGTAAAAAATGCTTTAAATAGTTTTTCTTTTTTAACTTCTATTCTAGAAGGTGTTGATACTAAAGAATTCTTAAACTGCGTTGAGATCAAAAAGGCTGCAATGATTAAGTCCATCTGTCTCTCTGCCTCTGTCTCTGTCTGTGTCCCTGTCTCTGTCTCTCCTTCTCCCCCTTTACCTCCCCATGCTCATACGTGTCTTGGTCCTGTAAGTGCTTCTACAGAATATCTTATTTGTTATTTTCCATTATATACTTAAATATGTGCGATTATTTTTGCCTGACTCCTTTTTCCTTCTCTGACCAGTACTAATCAATGGACTAGTCATAAGTCAAATACATAATTAAGCAGAAAAAATGTCCACACATGAATGATCAATTAAATGGAAATAAAGAAGGAATATGTTACTTTTTCCTACATTAGCTTAACCTTTCTTTAAACCATTACAATTGCTTCCTTCTTACAGTTGGCTATTGGCACTTCTCAATCATCTAAAAACTCCGTCATTTAAAATATAGAAAAGGTTTTCATTTTTATCCATTCCTCTTTATCTTTCCACTTTTTTTCTTTCTGAAGCGATTTGGTCCAAAAACTCCTATATGTGGCTGAGACATGTAGGTACTGGCTTGCGGGAAAGGATGGACTCCAGCAGTCCCTACTGGGTGTTTATATTCTGAGCTACGTGAGGAGGACTTATGTTTGTGAGGTTGATCCAGTGGATGGGGTGTTCAAGGCCGAATAGTGAGAGAAGAGGGTCACTGTGGTGGGGTACAGAGGTGAATGTGGGTGTTGGAACATGTATGGGGTCATCAGAATATTTGTAAAATGTGTATTGCAGGTGTCAGCTACAAAGAGAGGTTGGTTACAAACGGAAGGATTGGTCAAATACATTAATACCTGAGGATAATGGTAGCAAGCCTTCTTATGTCAGTTAAGTGAATCACAAATCTGAAAAAGGAGAAAACTAGAATGAATAGAATGAACTATCTTCTTAAATCAGAATTGGATCTACCACTGGTAATCAATATTTTCAGTATGTTTAGATATTTAGATATAGTTAATTCCACAATTAAGGCAAGGTAGGTACCAGTTGAGGAGCCTGAGTCACTTTGTTTTGCCAGAAAGAATAATGAGATGCATCAAATAGGAAAAAAAAAAAAAAAAAAAGCAAGCAAAAAGTAAACATAGAAGCAAGCCAGCTGATAGTGACTTCCACTAACCAAATGTGGGAAAATTTAAGCATCAAAATAAACACTGATAGTAAGAGATTATAACTCATTGAATAAAACAGGGATCTGCAGTCTACAGAGATAAACGTACATTAATGGATAAATTAGTGGTTTCATGAGATTGTAGATATTTACAGAATCAAAAAATAACCCCCCACAAAATACTTACAAACTTCAAAATAAAAAGGTGAATCTTGGCAGACATTGTCTTTATCTAGTAATTACAAGTATTGTTACTATTAATAGGTGATCATTTGAATTTGGCCAGGGTTGTGAGAGGAATTGGTAATACATTTTTGTCAAATGCTTTTTCTGCGTGTATTACTTTTTCTGTTGAAGTATTTAATTACAGTGACTGATTTTTTGTTATTACTCCTATCTGTCTTTAATTCGGAGTCTGACAACTTGTCTGAATTTGCCAACATTCTGTCACCATGTGCTTCACAACTATGATGGCTGCATCAATGATTTTCCTTCCTCTCTTTTCAATTTTCTTCAACCTTTCAATCATCAGTCACTTAGTGAGTGACATTCCCTCTAGAAAATCACCTAGTCTATTATTGTGAATTTTTGTGTGCAATGTTTTGAACAGATGTATTTTTTTGTCTTAGGTTATTTGCCAAGCCATATCGAACATGTGAAGGTTTGGGGATGGTATACAAACTACATAAATGCTAATGAATGCACAGAACCTGTTCATAACAACCAAATTAAATGTTTAGAGAAGAGAAAAGGTTGTTTTAAGCATGTTTAAATGTTAACATAACAGTTTGTTACTTATATGTAGGCATTTTTTTCCGAATTGTGTTTGCATTTTACATTGATTATCATTGGAAGTGTTGCATTAATTAGACATGTATTGTACATGTATCTACCTACAATAAATACAATTGGCTGGGCATGGTGGCTCACACCTGTAATCCCAGCACTTTGGGAGGCCAAGGCCAGCAGATCACCTGAGGTTGGGAGTTTGAGATCAACATGGAGAAACCCTATCTCTACTAAAATAATACAAAAAATGAGCCAGGCATGGTGGTGGTGCCTGTAATCCCAAGTACTCGGGAGGCTGAAGCAGGAGAATTGTCTGAACCTGGGAAGTGGAGGTTGCAGTGAGCCGAGATTGTGCTATTGCACTCCAGCATGGACAACAAGAGTGAAACTCCATCTCAAAACAATAATAATAATAATAAATAAATAAATAGAATTGAGTTCCTGGTTATTGTTGTCACACAAAACATCTGATTTGATAGGACCTGATTCCTGATCTTAAACAGAAGTTACTTGCATCTGTAATGTATGAGAATGTACAAAATTTGAATAGTAGATCAGTCTTTGGATCTCACTCTAAAATATATGATTTGTGACTTTAAGCCAAAATCACATTAAATTTATAAACATACTTGTATCACTTAAATAAGCTACAAATAACCATATTTATAACTATAATTTATTATTTTTATAAGAATTAATTATGTAGGTTTGTATGCTAACCCATTACTTAAGCACTTTAACAAGAGACCATATACATTAAAAATACGTGTGATTTAAAATATTTAAAGGTGTTAACCTGTTAAGGACAATAAGCATTAGAATATTAAATGTGATTTATAGTTCTTAGACATAAATGAAACAGAACATGTGAAAGCTAAATGTAAACATTTTTAAAAATTCAGAGTTTCAAATTATAATTTAAATGAAGTAAATATTACTGCTAAGAGTAAAAATAAGAATGAATATTATACTTCTAAGGAAAAAAGTTTCACTCAACGTCATTTTAAAAACCGCCCTTGCCATGCCAGGTGTGTGAAGAATGCATTAAAAGATGGTTTCGCGGTCATCTCTGCAAGAGTTGATGGTGGCTTCGACAAGAGTTCAAGGTGATTGAGTGTAAGGATGAAGAAAAGGGAATGCGTTTGTTAAATACGGAGATGTGGTGGTTAATATCGGTAAATGTCATGAGTGAGACAGAGAGACAAAATTATGCTGCCCCCTTTTCTGGTTTGCAATTTGATAGCGATATTGTCCATGAAACCGAAGATTCTCATCTTCACATGGAGATGTGTAGAATGAGATTAAATCTGTGACTACAGGAGATCACTGCAGAACGTAAGATTTTATTTGATACCGGAGGCCCTTTAGAAGACTGAAGTGCACTGAGCTGCATGAACAAAACCATGTAGCAATGCATGAGAATTAAAAAGAATGTATCTGAAAAGGTAAAAAATGATCAGAACTTTTCAACACTGATAGGTTAAGTAATATATGCACAAGAAGGGACTGTTATATTTTTATCCAAAATTCAGTCACTGTGTAAAAATTTTATTTATAATAAACCCCATAAAATAAGATAAAACTGTAAGTCTGAGAATATAATTTATGTGAAAGCTATTTTTAGGACCATGAGCTAATTTTTATAAGCTATTTCATTGTTTTAAATCTCAGCTTGAATTTTATATATCTCTGTATATCTTTTTTCCACACATCTTAAACCACACCACTTACTATTTGCACGGTCTAGAAAAAGCTACCTAACCTTTGCAAGTTCTAATTTATTAAAAAACATAAACTACTTTTGTTTCCTTCAAAATTCAGATTTTGTACTATTTAATATCCAAATAATTTACCTATCTGAAAAAAATATATACAATCCCATGTTTGTTTATGAACCTCAGGTATATATAAATCTTTTGTGAACATCTGTGATCTTTTTGTTTTATAATTTTCGTATTTCCAATTTGATCAAACTTGCATTTGATTATAAATGTCCTACAGCCATGTCTGCAGAGTTGAAGGGTCTTGGCTGGCATTTGAGACTTCCTGCTCTTTTCCACTTTCTAATGGTCAATGCACTCTGCTCAGACCTGCTTTCTTGGTATTTTACACTCATATAAAGATGGTACAGAGTGCCCTCCTAGTAATACTGCATCTGTGCATTGGGGAGAAGAGAAGGGTTATACCTCTCCCACTGAAACGGGCCTGAGGAGGTCTTGGACATTTTTCAAGTGGACCATTTCCCAGACCCAGAAATGCTGAGTAAGAGCAATAACTTCACAGTGTATTATTTCATTGTTGACAAATGGAAGAAACAGGCATATAAGATAAAAAATTGAGAGTTAAAAATTTGCAGTTAAAAAATAGTTTCTCAACACTTGCAGTAGAATAGAATAATAACCTTTTAAAAGCCCTCTTCAATAAGCTGATATGCAACACTGCACAAGCTCAACCTGCTAAGACACAGGGTCACTGCTTTTGTCTTACCATCCATCTCATCTTTATCACTCTATTGACTTTCTTCTTTCAAATGTCTTAAATATCGAATTCCAATTTCCTCCTTAAAGAAACATTTCTCATAAAGATGTGCAAATGGTTACACAATGGTTGTCTCGGAAGAATTGTTTATAATCCATTATCGAATTCACAGTGTAGGTACAAGTGCCTTGGATCAGACAAGAAGGCCTATTGAGTAAACTGCTGCCATAGTGCCTATGTAGGAAGTTTCTAAATAAAAGTTACACTGCTGGGTAGCAATGTTTTGGTATGTCATTTTTCAAAGCTTCCACTATTTTCTTATAATTAGTTTGTATGATATTTTGCATATATGAACTGAATTTTACAAAAAGTCTCATGCTAAAAATCACACACACAAAAGAAGATGAGTAGCTTTGAGAAACAAGAGATGCAGGTAGGCACATTTTGTTACAATTAGAAAAAAGTCTGCCTTGAGTTCTGTTGAAAAATTCACATTACATACTGCATGACATTTATGCTGAAAGCAGGTGTGAGTAATGTAAGAACAAGGGTTGCGTTTTGACAGAAGATTTTGCATTTATTACCTCTTTCTGAAGAAAGGTAATGAAGCAGGAAATAGTCACAAATAATAAGAAGCAGTTTCAGTTTAAGCTGTTGAATACACAACAATCTCCACTATCCTTCAAACTTTAGACCTCTTTAGAAGAAATATGCAGTCTTTCTAACCTCGTATAGATAGATATATGTAAAATTATCACCATTTTTTGAAGACTGTCTTTTATATGACCTTCAAATGTCAGACATTACTCTGTAACTTCACAAAACGCATATAATTTAAGCTTTGGATCACTACTTGATGCTAATTCAGACTCAGCTTTCATAAATGATTCATTCATCCTTGGATTTATTAATCTCTATCCCTTTAAATGGTTTTTATGTGGGCCAGTTAGTTAATTAGAGCTTTATATTGTTGACATGCCTTAGAAGTTTGTGATGCTTATAGGTAATTTAGTGTCAGAGGAAAAAAAAAACCCTTCTAAGAGAAAAAATACATGATTAGCTTTATCAATAAAGGATATATTTGGTGAAATAACAAGAATGGTTTTTATACAAACCTAGGTATGAATGAATTAAAATTTATTTTAAAATTTATTTAAATCTAGATTCATTTAATTGCAATGCCACATTTTACTCAGCTTATGGGAAATTCAATCTTGTTCATGATGGGGGCTTTCTGCTTAAAGATGGTAACAATACGAAGATTTGGCTGGGCCCAGTGGCTCATGCCTATAATCCCAGCACTTTGGGAGGCCAAGGTGGGTGGATCATGAGGTAAAGAGATCAAGACCATCCTGGCCAACATGGTGAAACCCTGTCTCTACTAAAAATACAAAAATTAGCCGGGCACGGTGGCACATGCCTGTAATCCCAGCTACACGGAAGGCTGAGGCAGGAGAATCGCTTGAACCCAGGAGGTGGAGGTTGCAGTGAGTAGAGATCGCGCCACTGCACTCCAGCCTGGCAACAGGGCAAGACTCCATCCCAAAATAAATAAATAAATAAATAAATAAATAATAAATTAAAAAACAACTAAGATTTTACACACATCACTAAAGCATAGTGATAATTCTTTGATCACCTCCCACAAATTCATACTGAGGAATATATTGTCCCAGTTTAAAAGTTTCCATCAGATTCTAGGAATAGTCTGCTTTGGGGTGATTAATGGGGTGAAAGAAACTTTGATGATACTAGGAAATGTCAGGTCCAGATGCTAGGACCAGTCATCTGGGTGCTGTCTGGTAGAAAGACAAGAAGATGTCTCCCCTTCGAAGTCAAAAAGACACACTCTCAGATTATACTGTTCTTAAAGGTCATTAACTTCCCTGCCCGACCCGGTCCGTTTACCCCTAACCAAACCTAATGTATACCATTCATTATGCTTGGGGTTTAAAAGGCAGCAACTATTAATTAAATCAAGATCACTTGCTTTTGATATAGCAATATCCCTCTAGTGAGAGATTATGAAAAGTCTGGCAATTTGCTTGAAATAGAAAAAGGGGAAAATAGGGAGAAATGAAAAACAAAAGATATCATTTAACAAACTAGATTGAAATAATAAAAAATGGAGGGAAGGGCTAGGTGAAATTTTATTAACTAAATAACATCCCATACTGCATGTTCCAATAACAATGACTAATTATATGAGCTTCTTATAAAAACAAGTAGTATAAGACTATAATTAAGGAAAACCATAATTATATTATTTTCCTATAAAAGATATTTTAAAATTCATTAATGTTTCAGAAAGTAATGCATATAATTACTTCTTATTCTTTTTTTTTTTTTCTTAAATACAGTATCAGATTCCTTGGAGAGTCAGTGGCAATAACCAAAACAATTAAGTAAGCTGGGAACTATACAATCACAAAACATCTTTAGGGAGGTTGGTACCTACAATATTGACTATTGAGCAAAGCCAATATTTAGAGGAAGAGCAAACAAACAAACATGATATAGACATTTCTCAGTGAAACTATTTCTACTCATTCTTCAGTAACTTAGACCGAGGACAACATTTTAGTAACTGAAGTCAATTACCATAAGAAAAATTTAAAAGTTATTACTGTAGAGCTAGTATTCTTGTGGAAGAAGATAGGCATTAAATATAGAACAGGTAAGGTGCTTTCTGGGTATTTCATTATAAGGAAAAGAAAAGGAAAAGTCTCATTCAGGATTCTTGTGATTTCAGGTTATTGGAAGACAGATGTTATTTATTCAGAATGGCTAGGACAACGTTTTCAGGAAAGAAACTTTTGAGATGTTACCAACATGATGAAAAAGATGCACTTTTGTAAGGACCAGAGCAAATGGCATTCTATGTAGAATAGATGAAAATGCAAAGAGTTTGAAGCAGAGACAGAGAAGACAAGGGTATTAATTTTGTATGACTGCAGTAACAAATTACCACAAGCTTAGTGTTTTAAAAACTAAAGTTCCTAAAAACAAGAATCATGGTGGAAAATATATATTTGAGATTCATTTTCTCTATTTTTTCAATATCATACAGATTTTAAATGGCAAAATAAGAGGCTGAAGAATGATTAAATATGATTAGAAATGAATAATTAAACATGAAGGCTGCAGACAAGGAAACATAAAGAAAGATCACAGTCCTGGTATGAATGCAAGATTATTCGTTACTAGTCAGAAACACACATCACTTAAATCATAGATGGAGAACCTTGATAAGATCCTAGTGAGATAGAGTGTAGAAATAAAGTCTTGGCAGAAATAATACTAAGTAACTATCTCCTAAAGCCTTTCATAATGCATTCTTATTCAAATATAAGTGAAATATACTTTTCTGATTTTATAAAATGTTACATTATGGCTTCTGCAATAACAGAGTGTAAATTTTCTTGCCTGCTTATACAGACAAATATTTAGTCAATATACTTTTATCTTTCCAGTAGCTCTGGTTGTATTTAATTCATTCATAAGTTAGTTCTTTAAGGCAGAGGGACATGATATTTCATAAACAATTCTATATTGAATATCCTTTCCTGAATCTCAAAAACCCTGATATAATTGATTAAAAATACATTTAATAGGTGTCAGTGCTAACACATACTCTGTTATAACGGCTAGTTTTGAAACACATATGTTAACACATTTAGGCTTCTTACTGATTCAAACTTTGATTTGTTTATGGTATCATTGACTTTAAGTGTTATGTTAGACTATCTTATTCAATGTGCCAAATAATATATAATCCTTGGCAATTACTAGAAACATCCTCTTCCTTACAATTAATTCATTGTGCACAGTTCTGCTGATTTCACCTGATAATTATATTCCTTATTTCCTACCTCCTTTCTATAATGTTCAGACAGTGATAGCTCAGGAGATTCTCTGGATCAAATACTCCTTTTTATCTTGTGCTGCAAGGAAGCTCTAAAATGACTCCAGTGATCTCTGCATCTTGGTATTCATGCCCTTGTGCAACACCCTCCCTTTGAGCATGGGTGAGACCTTATGTTCTATAATTTGCTTCTAACCAAAATAATATGGCAAGTGCGATGAGATAATTCTTCTGTGCTTATACTATGTTAGGATGAAAACAGCATCTTGTTAGCAGGCTGTCTTTATTGCCTCCTTAGCTTATATGCTCTGATGAAGCAAACAGGCGTGTAAGGGAGGTCCACATGTCAAGGAGTGAAGGGCAGCCTCCTCCCAACAGGCACCAAGGGACTGAGGATGACCTCCAGCTGGCTGCCACACACAAGCTGAAGCTTTTAATCCAACACCCCACAAGGAATTGAATTCTGCCAACAACCACATGAGTTTGAAAGCAGATTATTTTCCAGTTGATCCTCACATGAGAATGTAACCCTGGCAGAAGCCTTGACTGCAATCTCATGAGAGACCTTGAAAAAATGAATAAGTAAACTGCTTGGATTCTGAACCCACAGAAATTGTGAGATAATAATTGTCTATTGTTTTGAGTTGCTGAATTTTCCAAAATGTATTATGCAGCAGTGGATAACCTATATATTTCTGAACATAGTTTCTTCTCTCCATTCTGACAAATTGTATATCAATACCTGATTTCATGCCTATCATTTTCACATGAACCTCCCTAATTCTTTTACTCAGGCTCGACTCAAGCCTTTGCAGTATTACAGATATGCGGTCTTTAAGACAGAAATCTTCATCGTAAACTCTACTTCCTTCTAAATATATAATTATTGTAACAAAGAAAGCACTCTTAAATGTTTAACGAGTAATGGGGGTCTTGGATGTTTAAAAGTGTAGAACAGACACTTCTCACATTATGAGCCAGAAACATCCTTATTATTGGGGTCTGTCCTATGTGCTATAGGATTTTGCAGAATCCCTAGTCTCCACCCACTAGATCTCAGTAGCACACTCACCTTGGTGAAAAGGAATCATGTATCTGGATATTGTTAAATGCTTACTTTGGGAACAAAAGAGCACTTAGTGGAGAGCCACTGGTATAAAGGGATCCTGATTGAGGAATGCCGCTTTATGAGAAACTAAAGAGAAAGCGGTAGCTAGAGCTATACTTTGTTCTAAGTGAAGTGTGAAATAGAAAAAAAAAAAAAAGCCATAAAGAACAGATAGGGAACAAACAGAAAAGGAAAGAATAATTCCAAAGGAACAAATTGAAGGCCTTTGAAATTAGAAGCAATGAACTCACAATTGCTAGCAGAAAGGCCGGGAACTCAAATAATCGGGCTTAAATCGTTCTGATTGTTCCTCTATATCATATTAAGAAGTAGAATTCAGATATTTTAAAAATATTTATTTCAAATATTTTAATTTATGATTTACAATTCACTTAACAAATTCATAACATGTAAATATGATTATGAAACTATTTTTTCAAATGATCTATAAATGTAAAAGAGGCATTATTTTACAGTTTTTTTCAACTCTCCTTAAACTTTAACTGAGATATCCAGTTGTCTTATTTTGTATGGGAAAAGTGGTAGCTCATGGTGTATGGATTTCTATACTGGCAGTATAGAGATACTGGCAGTGGTTCATAATATTGTATCTTGTTTATCAAAGGCTTTTAAAAAAGGAAGCCTAGAAGACTGATAACAAGGAGTTTTGGGTTCTAGATATGTGAAGTAATTCCCACAATGTGGATGGTCTGTGGAGACATTTATATCCCACGTGAATGCTCAACACAGAGCATGTAGCGGAGGATTTCACAAATCTAATAGAGAACTAGACCTATTCTGTGGCTTTTCATCAGTGTTTTCAACCACCATTGTGGTACTCCTTCGATGGGTTCATTTTTTTGTGTAGCCATTGTATCGGTCAGTTCTCATGCTCCTAATGAAGACATACCCTAGACTGGATACTTTATCAAGAAAAAGAGACTTAATGGACTCACAGTTCCACATGGCTGGGAAGGCCTCACCACCATGGTGGAAGGCAAAGGAGGAGAAAAGCATGTCTTACATGGCGGCAGGCAAGAGGACGTGTGCAGGAGGACTCCCATTTATAAAACCATAAGGTCTCATGAGACTTATTCACTCTCTCAAGAACAGCACAGGAAAACCTTGCCCCCATGATTCAACTACTTCCCATCAAGTCCCTCCCATGACACGAGGGAAATTGTGGGAGCTACAATTCAAGATGAGGTTGGGGTGGGGACACAGCCACACAACATCAGCCATAATGAGGTCAAAATGTGATTCTAGTTTCACATAGCCTGATTTGGCTAACTCTACTGCTTAGAATCCAATCTATTGCCAATGGTAAACCCCAATATAAAACCATTATTTGATGAATAATTGCTTACATTGAACTTTTCTAACATGGAGGAAGCTTTATCTTTCTAGTGATGTATTTACCTTTTCTCACTGCCTTTCTCTTGACAGCATTATATGTCTATAAAATGCATAATTACAAATATTTAGTTTAAAGATCTTAACCAGCTTTTCTTTGAAACTCTAAAATCAGGCAACACCTCATTCTATAAAGTAGTGAGTGTTCTGATGAACTGAGCAGAGATTGGCTTTATAGATAGAAAATATTTGACAAAAGCAGAAACAAAGAACAAAAAGTGAATTGGTTGTTGCAGTTACTTTTTTTTTTGTAAAGGTTAAAGCAAAAGGGACTTCCTTATCATGCTGGCTAAACTGTCCTGTTTGGGGATTTGGCTATTTCTCTCTCTTAATTCCTTGGAAGGTCAGATAAACAGCCTCATTTTGGCTTGTTGGTGTGGAACTCCATTATGAGTAACTCCATTTTACTTTGGTCTGTAGCGTCTAGTGCAGGAGCTCAGTCCAAACTAAGAGCCTTCTGTAAATTTAATTTAACAATTCTTGTATTTTCCAAAATGCCTTATTCACCATCACAGTATCCCATCAATAAAGCTTTCATGACTGAAGTAGTTTGTCAGTGGCTGACACAACTGATATTAATTTAAGTTACTCCATACCATCTTATGTGGAGGAGCTGACATCACATAGCAAAAAAGACTCTGTGCAAACTTCTGCTCTAAGACTTGGCCAAACTTTAACTTGGCTTCTAGCAGCCTAAGACTGTGTCCCTGGGGGGACTCCTTTTGAGTTTCTGTCTAGTAAAGCTTAGGGCTGTGAAAACAACTCACTATTTGTTCTAGCTAGCACTTGATATAGGCCTTTTTTTTTGAAAATAGACCATTTACTAAAAGGGGCTTTCAATTGCGAATACTTCCTGTGTCCATTTGAGATTTATGTATACTTCCTACAGCTCAGGAGTGATGTCTCAAGGACCTGAAAACCATTCCTTTGAAGTGTAATTGTCAGAAAGGACAGTGCCTCCCACTCTTTACGGGAGGATAGAGTCCTAACTGATCATTGCCAGCTAGCAGACACTGCTAGCCTCCCTGCGTTTATGCTAACCAACCCTTAGTAATTCTTTACTTCCCTCATTCTTCTTGAGTCCCAGATCACTCCCCGCTTTATCCCCCTTTTTTTTCTCTTGAAGTCATCTCTGTGAAAATCGGAATGAAGCTTACCTCTTTCCCCTACTCTCAGAACTTACAGCTTTACCAAATACCCAGTTTGGGTTATCTTTGACATACTCGCCACCACCCACACTACCATGCTCACGTCCTTTCCCTGAACTGGTCTCAACTGAGTGTTTGATCTGGCTCTGGCTCCTATAGTACAGTACATATGGACCCAGTGTGGCCCATTGATTGCAGTATGCAACTGCTTCCTGAGACATCTCACTTTGGGAATTAAGAACAACATGTTTTGCACAAAGGCAGAAAGCCCTGCCTGGATTCTGTCGGTGCCCAGATATTTCCTGCTGCCTGCCACCCAGAGTTTGACAAATAAGATAATCCTACAAAACAGGAAAACTTCTTTTTCTGCCCATTGTGGATATGTCCCAGTCATGCAAAAAATTAATAGCAAGCAAATAAAAGGCTGCTAAACATATTTGAAAGTCATTTAGAAAGTCTAACTCATTTCCAAATATCCCACCTACTCAAAAATAAAGATATGATTTTTTTTTTTTAGTGATTTATGAAGAGAGCAGCATCTCATCGAAAGACCTGGAAAGATGCTCTGCCGAACTGATCAGAGGGAGTCAGCTTTAGAGGCAGAAAGGAGCTGAATAAGAAACAAGTGGATAGGGCTTTCAAAATTGGTTTTATCATAGGGTTGAAACAGAAGGGACTTCCTTATCTTGCTGGCTCAGGTAAATTGGGCCCCTCCTGATTGGTTGTTTTGAATCTCCTGTTTTTTCTAAAACTGGCCTGTTTTAAAGTTCAGTTTGATTGTGTGGTATCTCGGGTTTGGTCTGGTCTGTTAGGGCCTAGTGTAAATGTTCAGTTCAAAACAATGGCCTCCTATGAATTTCATCTAATAAACTCTTATAGAACATGAAACTATCACAATATTTTCTCATTTTCCTCCATGAAACTATTGTCCTCTCATACATTTTGAATTCCTGCTGAAGCAAAAGTGACAGTAGTTTGTTTCCTTCTGGTTGCAAGTTTAAGAATAAGCAGAATTTGCTAGTTTTGTTCCAGATTGGATTTTGTGTTTGAAAATAACTCTGCCCTTTCGTTTGTTCTGCTAGCCTCCTAGAGGGCCTCCTAAGAGTGGTTTTCTGCTATCGCTATTCTCTGGATTGCACCCTGATGACTTCTGAGCACTGGATTACTTTCATAAGCAATGACCTTTAAATTCTGTTTTAAAAACTCAAAATGATTCTGTTCTCTTAAGTTGAAACCTGACAAAACAAAGCTTTAAAAATATACACATGATTCCAGGTATGGTGGCTCATGCTTATAGTTCAAGCTACTCAGGAGGATCACACTGAAGGATTGTTTGAGACCAGGAGTTCAAGTTCATCCAGGACAACACAGCAAGACCCTTTCTCTCTAAAAAACACATACACATAATGTGTGCATGTGCATGTGTGAACACATGTACATATGTATATATAATGTACATATATCGCATACAATTTATACATGTATACCTATGCAAATGTTTGCATATATATATTCATACATATATACACATATGCATTTATATACATACATACATATGTACATATCTGTGTGTTTATGTACAGTTCTGTTTCTATAAAATCCATTCATAATAAATAAATATTTAAAAAAGTTTAATATATAAACCATATACCATAGACATTATTATTATTTTATTAGAATTATCTAGCATTGTAAATGCCAAACAAAGGCAATATTAGTGGATATTTTATCATCCAAACCTCAAAATAAAATTGCTTCTATTTTAAGTCTGACACATATGGTATTTGCCTTTCTGTGACGATCTTGTTCACTTTCAGCATTTGCAACACCAGATTGCCAATTTCCCTGGAATTTGAAATGGCAAGAATAGTAATTTTGAATTAAATATAAGTCAGGGGCTGTCAATTGAAAATAGGCCTTTCGTTAACCTGTTTGAAAGTTCAGATGTCAATGCCATGATTTTTTATTCCTTTTTTTTTTCAGATCAGAATTAAAACTTTTTTTTCATGTTCTTTCTCCCCTTTTCAAATTGTAATAACACTCTTGAAGCACAGAGGCAGTGATTCATGAATTTGATGGAGTGCTTCCGCAGAGAACTCTATCATTTTCAAGCTTCTCGAATACCATTGCTTTCATTAAAGGCTAAAATAGCTGTGTTTATTATTTTGCTTTTCTTCTCTCATTTAAAATATTAGAAGGGAGTTCTGTTTAATATTAAATATATGTGTCATTATGCATATATATGTATATGTGTTTGTGTATGTGTGTATGTAAGCATAGGTGTGTATGTGCATTTTTTCCTAAAGAATCTATTCAAGAAATAATACAGAACATTTGATATAAAATGTAAATGTCTGTTTTTAGATTTCTGAGAATGAGATTTTGAAAAAACTGGAAAAGCTCTTTGGTAGGATACTAAAAATACTTTAGATACTCAAACTAAAATATTCACAAGATTTTTGATAAACTGCAGGAATCTCAAAATAACCATCTGAGAGACACAATTAACAATGAGGAAGTAGTAAGTTTGCTACGCTTTCTTAGAAAGATTTTGAGCGTAAACATTTCCTAAACTTTTTATTATGAAAGTTTTCAAACAAAGGTTGAAAATGAATGCAATTAACATATGTATATCTTCCAGTTACACTCTAAATTTTCACATTTGTTCTGTATATACTTGTGTTTTATTTATCTATATATCATTGGTTTTTCTGTGCCATCTAAAAATAAATAATAGTTTGTCACAAAATATTTCAGCATGTTGTAAGGTCAAAAAAAGCCTCCCATATATTTCATGAACCACATATAATACCTGTGAATAACAATAGTATAATATCATCTAATACTCATATGATGTTTAAATTTCCCAATACCTACACAATTGTCTTAAACTCTTATATTCTACTGTGCAGCAAGATCTAGTTGAGGTTGAGATGGGTTTTTTTTTCCTTCTTTCTTTCCTTCCTTCCTTTCCGTCCTTTCTCTCTTTCCCTCCTTTCCCTCCTTCCCTTCCCTTTCCTTCCTTCCTTCCTCTTTCCTTTCCTTCTTTCCTTCCTTCCCTCTTTCCTTCCTTCCTGTCTTTCCTTTTCCTTCCTTCCTTCCTCCCTCTCTTTTCCTTCCTTCCTTCCTTCCCTCCCTCCCACCCTCTTTCTTTCTTTCTTTCTTTCTCTCTTTCTCTTTCTTTCTTTCCTTCCCCCCGTCTCTTTTCTTTTCTTTTCTTTTCTTTTCTTTTCTTTTCTTTCTTCTCCTCTCTCAGGGTTTCATTGTGGCACCCAGGCCTGAGTGCAATGGCGTGATCATGGTCCACTATAGCCTCGAACCCCTGGACTCACATGAGCCCCAAACCCTGTCAGCCTCTTGACCGGCCAATTCTTTATTTTCTTTTTTTTATTTTTGAAGAGACTGGATCACACTATGTTGCCTGGGCTGGTCTCAAACTCCTAAGCTCAAGGGATCCTTCCACCTCAGTCTCCCAAAGTTCTGGAATCACAGGCATGGGCCACCATACCCAGCCAAGGTGGAAATCTTGAAATGAGCCTTGGTGCACATGCCGCTAGTCCTGAAAAGTCAGCTATTTTAGTTTAGTTGGCTCACAGACTTATCTCCCAGGAGCTGATGTTTCCTAGAACAAAGAGCTAAGCTGTTTTTCTCCCAACCTTAATATTTTAGCACAGAGACAGAGAAATTACTTTTTGATAATTTCCAGAAACCATTGAAAACCAAGGAAAATCAGTCTGATATGCAGATTCCAAAACCTCTTGGTGAAAAACAAAAAAATTCCCCAAAGTTCTTTTTATTATACATATTTCCAATCCTACAAAAAAGAAGAGTATAAGTATCACTTATACTCACTACATAGACTCAAAAGGTTTAAACTGTTGTCTTTTTATATTTTATCCATCTACTTTAGCATACCTTGAGAGAAAGTATCTCTCTATATAAAACAAAACTAAGATTGTGCTTAAGAAAATTAATAATAAACCATAATACAATCTAAAGTTGAGTATAAATTCCAATTTTCTTGAGTCTGAAAAATGCATCTAAAGCTTTGTTAATTTCCTCCTAAACTAAGATCTGATCTTAGTTCTTGCATTACTTGGGTGTTTTTTCAGTTTAGCTTCTTTGTTCTAGAATAGTCCTTCATCTCAGGTGAACTATTTGCTGTAATTGAGTGTTGAAATTGTCTGAGGACATCATTCTATATTGGTATTCATATGGAAATGTAATCAAATAAATCATTAAGTATATTTCTAGCACAAGTGTTTAAAATGCATGTATGAAATAACATCATTGGGACACACTAATGGGTCATTTAAGGTAGTCAGACCCAGAAAAATAATTAAATTGGTAGCAAAAGAAACATTGATTAAGATAATTACTACAAATTTTACATTGCAATTCATCATTCTTAGAAGCACTGAATTCACTAAATGCATTCCAGTGGTTAACATTGTATTTAATGGAAGCTTATTTCATATCCTAGGTTGTCTGTAAGAAAATATAAAAACACTATCCAACATATAATTAGTATCTTGAGGAAACGCACCGTCACAATTTTTCTATGCTACAGTCTGATAAACTGAAAGATCTTATAAAGCCATTTGGTGTAATTTCCAAGCAAATTTAAAGAATTACATCTGTATCATCTGATATAGTTTGGATATTTTTCCCTGCCCAAATCCAATGTTGAATGTTAGTCCCCAGTGCCTTGTGGGAGGTGCTTGTATCATGGGAACATATCCCTGGTGACTTGGTGCTATTTTTATTAATAGTGAGTTCTCAGGAAATCTGGCCACTTAAAAGTGTATGAAACCTCCCCGCCCACTCTCTCTCTCTAGCTCCTGCTTTTGCCATGTGAAGTGGCTACTCTCATTTCACCTTCCGCCATGACTGCAAGCTTCCTGGGGCCTCTCCAGAAGCTGATGTCAGAGCTATGTTTCCTGTACAGCCTGCAGAACTAACAGCCAATTAAACATCTTTTCCTTGTAGATTACCCAGTTCTCAGGTACTTCTTTATAGGGATACACGAATGGCTTAATATAGAAAATTGGGGCCGGGCGCGGTGGCTCAAGCCTGTAATTCCAGCACTTTGGGAGGCCGAGACGGGCGGATCACGAGGTCAGGAGATCGAGACCATCCTGGCTAACACAGTGAAACCCCGTCTCTACTAAAAAATACAAAAAACTAGCCGGGCGCGGTGGCGGGCGCCTGTAGTCCCAGCTACTCAGGAGGCTGAGGCAGGAGAATGGCGTTAATCCCGGGAGGCGGAGCTTGCAGTGAGTGGATATCGCGCCACTGCACTCCAGCACTCCAGCCTGGGTGACAGCGTGAGACTCCGTCTCAAAAAAAAAAAAAAGAAAAAAAAAGAAAATTGGTACTGAAGAGTGAGGCATTGCTATAAAGATACCTGAAAATGTGGAACTTGAATCTATGAATGTGAAACCAGCAGATATGGAGGGCTGACCATAATTGTTTATATGGTAAGGTTTAAATATGTTTTCTATTATTTGCTTGTTTTTCTATTCCGTTTCTTCATTTTAACTGACTAGTTTATAACATTCCATTTTATCTCTTCTGTTGGAATATTAGCTTTATATCTTTATTTTTAAAATTGATTCCTCAGTATTTATTATAGACATATATACCTTTCTATATTTTGTTTTCAAATGATATAACAACACTTAATGCTGTAAGTACTTTCTGACAGGTGGTTTCCGTTTTCTTCCTCATTCTTTCTTCATTTTTATTATACATATTACTTTTATATATGTCAGAAACTCCTCATGCTTTATTTTGATTATTTTTGCTTTAAGCAATCAATTATATTTTAATTTTTTTCTAAATACAAAATATTTTTTAAATGCCTACATATTTGCAAGTTTCAGTACTCTTTGGTCCTTTATGGAGATTAATGTTTTCATTTGTTATTAATTCCTCCCACCTGAAAAATTTCATTTAATTGTTCTCATACCAACAGTCTGCTGGGAAAAGATTATTTCAGGGTTTCACTGAACATTTTAGTATTTTTCCTTAATTTTTCAATGGTATTTTTATTGGCTGTAAAATTCTAGTTTGGGGTTTTTTACAAATGGTTGTTTCTGGTTTTGTTATTTTTTTCCCCTTTTTTCCCAGCTTTGGACTTTTAAGAATTATATTCTTTCGTCTACTAGGATGCATGTTTCACTGAAGTAGTATGTGGAGTTAATTTTTCTTTCCTCTGTACATTTTTTCTTTTCTCTTCTCTGGATGTTTTTAAAATACCATTTCATTCATCACTGATTTTCAACAATTCAGAGATGGTATGATTTGGTAAGTCTCTAAGAATGTGGATTTATACATTTTATCAAATTTTGAAAACATGTATTCATTGTTTTTCTGTACAGCTTCCCAGTTTTTTTTTTTTTTTTTTTTGCAGTGGGAGGGTAAGCTTATTCCATCCTGGCCAGGAGTAGAATTCTTATAATTACAGCACAGATAAACTCTTTCCTAAGAGAAGGCAAATTGGAGAGAAGCCTCAGGATAAACTATTAATCATTTATTTGCATTTCTAGTAAAAAAGAAAACCTGGTAGTAGCATCCAGCATTTAAAATATCACTTTTAACAGTATCAATTTTTCTTATATAGTCCTGTCATATATGTTTTTATTCGCATTATATTTTGATGTCAAAGGAATACTGTGTTTCAACCATATAGTATTATAAACAAATGGTGGAGGGACACCAAAGACAGAATAGGAAGAAAATAATACACTTGAAAGTGATTAAATGAACTACTCAGAAAAATTACAATTATATTTGCCATGCTTCAGATTTACTTTCACTCTTGGTTAAGGAAGAAGTGGAAGCATGATGTAAGCCAGAAGAAATAATGCAGCAATTCAGGAAGATTAGCACCTCACAAGGCTTAACCCATTTGAGACCTACAGTTGCAATCTTTTGAGTTTTTGCAATCAGACCTTGGCAATGACCTTGAGCAGTAAGATATAAATAACTCCCACATGCGTGACATGTTCCAATAATGGAACACTAGAAATAAATGGGGTAATGTAAGTATTAAATATTTCTGAATGCAACCAAGTGTATTTACGAAAACCGAAAATGTAAGATTTTAAAACCATTCTCTGGTTATGCATACACAAACACACACACATACATACACACAGAAGATGTGCTTATAATATATATAAATATGATATAAAATGTTTATAACAATACACAATGTGGTCATAATATGTATGTATATTTTTAATGTACTGTATTTTTATAAATATATATTATATGTATATATGTGTGGGTGTATACAAACACATATACATGTAGGGTGTGCATATATTTATTTCTATTTAATTGATTACTATTAATGTTATTTCTAGTCATATTTAGATGAACAACTAACAATTTATATATACAACTATACTTTCCTGCTTAGATGTTATTTGCATATGTATACATTATCTTTAGGCTCATAATTCCAGAAGATAGTTTTTAAAAATACAAGTATATGAAATTAGAAAATAAACTGTGCCCTCTTAAGACCCCATATCAAAACAAAGGTTTATTATGAGTGCTTCAGTCTAATAAGATGTGGAGTTGGTTGCTACGTGGCATTGACTTAGTGTATTGCCCAACATCTGCTCTCTGGAAAGTGTGTTCTGAAATTCACACTCCACCGGAGTCGGGCATTTTGCTGATCCCTCTCTGGTACATCTATGCAGGGGAGAAATGTAAGGGAGCATAAAAAAGATAATGAACTTGCTGCACTAGCTAACATTTTTAAAATGGAAAGATATTTCATTGTTGAAGTCTTCTTTTTATCATATCAGCTATCTTGGCTACTATTTAAATAGTGTATATACACATATTCATGAAGTAGGAAATATTTTGCCATCTTACTCTTAAAGAAAATATAGAGGCACGGCACAGTGGCTCAGGCCTGTAATCCCAGCGCTTTGGGAGGCCGAGGCGGGCAGGGGCAGATCACGAGGCCAGGAGATTGAGACCATCCTGGCTAACACAATGAAACCCCGTGTCTACTAAAAATACAAAAGATTAGCTGGGTGTGGTGCTGGGCCCCTGTAGTCCCAGCTACTCGGGAGGCTGAGGCAGGAGAATCGCTGGAACCCGGGAGGCGGAGCTTGCAGTGAGCCGAGATCGCGCCACAGCACTCCAGCCTGGGCGACAGAGCGAGACTCGGTCAAGAAAGGAAGGAAGGAAGGAAGGAAGGAAGGAAGGAAAGAAAGAAAGAAAGAAAGAAAGAAAGAAAGAAGGA
>NW_012113919.1:9892779-9897108 GCF_000951035.1 Colobus angolensis palliatus | reverse complement strand
AGAATCGCTTGAACCCGGGAGGCGGAGCTTGCAGTGAGCCGAGATCGCGCCACAGCACTCCAGCCTGGGCGACAGAGCGAGACTCGGTCTCAAAAGAAAAAAAGAAAGAAAGAAAGAAAGAAAGAAAATATAGAAAAAACTATGACATTTTCCTGGGGTCATATGACTGGTAAATTGTAGCGCAAGTGGATTTCAAAATCTGAAAACAGATTTCACTCAAGATTTCATGTCATTTCTTCACAATTAGACAAACAAAAGCTACAATTATTGTGTGAAAGTATCGAGAAGTCAAATTTCAGTCAAATATAAGGATACTCTCCTTATATAATTTTCATTTTCATGTTTAGGATTTAAATGTTTTTAAATAGAAAATATTTTGTATATGCCTATAATGTTGATGAATCTTTATTCCTTGAGGTACCTACCATGGATCTCTTTCTCAAAAGATAATTTTACTGCCTTTTTAAAAAAGAAAACAAAATTATTTAATGAATGTTTGTGTGTCTTAACTTTGCATTCAGGGTTCTCCAGGGGATACTAAGAGCACAGGACAAAACCATAGTTAAAATGATCATCTGTTAACAGGAAGTTTCGTAATAAAAATTATGAAAAGTACAATTGTGAAGCTAAACAACACATAGTTAAGTAAAAATAAACTGAGCGAGACTTTTATCTTCTTGTCATTACATAGTAGGAGCCTGACCAAGCCTCATGCTGAAAACAATTTGTGGTTGGAAGCCCCCAAAATCTACGATAAAAGATTAGAGATTTCACAGGGAGATAACTGAACTATAAAATAAAGAAGTAAACAGCAACAAATCACCACCAACAATCCGGGGAGGTAGATTGATGAAGTGGCAAATTAAACCAGTTGTTTGAGCTTGTACCCCAAAGGGGGTTTGGGTTTGAGCTTAGAGTTTTCCTAAGGTCTTTCACAAGTAAGGAAGTGGTTAAAAATAGAGGTAAGCTCCTGGGGGATGCCTTGGCTTAAATTAATGCAGTTTAGCTCCTTCCAACAAAGAAATCACAGAATAAAAGGTCTTGCTTGGGTCCCCTACTCTAAAAGGCTGCATGCAGGGCAGATGTTTTCCGTTCCTAGTTTGTGAGGAGGGGCTGTTTTTCCTTTAACTCTGTCAATTATCTGAAGGGGCTATCTAGAAATGACGGTTAAGTTTATTTGGCAGCCATAGCAGATTGTCTAAAATCTCATGATATTTCTAAAATTAGCTTTCAGACAAACTATTGAACAAACAAGGATTATGAAGCATACAGTCACACAAGCCAGGATCAGTGTAAACAAGGGACAGCAGAAATAGACCCCAAATACATTCTGGTTATTAGAATTATTGAGCACAAATAGTAAAATAACATATTCATACTTGTAGAAATGTTCTATAGAAACATAGAAATTCTATTCATACTTGTAGAAATGTTCTATAGAAACATAGAAATTCATACATAGAAATTCTATTATTTGTAGAAATAAAAGACATAGTTTAAATTATCTTCAAGTCACTGAAAACTCTCTCTGCCTTACTTTCTCTACAAAATCATCTTCAAGAATGGAATTGAAAGCAAGAGAAGATGTCATTTTCAGAAAAAACAACCACCACCACCACAATCCGATATTACAGAACCACCAGGGGTTCAGTCTAGGTCCTGCCGCTTGCCACACAGGAAGTCAATGAATGAGATGATGAGATGGCTAGTGTTGCCAAAGAAGAAGGCTTAATCAGGTGCTGTGGTGGAGGAGATGGGAACGCAGTCTCAAATCTTCCAGACAGACTAAAACTAGAGGTTTATACAGTAGGGAAGAAATGAAACAATGTGTAGGAAAATAAGAAGTAGGAAGGGCAAGGAAGCAATCATAGTGAATGCCATCTCATTCTCTGGATGTTGTGATCTGTTGCATTTCAGTTATTTGATACTTATTTGAGTGGCCTGAAGGTCATTTTCTGAGGAAGGAACTCAGATAAAACATATATAAGCTTTAAGCTTTAAGATAATAAGCATCAATTTCTATGTTTATCCAAAAAACTGTCTAAGGAACTATTGGGTAGGCTTCTCCGAGATTTTAAACTTCCACCAATGTAATTAATTATTAATATTTTATGTATAGAAATGTTATTTCAGCTGCAGTTATATATTTGCTGGGACTGTAGTCATCTGACGGCTTGACTGGACTGGTGGTTGACATCGAGAACCTATTGGTTGGGAGCCTAGTTGGGAGTGTTGACAGTTGTTTCTCAAGCATGGTGGTCTTAGAGTAGTTGTGGCCAGCTTCCTCAAGAGCACATATCTCACAATAACCAGGAAGAAGCTGCATGGCCTGTTGACCTACCCTCAAAAGTCCTTCAATGTCACTTCATTTTATTAATTATAAACCAGTCATTAATGCCAGTGTAGATTTAAGGTGAGGAAATACTGGTCAAATTTCTGATGGGAGGATTATCAAATAATTGGCTATCATATTTTAAAACCATCATATAGCTAATCATTTCAAGAACATAGAAGGGGCTTACAAACAATTTGATACAGTGTAAGGGATCAAGTTAGAGAATAGGTCAACAATTGAAACAATTTTCAATAATGCAAAAAGCACTGTAAAACAGGTTAAAACAAAAGAAAACACAAAACCTCTAAACCTCTAAATATACAAGGAATAATATTAAATCAGATGGACTAAAGTAGTTAGTTAAAAACAGGGGTTATGAATGCATAAATAAAAGCATGGCCAAGAATATGCTGTTTACAAGAGACACATCTAAAAATACACATACACAAGGATTTAAAATCAAAAATGGAAAATATATAGCATGCAGTGGAAATAAAAAAAAATCTCAGATAATTGTGATTACTACTGATCAAAGGAGTCTCAAAGGCAGAAAATATTACTAGAGAAAAAGATCTCAGTCAAAAGAAGTTCAACTCACAAGGAAGACATGATTTTCAGCATGAGTACATCTCATAAATGATTTCAAAATCAGCATTGAGTTCAAATTTTACTAAACCTGAATCTTACTCATTTTATAAAATTTAGTGAACCTTCCTAAAGAATAAAAACTACAAGATTATGGATACAGAATTCTGTACAGCAGGATGTTATAATGACCAGAAAAAAATAGTTACAACCCTTTTTTTTAATTGGCAAATACCTCAACTTTGGTCAGTGAAATTCAATTTTTAAATAAATTATCTCCTTAAAGCTTTATTTTCCTATATTTGTCCATATGTACATTTTGAGATTATCTATATAAAACCAAGTTTACAGCATTGTTTTTATAGTTGAAGCTTTCCATTAGCATAATTGAGCAGTGATTGCTTGTTTGTTTAGGATTATTAGTTGGGATAAAAATGTATGACGAAGCACAAACTTGTGATCGCTAATGCATGTTGTTCCAAATTTATGTCTCAATCATAGAAATTCTAGTTAATTAACTTCTACATTATTCCCACAAAAATGGTTTAGTAACTATATTTTATGCAATATTATTTCACCTTTCTGACAAGGTGCAACTTCAGGTTTGATTAGATTCAAAGTGGAATGAATCTTCCAATATGAATTTTGCACAACTCACAATTAAAAGCATTTCTCACAGACTACATGTTAAATCTTGTTTCTTCCATGCACTTACAGTATCAGGATGCCAAGTGAGTTGACACAATTGGCAGCTGAAGTAATCAGAAAAATCATCCTATCCTGGACAGCTGTCAACAACTTCCCTAAATGGTAAATTGGCTGATAGCCCATATCCCACTTCACCCAAACTCTACCAACCCAGCTTCTCTTTAGAAATATTCTAAAATTGTCTAGACCACTTTAGATCCTCTAAAAGTGAATGGAATATGGAGGAGATTGGAGATATCAGAATAAAAGGATGGAAAGAGTAAACAGGCAGTATTATTTGAAACTTTGGTTACTATAAAAATAATCTTAATATTATTATATGTATTTAAAACAGTTTAATCAATAATTAACTTCCAAATAAAGAAATAACCAGAGCCAGATTGTTTCTCTGGTGAGTGCCCCAAAACATTTATTTATGAAATTATATCAATCATTTACAAGGTCTTTTACAAAATAGAAGCAGAGATAAGCACTTTCTAATTTGCTCTATGAGGCCCAAATCCATCAATTTATTAAAATAAAAAAAAACTTTATTTTTATTTTTTTTTTATTTTTTTTTTGAGACGGAGTCTCGCTATCACCCAAGCTGGAGTGCAGTGGCCGGATCTCAGCTCACCGCAAGCTCCGCCTCCGAGGTTCACGCCATTCTCCTGCCTCAGCCTCCCGAGTAGCTGGGACTACAGGCGCCCGCCACGTCACCC
>NW_012113919.1:9562888-9892044 GCF_000951035.1 Colobus angolensis palliatus | reverse complement strand
AAAAAAAGCAGAGGTTGCAATCCTAGTCTCTGATAAAACAGACTTTAAATCAACAAAGATCAAAAGAGACAAAGAAGAGCATTACATAATGGTAAAGGTATCAATGTAACAAGAGTTAACTGTCCTAAATATATATGCACCCATTACAGGAGGACCCAGATTCATGAAGCAAGTTCTAAGAGACCTACGAAGAGACTTAGACTCCCACACAGTGATAGTGAGAGACTTTAACACCCTACTGTCAACACTAATCAGATCAGCACACAGAAAATAAAGAAGAATATCCAGTACTGCAACTCAGCTCTGGATCAAGTGAACCTCATAGACATCTACAGAACTCTCCACCACAAATCAACAGAACATGCATCCTTCTCAGCACCACATTACACTTATTCTAAAATTGCCCACATAATTGAAAGTAAAATACTCCTCGGCAAATGCAAAAGAATGGAAATCATAACAAACCATCTTTCAGACCATAGTGTAAACAAGTTAGAATTCAAGATTAAGAAACTTCACTCTTCAACTACATAGAAACTGAACAACCTGTTTCTGAATGACTACTGGGTAGATAACGAATTGAAAGCAGAAATAAAGATGTTCTTTGAAACCAATGAGAACAAAGACACAATGTACCAGACTCTCTGGGACACATTTAAAGCAATGTGTAGAGGGAAATTTATAGCACCAAATGCTCATAAGAGATAGTAGGAAAGATCTAAAATCGACACCCTAACATCACAATTAAAAGGACTAGAAGATCAAGAGCAAACAAATTCAAAAGGTGGCAGAAGACAAGAAATAACTAAGATCAGAGTGGAACAGAAGGAGATAGAGACACAAAGAAACCCTTCAAAAAATCAATGAATCCAGAAGCTGGTTTTTTGAAAAGGCAAACAAAATTGATAGACAACTAGCAAGACTAATAAACAAGAAAAGAGAGAAAAATCAAATAGACACAATAAAAAATGATAAAGTGGATACCACCACTGATTTCACAGAAATACAAGCTACCATCAGAGAACACTATAAACACCTCTATGCAAATAAACTAGAAAATCTAGAAGAAATGGATAAATTCCTGAACACATACACCCTCCCAAGAGTAAACCAGGAAGAAGTCGAATCCCTTAATAGACCAATAATAAGTTCCGAAATTCAGGCAGTAATTAATAGTCTACCAACGAAAAACGTCTAGGACCAGACAGATTCAGAGCCGAATTTTACCAGTGGGACAAAGAGGAACTGGTACCATTCCTTCTGAAACTTTTCCAAATAATAGAAAAAGAGGGAATTCTCCCTAACTCATTTTATGAGATCAGCATCATCCAGATACCAGAACCTTACAAAGATACAACAAAAAAAGAAAATTTTAGGCTAATATCCTGGCTGAATATCGATGGGAAAATCCTCAATAAAATACTGACAAACCAAATCCAGCAACACATCAGAAAGCTTATCCACAACGATCAAGTTGGCTTCATCCCTGAAATACAAGACTGGTTCAAGATATGCAAATCAATAAACATAATACATCACATAAACAGAACCAATGACAAAAACCACATGATTATCTCGATGCAGAAAAGGCGTCTAACAAAATTCAACAGCCCTTCGTGCTAAAAACTCTCAATAAACTAGGTATTCATGGAATGTATTTCAAAATAATAAGAGCTATTTATGACAAACCCACAGTCTGTATCATACTGAATGGACAAAAACTGGAAGCATTCCCTTTGAAAACCAGCACAAGACAAGGATGCCCTCTCTTACCACTCCTATTCAACATAGTATTGGAAGTTCTGGCCAGGGCATTTAGGCAAGAGAAAGAAATAAAGGGTATTCAAGTAGGAAATTAGGAAGTCAAATTGTTTCTGTTTGCAGATGACATGATTGTATATTTGGAAAATCCCATTGTCTCATCTCCAAATTTCCTTAACCTGATAAACAACTTCAGCAAAGCCTCAGGATACAAAATTGATGTGCAAAAATCTTAGGCATTCCTATACACCAATAACAGACAGAGAGGCAAATCATGAATACACTCCCATTCACAATTGCTACAATGAGAATAAAATACCTAGGAATACAACTTACAAGGGATGTGAAGGATCTCTTCAAGGAGAACTACAAACCACCTCTCAAGGAAATAAGAGAGGACACAAACAAATGGAAGAACATTGCATACTCATGGATAGGAAGAATCAATATTGGGAAAATGGCCATACTGCCCAAAGTAATTTATAGATTCAATGCTATCCTCATCAAGCTACCATTGACTTTCTTTAGAGAATTTGAAAAAAATTACTTTAAATTTCATATGGAGTCAAAAAAGAGCCCGCATTGCCAAGACAATCCTAAGCAAAAAGAACAAAGCTGGAGGCATCATGCTATCTGACTTCAAACTATATTACAACAGTACGGTAATCAAAACAGCACAGTACTGGTACCAAAACAGATAAGTAAACCAATGGATCAGAACAGAGGCCTCAGAAATAACACCACACATCTACAACCATCTGACCTTTGACAAACTTGACAAAAACAAGCAGTGGGGAAAGGATTCCCTATTTAACAAATGGTGTTGGAAAAACTGGCTAGTCATATGCAGAAAGCTGAAACTGGATCCCTTCCTTATATAAAAATTAACCCAAGATGGATTAAAGACTTAAACATAAGACCTAAAATCATAAAAACCCTAAAAGAAAACTTAGGCAATACCATTCAGGACATAGGCATGGGCAAAGACTTCATGACTAAATCACCAAAAGCAATGACAACAAAAACCAAGATAGACAAATGGAATCTAGTTAAAATAAAGAGCTTCTGCACACCAAAATACACTATCATCAGAGTGAACAGGCAACCTAAAAAATGGGAGAAAATTTTTGCAATCTGTCCATCTGAGAAAGGCCTAATATCTAGAATCTACAAAGAACTTAAACAAATTTATAAGAAAAAAACACCACCATCAAAATGTGGATGAAGGATACGAACAGACACTTCTCAAAACAAGACATTTATGCAGCCAACAAACATATGAAAAAATGCTCAGAGAAATGCAAATCAAAACCACAATGAGATACCATCTCACACCATTTAGAATGGTAATCATTAAAAAGTCAGGAAACAATAGATGCTGGAGAGGATGTGGAGAAATAGAAATGCTTTTACACTGTTGGTGGGAGTGTAAATTAGTTCAACCATTGTGGAAGACAGTGTGGTGATTTCTCAAAGATCTAGAACTAGAAATACCATTTGACTCAGCAATCCCATTATTGTGTATATACTCAAAGGATTATAAATCATTCTTCTATAAAGACACATGCACACGTATGTTTATTGTGGTACTATTCACAATAGCAAAGACTTGGAACCAACCCAAATGCTCATCAATGATAGACTGGATAAAGAAAATGTGGCACATATACACCATGGAATACTATCCAGCCACAAATAGGATGAGTTCATGTCCTTTGCAAGGGACATGGGTGAAGCTGGAAACCATCATTCTCAGCAAACTAACACAAGAACAGAAAATCAGACACTGCATGTTCTCACTCATAAGTGGGAGTTGAACAATGAGAACATGGACATAGAGAGGGGAACATCATACACTGGGACCTGTGGTTGGATGGGGGGCTAGGGGAGGGATAGCATTGGGAAAAATACCTAATGTAGATGATGGGTTGATGGGTGCAGCAAACCACCATGACATTTGTATACCTATGTAACAAGCTGCACGTTCTGCACTTGTACCCCAGAAGTTAAAGTATAATAAAAAAATGAAATAAAATTTGTTTTATAGAAAATGTAATGCATCATAAGAAAAAAGAAACCAAAAGGAAAATAAAAAATACACAGATTGGGAAATATGAAACACATTTTTGTTGTTGTTTTGTTTTGTTTTTCTTCCACAGAGGTCATCGTTTATGTAAAAAATTCCAAAAACTCAACGCTTCCTTTAAACTTATAGTATCCAAAATGCATTGGTATTGGCAAAAGAATAGGCAAATAGATCAAGGGGACAAAAGAGGTGGCCCAGAAATAGACTCACACAAATATAGTCAACCGATCTTTGACAGAAGTGCAAGGCCAATTCAATGAAGAAAGGACAGTCTTTTTTTTTTTTGAAAGGAACAACTAGACACGTACAGAAAAAAATTAATCTAGGCCCAGACCTCATATTGTTCACAATAATCAACTCAAAATGGATCCCAAATCAAAATGTGAACTGCAAATCTATAAAACTTCTAAAAGTTAGCACACATAGGTGAAAATCTAGATGATGCTGGGTTTTTTGATGAGTTTTTAGGTACAATGTCAAAAGCACAATCTATGAAGGAACAAAAAAGATAACAGAGCTCAGTACAATTACAATTTTCTGATCTGCAAAAAGATTCTGTGAATGGAATGAAAAGATGAGCCACAGACTGGGTGAAAATGTTTGCAAAACACATATTCAATAAAGGACTGTTATTCTAAATATACAAAGAACACGTTATAATTCAACAATAAGAAACAAATGATCCAAACAAAAAATGGGCAAAAAATCTGAACAGACACCTCACCAAGGAAGCTATGCAAATGACAAGTAAACCTATGAAAAGGTGCCCAACATCATTTTTCATTAGCGAATTGCAAATTAACAGCAATGAGCTACACCTACACATGCATTACAATGGCTAAAATCCTCCAAACTGACTACACCAAATTCTGATGAAGATGCAGAGCAATAGGAATGGTTACTCACTGCTGATAAGAATGCAAAAACGGAACAGCCCCTTGGGAAACTTTACGAGTTTCTTACAAAACTAAAAGCAGAGTTTTACCGTATATTCCAGCTATGCTACTCCTTAGATATTTACCAAAATGAGTGGAAAATTTGTGTCTGCACAAAAATGTCCCTTGAGTGTTTATAGTAACTTTATTCATAATTGCCTCAAACTGGAAGCAGCCAAGATGTCTTTCAATAGGTGAATGGATAAACAAATTGTGGTACATCCATATCATAGAATACTGTTGAACAATCAAAGAAATTATCAAGCTTTGGTCAGGCATGGTAGCTTATACTTATAATCCGAGCACTTTGAGAGGCTGAGGAGGGTGAATTGCTTGGACCTAGTAGTTTGAAACCAGCTCTGGCAACATGGCAAAATCCGATCTCTAGAAAAAATGCAAAAAGTTAGCCATGTCTGGTGGCACATGCCTGTAGTCCCAGCAACCTGGGAAGCTAAAGTGGGAGGACCACCTGAGCCTGAGAGGTTGAGGCCACCGTGAGGTGTGATGACACCACTACCCTCAGTCTGGCCAACAGAGTGAGACCCTGTCTCAAAAAAAAAAAAAAAAAAAAGAGGGGGGCTTGGCTTGGTGGCTCACACCTGTAATCCCAGCACTTTGGGAGGCTGAGGCGGGTGCATCCTGGCCAACATGATGAAACCCTGTCTCTACTAAAAATACAACAATGAGCCGGGCATGGTGGTAGGTGCCTGTAATCCCAGCTTCTTGGGAGGCTGAGGCAGAAGAATCTCTTGAAACTGGAAGGTGGAGGTTGCAGTGAGCTGAGATCGAGCCACTGCACTCCAACCTGGGCAAAAGAGTGAAACCCCATCTCAAAAAAAGAAAAAAAAAAGCAAGCGAGAGAGAGAAATTATCAAGCCACAAAAAGACATGGAGGAACCTTAAATATATATTCCTGTTTCCTAAGTGAAATAAGCCAGTCTGCAAAGGTTACATACTGTATGATCCCAACTATATGTATTCTAGGAAAGAAAAAAGTCAGTGATTGCCAAGGGTTCAGGGGAAAGGAGGAGGGGAATAAATAGGTGAAGCAGAGAGAGTTTTTAGGGCTGCAAAGTTATTCTGCACTGTCCTGTAGATGTATGCATCTTATGCATTCTTCAAAGATCTTATGCATTCTTCAAAACCCAGAGAGCTGTAAAATACAAATTGTGTACCCTAATGTTAACCCTGCACTTTAGTTAATTATAATGTATCAATAGTGGCTCATCAATGATGACAAAGTCGCCACGCTAATGCAAGGTATTAATAGTAGGGTAACTATATTCGCATGGGGGATAGTGGAGAGAGGGTATATGGGAACTTTCTGTACTATCTGCAGAATTTTTCTGTAAATTGAAAACTACTCCAACAAATAAAAGTCTATTCACGAATGTTTTTAAAGAACTAGAATCACCAGCCCATGTTAACATGTTTCAAGAGACCCTCCCATGTTTTGAAAGAGGCATTCCTCCTATGCTCTTATAGTACTCGTGACAGCTACAAGAATTATCATATTGTACTTTTGTTTCATATCTGGTGGCCAGCAAGAACTCAGGAAACAAACGTTAAAGACTAAAAGAAAAAAATGACTGATTAAAGAACATAACAAATAAATCTCACCAAAAGTCAGGTTGATTTACTTTTTCTTTCCTTTGTGAAAACCAGACTTGTCTTCTGTCCATGTACTTGATGCTACAGTTGTATCAAATTAGTCATAATTTCATATTCATGACCTTATTACTTTCTGAATATTCCCTTTTCTGCCTTCTCGTCTGACCTGTATACTTCTCTCAATCTCACCTCAAATATCAGTTTTACTACTAAGGCACCCCGCCCCGGTGCTTTCACAATATAATAGCTCCAAGTTCTGCCAAATCTTTTTAGCGTTACATTGTAATTATTTTACTGTCTCTTACTCCTGTAGAAGTGAGCAAATTGAGGCCAATAGAATGTTTTATTTATTATGATTATCTATCTCTTTTCATAGTGCTTGATAGAATTCAAAATCAATTATTGGTACTGTGAATAAACTAATGAATGCTGCTGCTTTGCATGAATCATGTCATAGAAAACCTCTGCCTACCCATATTAATGAAAGCAGTCAATTGCAAAGAAGCCTAAGGCAATAGGCTGGATTTGTAACTAAGTAAATAAGACATAATTGCCAGAAGGCAAAATTGTGTAATTGAATGTGCATGGATTTTATATTAAAAATTATCCCACTCTGGTTGCACAATTTGTACTTTATGACATTGAAAAGTGAATATAATTACTCCTGCTTTTTTCATAAAGTAGAATATTCTCATTTTCACTTGGTTGTTGTAAGACTGAGTAACCAAATGTAAAAGAATCTAAAATGCCTGGCACATAAGAAGCCTTCCAAAGATAATATTTCCAATCTCTTTATTTTTTATGGGAAAGATGGGAACCCTGGGGACTAATCTCAGCTCTTCCAGTTACAAGTGTTTTGGTCTTGAATTAATTACGTAAAAATCCAAGATCTTTGGTTTTTATCTACAAAAGAATCATCATGGCACCGAATGTTTATTATGGGGATTAAATTAGATATCACATGTAAGGTTACTAGTAGAGTTCCTATTATACATAATAGCTTGACAAAGTATTAATTAGTTTAACGTGAAAAGATGTTAACAAAAATAACCTGTTAGGCTGTAGCCCTAAAGACAGAATGATTGAGTCCATACCAGGTACCCTCAATTCTAAAGTGTGGTGCTAATTCAGCTGATTAGGGTGCACTGGACTTTGTAGAGGTACTTCGGCTAGAGTCAGTCTGTCATCTACATTAAATATGTAAGAGTTGAGGGTGCTGAGGAGAAGAGGATTTTATTGCAGAGCTTTCCATTGCATTTGCATTATTCTCCAGTCCTTGAGAAGGGGAAATCTGGAATGGGTCCTTAACATCATGTGTTGAGAGAGAGGCATTCAAGGAGACTGTCTGAAGTGGCTGACATGGGTGGCCCTGGAGATTAATAGATGCAGAGGAGCCATATGTGACTCCTAATTTGTAAGAATAAAGACAGTTTCCCGGCCGGGCGCGGTGGCTCAAGCCTGTAATCCCAGCACTTTGGGAGGCCGAGACGGGCGGATCACGAGGTCAGGAGATCGAGACCATCCTGGTAACACAGTGAAACCCCGTCTCTACTAAAAAATACAAAAAACTAGCCGGGCGAGGTGGCGGGCGCCTGTAGTCCCAGCTGCTCGGGAGGCTGTCCCTTATGAGAGAAAGAGAGAGACGGACCCATTCAACAAGAGATCCGGCCACTGCACTCCAGCCCGTGTGACAGAGCGAGACTCCGTCTCAAAAAAAAAAAAAAAAAAAAGACAGTTTCCCTTTCCTGGGGGCAGAATAACAGGGGAGCATCATTAGGAATGCACTGTGCTTCCACTAATAGATGAACAAAGTTTTGTGTCTTTCGACAGGTGTCCCTTATGAGAGAAAGAGAGAGACGGACCCATGCCAAGAGTAGAGCCTGGAGATAAGATGAACAAGAACCATGAGTACTTAGGAGCAATGTCACAGGGTGCTAGCCTAAAACATTGCTAGAACCAATAAAACTTGGTCAAAGATTGTCTCTGCAGGATTCTCCAAGGAGTCTGTTTAAGTGTCAGCATTAGCTGCCCAGTTAATAAGAAAAGCAGTGACATGAATTTGTCATCATTTCTGCCAAGTCTTTGCTCTTTCCTTCAGGCCTACAAAATTGATCAGGCCTAAGCTGGATGAAAGTTTAAGATGCTCAATACATTAGAGTGAAATGGATTCCCTATTTTAGACTGCTGTTTGTTTAAATCCAACAAAAATAGAACATTTATGCATTGTAACTTGATAAATCTAAGGACCCTGTTTTTTATTTCACTGAGAAGTATAATAAGAGCAAATTAACAATGCAGAAATGGTAAAATTGATTACTAAATTCAAATGCTATCATATTCATTTCCTTCGGCGAACCAATTATTTGTTAATAATGTATCATAGATATTTTAAGAGGTACATAAAACAATGAATGCTTCCTTTGAGCTATAGTCTTACAGAAAGAGTACTCGTCAAGTCAACAAACATGCTAATGTACTTCTACTGTGCTTTTTTCTAGAAATTATCAGTGTTTTGAAAATGTTGGGTGAGTTATGCGACTAGAATTATAAACCATATGACAATGAAAGTAGACTCAGTCAACCATGACTGGCTAGATTGGCATCAAGAAAAATTGTCATTACAATGAAATTTTGATTTTGAAAAGACAGAAAAATCAAGACAAAAATTGGCAGAAGGGAGAAGAGAATATAAATTTAGGTGGATTTGAAAAAAATTTGGACCCTAGATAATATAAAATCTAAATGGCTTTAGAACCCCAGTCAAAACCCTTTACCTCTTGTTATCTTGTCTGTAGTGACATATCTCATCTTTCTCAATAATTGCATGTCCCTTGACAAGTATGTGTGTGTGCTTGTGTGTGTGCATAAACTACACAACACACATATATATGTAGTTTATATATATACACACATATATGTGTGTGTATATAAATATAACACACACATATAGTTTATATATATAGTTTATATATGTGTGTGTGTATATATAAACTAGACAACACACACAGATATATATGTAGTTTGTGTGTGTGTGTGTGTGTTTATGCAAATGCCCTTTTGCTAGTTCTTCTTGTTGAAGTTGGTGGCAAGTTGCGAGTGATGTTTGGGTTTGGACTTTTTTTGTTATGATAAAGAAAAGTATCCATTCTAATGAGAGTAATTGAAATCTGGATATAATTTAGGATCTTCCCATATCATAGGATTAACCAAACAGCATCTGGTACTAGTGGCTATTTAGAAAAGCTAATCTGTTCCATAGGAAAAGAGGTATTCATTTGAAAACATGAGTCTTGTAGCTATTCCTAGTCCTTTTATTTCCTTTTACAATCCAAAACACTGGAAAAGAATTATCATTGCCTATAATTAGGTATTTAATATACTGACTCATAAGAAGTTTTTGGACATCCAAGGCATCAATGAGTCAATTATATTTTTAATCTTTAAAACTGCTACTAACACAGTGCTGCTGAGAGTCATTACTCTTGATTAATAGCAAAGCATACTTTTTAGAAGAAAAAGCCTATATTTCTCTTTGATTTCTAACTGCACACACATATGCTAATTGCCACAGAGAGTTTATTTAGCTGGACGTTTGGGACATGCGGGTTACATTTTTACAGCTACTTCAGACAGAAAATCTTTTCAGTATATTCTACACAGCAAGGCAACGAAGAGGAAGAGGGCAATTTACAACTGGAAGTTCTTCTAATCCTCCTTCCTTACTTGTGCCTTAATGAAATGATATATCTTAGATGAATCTATAACAGTCATTTCTGTTCTCACAAGTAAGCCTTTCAGAATGAAATTATCACATTTCCTATATTCAGAAATTTGCCAAAATAAACTTTGGAAAACATGTGTGACTCTGTACCATATTGTCTGCAGCCCCCAAACTGACAGCATTTGGCTTATATTGCATCATTCAAACCTCACTTGTATTGAAATGCTCTACTACTGATTTTGTAATAGCAAATGAGACTTGCCGAAAGCTTCATCCAGAGAGTCATGTTCTTCTGTAAATGCGACAATTGCCCTCATTTGACTACTGATTCATTTGGCCTTCCTATGGATAATTAAGAACCAAAGACCTGTGGTAATCACCTAACCACATGGTATTCTGAACATTTGCAACATCCTGTTTAAAGCATACAAGTTACATTAAACACATTTTGCAAAAGCTTTGTTTAAATCAAAAAGTGATTATTTTTTATTTACACTTGAAAGTTGAAGATAGCTACTATATTGTTCCTTGGTCAAGTATTATAATCAGTCATAATGTGATATAATATTAATTAATTAACAACTTAATTCGGATTCATTTTACTATAATATATGTGGAAATGTCCTCTATATCCTTGTGTTGAAAATACAGAATTTCAGATACACATGTGTATTTTGATATATTACAAAGAAACTTTTATTTTATATTACATGTTTGTTTTAGATGACTGCCTGAAGAAAAAGGAAGGAATATTTTGTTTGTAAAGGATGAAATGGCCAAATGATTCAATTGTATAGGCAACATTTTTTCTTTTTTTGAGACGGAGTCTCTCTCTGTCGCCCAGGCTGGAGTGCAGTGGCGTGATCTCTGCTCACTGCAAGCTCCGCCTCCCGGGTTCCCGCCATTCTCCTGCCTCAGCCTCCCGAGTAGCTGGGACTACAGGCGCCCGCCACCATGCCCGGCTCATTTTTTGTATTTTTAGTAGAGACAGGATTTCACTTTGTTAGCCAGAATGGTCTCAATCTCCTGACCTTGTGATGCACCCACCTTGGCCTCCCAAAGTGATGGGATTACAGGCGTGAGCCACCGCAACCAGCCTTCTTTTTTTTTTTTTGAGATGGAGTCTGGCTCTGTCACCCAGGCTGGAGTGCAGTGGCGCGATCTCGGCTCACTGCAAGCTCAGTCTCCCAGGTTCAACCAATTCTCCTGCCTCAGCCCCCCAAGTAGCTGGGACTACAGGTGCACACCAGCAAGCCCAGCTAATTTTGGTATTTTTATTAGAGATGGGGTTTCACCATGTTTGCCAGAATGGTCTCAATCTCTTGACCTCGTAATCTGCCTGCCTCGACCTCCCAAAGTGCTGGGATTACGGGTGTGAGCTACCATGCCCAGCGGGCAACAGTATTTTTCAAAGACATTCTGTTTGATTAGTTGGTTAAATCAATTATGACAATGTTTTAATTTTCATTTATGTTGGAACAATTCAACATTACCTACAATTGAATTGTATTAATATTTTGCATTTGCAAAAAGCACTATTTACAGACATCAGCATTTTACTCTATCCATAAATTAATAATATTACATTAATCCCCAAACTTGAATATTTTTTATAGGAAGATAAATAGGGCAGAGGGAACAAAAAGATGATTTGATAAATATGATTCAAGCTCTTAATTTCCTTGCCAAAATAATTCTGATTTATTTTACCGCTTTTCAGATATACAGAGAGCAACAGTGACCTCAGGAGTGATAGGTTCCTCCACTAGGTTCAAGGATACACTATGATGAGTCTCAGTCAATTGTAGTAATTCCATTTCCAGTTATCTGTTATCTGATAAGGTTTAGAAAATGACAAATTATAGTGACTGAGACGTCAGAAAACATCTGATGTGGGGCTTCTGGGAAAGACAACACTTGCTTATTTAAGTAAAAGTAAAGAAACACAAAAAGAAAACCACTTAATTCCCTTGAGCTTATGGATGCTGTCACATGAAAACTTGGCACTTTGGCAAGTCTATTGGGACAACTTTGTGAACCCAAAGCAATAACAGAAAATTACATTCTTCAGTTGCTGAGCTACTGAATCAATGATTCTGGAACTGCCTCCTTCCAGAACTTTTATTCAGTGAAATAATCAACAACCTTAATGATGAAAATATTTTTAGTAGAATATTCTGTTTTTTTGCAGGAAAACATGATAAACACATTGTAAGAGATATGTGAAAAGCATGTTGTAAGAGACACAAAAATATTAGACAGAGTCTCTGACTTATAGACAGACTCCTCTAAAAATGCTCCTACCCTCAGCCCCTGAGAGGGAGCTATAATTTATCTGAATGATATATACTGGGAAAATAAAATGATATGATCAACTTCATCTTTTTTCTCTTGGAAACAAGGTGCCACAGAAGGAGTATGTCCCTGTCCATCCTGCAACTGGGTGAGTGGGTCTTTCTAATCCTGAGTTTTGGGTCAGGAAGTGCTTTTAGGCTCTATCTTGCAACTCTGCCCTGTCAGTGATAAAGTAGATATTTTGGTCTTCATCTACCAGTCCTACTTTTGTCTCTCAATTAGTTCAGAACCTAAGTGGGAAGTAGGAGTGTTTTTATCGGTACCTCCTCAGTGGCAACAATAGGTTGAGTGAGTGATTAAAATTGAAAATAGACTTATTTCATTGAGTAATTTGCAGTCCACTTTGAACACACATGTGGATTTCTTTAGGGATGGCACTTTCAAGGCAAGAGAGTTTCTCCCCAGTATCAAGTCCTCAACCCAAGTTCAGGTGTGGAAACAGATTCCACAAGTTTACCTGGCTTGCTACCTCAGATACATTTCTGTCTCTTTTCTCTGTATTATTCTCTCTCTACATTACAAACTTATATCTCTTTTATCTGTAGACTTCTCTTTGAGGACTTTTTCCTCTGTGCCGCGTCAACTACTTTTGTCTAACTTTATTACCTAATCCACTTCAACTAGCTTCCATATCCATAATAAAATAGAAAATCTTGGATTAAGATTCGTAAGAAGTGGCTACTAATCATTATTAGATCAATAAAAAGTTGTATGACTTTGACTGTCCAAGCTCACAATTTTTGTTTGTTTGTTTGCCTTAAATACTATACCACCTCCTAATTCTAACCTACATTTTGCTCAAACTGTGCCCTGCACAGAATACTTTCACATTACCTGCTACACTTTAATGGAATTTTGTGTTAATGAAATTTAAAGCCCTTCAGGATCTGGATCACATATTATTTGACTTTGTATTTCTAGCATCTTTCACAGTGTTTAACCTACAATAAGTGTTCAACAAATAGTTATTGAATTAATGTATAAAATTTTAATCTTTATTTGTCTCAGATACCTATCAATAAAAATAAAATATCAATATCTGTTATATTTACTGTTAATGCTGTATTTGCAATTACATTGCAAAAGTAAAATGGACAAGGACAAAGACATCAGAATTGGGGATAAAATTTCTAATATGAGAAAGGAATTTATATATATGCATTATCCTTTGGCTGTTTCTAAGATCTTTTATTTTTCTTAAATAGAATGCCAAATATCAAGTAGGATATTGAGCTGGAGAAAATAACACAGGATAAGGCCAAAATAAGCCTGTCACAAATATGTCATTAGTGCCAAAGATTAGATCTAGCAGAAAACTCATTTTTTTATTCTGAGTTTTACCGTATCTCAAAAATCCTGATAGGATTGCATAGCATAGGGTTGATGGATATCAATATGTTCATGTTCCCATGGTGATTCTGATGTGCAGCAAGGCCTCAACACTACTCTTCCTGTCAAATGAATACTCACCTTTTTATACTGGTACATTTCAAGCAAACAGGAAATGATAGAGTTCTAAGTCCCAGTAAAGACCAACTTAATTAAAAATGCATTATTCTTTGAAACCAGCAGTGTTGGTAGATAGAAGAATTGGAATTTTGTAAAATCCTAATTGGTTCTTTTTCATAGTCACAATTCTCATTCATCTAACAGGGTTGCTATGAGGATCCCATGAGATAATTTGAAAGTACTTTTTTAAATTGTGAACTGTTATTGATGCTGTTTTGCTGTTTTTAAATAACACTTCTTGTGTGATTGCATTTCATCATTCAATGTCTCCTTCCCATAATAGCAAAGAGCTAAAGACTAGACAATTTTTTTTTTTTTCAGAAGGACCCAGCATTCAGGAGGCCCCACCCTTTCAGGTCAAGTACCTGGGGACTGTGACTTTACCTCTATGAGCTTCACTTTTCTTATCTATATGAGAAATATAAAACCAATCACATCTCATTATTAGATGATAAACACATTTAAACTGCTTACCCCTATGCCTGACACATAATAGTAAGTACATATAATTAGTAGAGAATATTAAAAAGTTAACAATGATGAATTCTTGCTTGTATATGTTCTTAAATCCTCCTGCCCCACTTTACCTATCCAAATCCATCTCTTAAAAATTCCCAAGAGGAATCTTAACTTTTAGCCTATTCATTTTTCTCATCAGCTGTCATAATGGTCACTTTAATTTGGATATTAATCTTTTAATATTTTAAGCTGTTTTGTTTGCTACTACATGAAATTAACAGCCAAGTGCTATGATATCTATATGCTAAATATTTAATTATTTTCTTCATTTATTAATTTATTAATGTTTTATTGAATGCCTGTTATGGTTCAGATTGTTCAGTCTGCGAAAAGCACTGGAGATAAAACAGTTGATAAGTAGGTATTATAGGTTTTCTCAACTTAATGTGGGAAAAATAATCATAACATAAAACTTACAAAATAAGCTAAGACAGAAGAAGTGTGAAGAAGTGTAAAATATTGTCGCGTGTGTGAGTAGGTGGGAGGGTTCTTATCTTATTGGTCAATATGGCATGCAAGTCCCAGTACAGTAGTCAGAACCAGGCACTTGGAGAACCAAATAGAGAAAGGGAATCAGTTACGTAAAGAAAATGGTGCTTTCAGTAAAGTGAAAGGAACATGCAAAAATTGAGTTACAGCATCAATTTGTGACTGAAGGCATAAACATATAGAAGGCCACTGTGGGCAGACAAGAAGTGGAGCTGCAGAGACCGGCAGGGAGGAGCAAGACCATGCTGAATATGAAACAGTTATAATATCTTTGGAAGTTAAATGGGAAACTCTTGTGAAGTTTTAAGTATTGCAGGGACCATTATGGAGGATGTTGCATTAATCCAGATGAGAGATGGAGATGGTGCAAAACTGCTATATGTATTGGTATACCTGGTGATCTGATCTTTGATCCTCTGAATATTTCTAATAGCGTATTTGAAATAATGGTTGTCTAAAACTTACATTTTTGTATTGAAAAATGCTATAATAAATTTCAATTTCCAGGTTTTTATAGATGGGATGCTTGTGTTCCCACAAAATTCCTATCTTGAAGTCCCAATTCTCAGTCAGACTGTATTTTGAGATTGGGCTTCTATGAAGGTAATTAAGGCTAAATGAAGGTATAAGGGTACAGCCCTACTTCAATAGGATTAATGTCCTTGTAGAAAGATAGTAAGAGGCCAGAGATATCTTTCTTTTGGTGTGCATAAAAAAGAAAGGCCATGTGAGAACACAGGAATAAGGCAGCCAGCCATCTGTAAGTCAGGAAGGGGACCCTCACTAAAAGCCAACCATCCTGATATTCAGATTTTGGGCTTCCAACCACCGGAACGGTGAGAACATAAATTTCTGTTGTTTATGTTCAACCCCAGCAGACTGAGACACAGGTAATCCCCAAAACATATGATTGTGCAAATGTCTAAGCACAGCCTGTGGACTACTCGGCATACTTAGTTTTACTGTCTTCCCAGTTGGAATCAGTCTCATATTTGTGATCATTAAGTGTGTTGTTTAGCATACATATAATATTCTCTACCTCAAGGAAATGTGAAAATATATTCTAAGAACACAAAAGTTAGCAAAGAAACTTGGTGAGACACAGAGTCATAGGAAGGCTCAAACATTAGAAACATGTTGAACAACATAAAATGTGTTTACTGAGGTTAAGTTTAAAGGCTGAAGTTTGGAGGTACACTTCCAATCTACCATGCATGCAGTACTTTCTTGTGTTGACAGAAAGGAAAGGGAAGTATATTTAATACAGAATAGTGAATATTTGGATATTTTAAGCTGCTTTCCTGGTATTTAGGCAAAATAGGATTGGGTCGTTGGATAAGTTGGCATCGCATTACTCTTTCCCTCTGTTAATGTAATGGAATGGAATATGAAGCTTCACTATCCCAAATTTAACTATTCAGCCAGGTGTGGTGGCTCACGCCTGTAATCGCAGCACTTTGGGAGGTCAAGGCGGACAGATCACTTGAGGTCAGGAGTTTGAGAGAAGCCTAGCCAAGATGGTGAAACCCTGTCTCTACTAAAAATACAAAAAAATAGAATAAAAAAATAGCCAGGCATGGTGGCCACACCTGTAATTCCAGCTACCTGGGAGGCTGAGGCAGGAGAATCACTTGAACCCAGGAGGTAGAGGTTGCAATGAGCCAAGATTGTGCCACTGCACTCCAGCCTAAGTGACAGAGTGAGACTTTGTCTCAAAACCAACACAAACAAACAAACAAAATTTAACTATTCAACTTCAACTTTTTCAAGGATGTTTTTGAAATATAATTAGGAAAGCCTGCATTTTGGAAATAGATTATTGAAGACTCTCTGATAGAATATATAGTTAGCCAAAGAGAGTCTTTAAGAGACTTTTGGAATTTCCTTTTATGTGTGTGTGTTTAATATTATATTTAGATTGAACAAACAGATAATGGTGCCATTTGCTAAAATCCATATTTCTGAGGAAAAAACAGTTTGGTAGGTGGTTGAGTATCATTTCATTGTGCATCATTAACATGGTTGGTATATATGTCCCCTCCCATTTTTATATTGAAATGTAATTCACAGTGTTGGAGGTGGGGCCTGGTAGAAGGTGGGACCTGATGGAAAGTGATTGCGTCATAAGGTTAGATCCTTCATGAATGATTTAGCACCATCCCCTTGGTGATAAGTGAGTGCTTTTTCAGTTAGTTCATGTGAGATCTGGCTGTTTAAAACAGTCTGGGACCTTCCCCCATCTCTCTCTCTCTCATGCTCTCACTCTCACTATGTGACACACTTGCTCCCTCTTTACCTTCCACCATGGTTATAAGCTTTCTGAGGCCCTAACCAGGAACAAATCCCAGCTGCATACTTCTTGTACAGCCTACAGAATCAGGAGCTAAATTAAAACTCTTTTCTTTATAAATTACCCAGTCTCAAGTATTTCTTTATCTGACACACAAGAACAAACTAATATGGAAAACTGGTACTGAGAAGTGGGGCATTGCTCTAAAGATACCCGAATATGTGAAAGCAGCTTTGGAACTGGGTAATGAGCAGAGGTTGGAAGAGTTTGGAGGGAAGGGAAGACAGGAAGATGAGGGAAAGTTTGGAACTTCTTAGAGACTTGCTAAGTGGTTATGACCAAAATGCTGATAGAAATATACACAGTGAAGGCTGAGCTGGCAAAGTCTCAGATGGAAATGAGGAAGTCATTGGACACTGGAGGAAGGTCACCTGTATTGTGTCCTAGCAAAGAATTTGGCTGCATTGTGTTCATGTCCTAGGAATCTGTGGGAGTTTGAACTTAAAAATGATGACCTAGGGGTATCTTATGGAAGAAATTTCTAAGGAGTAAAGTGTTCCAAAGGAAGCCTGGCTTCTTCTAATAGCCTATTATCAGATAAGGAGGCAAACGAATGACTTAAAGTTGGAACTTATATTTAAAAAGAAAGCAGAGTAAAAAAAAAAAAAAAAAGAAAGAAAAGAAAAATTCACAGCCTAGCCATGTGGCACAGAAAGAAAAGACTTTTTTGGGAGATGAATCCAAGCATTCTGTGAGCAACCACTTGCTAGAGCTATTAGCATGATTAAAAGAAAGTCATGTGCTAATATCCAAGACAATAGGGGAAAGGCTTCAAAGGCATTTCAGGAAACTCCGAAGCAGCCCCTTTCATCACAGGTCCAGAGGCCTAGAAGAACAAAATTTAGGGCCAGGCCTAAGACACTGCTTACTGACCTGCTCAGCCTCAGAACACTGTTCTTTATATCCTGGCCATTTCAGCTCCAGCCTTGGCTCAAAGGAGCTCAGGTACATGTCAGATTGCTGCTCTAGAGGGTCCAAGTCATAAATCTTGAAGATTTTCATGTGGTGTTAAGTCTGCAGGTGCATAAAATGCAAGAGTGAATAAGGCGTGGCAGCTTCCACCTATATTTCAGAGGATGTGTGAGAAAGCCTAGGTACTCAGGCAGAAGTCTACCATAGGGGTGAAGCCCAAACTAAGAATTGTTTCTAGGACAGTGGAAAGGGCAAATGTGGAGTTGGAACCATCACAAAGAGTTTTCAGCAGGACACTGCCTAGTGGAGCTGTGGGAAGAAAGCCATTGCTCTCCAGACACCAGAATGGTAGAGCCAATGGCAACTTACCTATAGAGCCTGGAAAAGCTGTAGGCACTCATCTCTGAGTCTTGAGAGCTGCCATTGGGGCTGCACTCTGCAAAACCATAGGGGTGGAGCTGTCCAAGGTCTTGGGAGCCCACTCTTCTCACCAGGGTACTCAAGATGCAGAACAAGGAACCAAGGGAGATGATGTTGAAGCTTTAAGGTTTAATATCTGTCCTACTGGGTTTTAGACCTCTGTGGGGACAATTGCCCCTTTCTTTTGACTGACATTTCCCTTTTGCAGTCAGAATGTTTACCTAATGCTGGTACCACCATTGTATCTTGGGAGTAAATAACTTGTTTTTGAATTTATAGGAGGAACAAACTCATCTCAAGATCAAACTTTGGACTTTGAACTTTTACGTTAATGCTGTAACAACAGACATTGAGGGACTATCGCAAAGGCATGATTCTATTTTGAAATGTGAGAAGTACATGAGATCTGGGGGGCCAGGGGCAGAATGATATGGTTTGGATGTTTGTGTCTTCCAAATTTCATGTTGAAATGTGATTCCCAATGTTAAAGGTGGAGCCTGGTGGGAGGTAATTGAATTATGAGGGTGGGTTTCTAAAGAATGATTTGACACCATACTCTTGGTCATAAGTGAGTTCTTGGTTAGTTAGTTCACATGAGATCTGACTATTTAAAAGAGTCTGGACCTCCCACTCCTCTCTCTCTCTCTTGCTCCTGCTCTCAGCATGTAACATGCCTGTTCTTCCTTTGCTTTCCACCAGATTAAACGCTTCCTGAGGAGCTCACCAGGAGCAGATGCTGTGCTGCACTTTCTTATTTTTATAGCCTGCTGAACCATGTGACAATTAAACTTCTTTTCTTTTCAAATTACCCAGCCTCAGGTATTTCTTTATAGCAGCATAAGAATTGGCTGACAGAGTCTTATATCATTATATCATACTCATTTCTCTCTTTTTTTCCATTGCCACTACCATTATTTAGGAATCTTGTATATATTCTAAACTACTACCATAGTTATAAACTCAAATGCTTTAAGACTTTAATCTTCAATTTTTATATCATGGTTTTTGTGTCAGAAAGATATTTGGATTCTAGGTCTAAAGTTTAATAGTTCTGTGAATTGAGAAATCCATTTAACCTCACTGAAATCTAATATCTTCCCATGAAGTGGAATAATAATAACCATCTTGTAGAGTTGTGAGAAGAGAATGTATATGGAAGTATGAATTCTAACATCTGACATATTTACAGAGTTGATTTCCATGGGGAACACACACACACACACACACAAAAGAAATATTGTGATTATACCTATATATAGGTCACCGTACTGATTCTGATTTTACATATCCTTTAATTTCTACCATTTTCAACAATATGAATGATTCTGGAGTAAATTCTTAACATTCTTTCATGTAAATTCTTATGCCTTAAAATGGCGTAAAGTTTAGTGAAGAAATAAAAGTGACTCATATTGAAAATTAAACAACAAAAGGATGACTCAAACATGTAACATGTTAAGTTCACAATATCACACAGAAATTTAATGGCAGCAAGTCTTCACAAGTAGTTTCTTACCATTATCCATAAAGGGAAATGGCAAGCAAGCAAGCAAAGTAAAAAAAGTCCTTGTGTTTCACTAAGGTATATCATTGATTGGTTTACATTTCTTCAGAGCCTATTTATTGGAATAGGAAACAAAATCAATCAGAGGGAAAAGGCTTCTATCAACTATAAACTTTGTCTTATTTATTTTTCCCCGATAATTACAGGAATTTTGGAGATGCAAAACAATATGAGTATTTCTTCTAACACAGGACAACCATTGTTAATATTTCTGTATATTTCCACCTAGACAACTTTTTCTAAGCATATATTTTATTTTTAATGTAACCTAAAACACTATATGTTTGTTTTTACATTTTCCAAATTAAATGTGAAGTTTTAATAATGTTCCATTTCATGTGTTTCTATCATTTTATGAATAAGTATATACAACAGGGTCTCATAATAACATATAAATCCCATTTTCCAATAAAATGATAAACATCTCTTGATATTTGAGGATACTTTTTGAAATACATTTCCACAAATAGAATTAACCTTTTTCCCACTTAGAGAAAAAAAGGTGTAGCTTGCTGTCAGCATTCATTTAATTTTATATAAACATGCTCTTTGAAACTGAAGCAAATCCAATCAATTTTCAATGTGAAAATAAAATATAAAAACTGTTCTTGGAGTTATTTCTAAACAGAACATCAGAGTCATCTGAATCAACAGAATTGTCTGTGGAAAAATCAGATTCATCAAATGAATCTTCAGCCAACCACTATTTGAGAACACTGCGTAGAAATGCTGGAAATTTCTAGGATTGGACATTTTCAGCAGTCAACAATTGCTATATTTTGTAAGTGGCAATAGCACTACTAAAAACAGAATGGTATAAACAGAATTATGTATTTTATTTCCAAAGTTGACATACTGGACCGATAAGAAAACAATAATAAAAGAGAGATATTTCATGGCAAACTTATCTCGGGGTAATCGTTGCAACCACAAGTGCTGCTGGTGAGTATTCTCAAGACAAATGGGAAAAGGGTTAAAGGATATACTCATTGGTTAATATCTGCGTATCTTTACCAAATTACCTTTTATGAATACTTTATAACAGGGGCCCCCACCCCCACCAGGCCAAGGACCACTACATGTCTTTGCCCTGCTGGGAATGGGGCAGCACAGCAGGCGGTGAGCGGCCAGAGAGCTGGCATTATGAATTCTGCCTCCTGTCACATCAGTGGTGGCATTTGATTCTCATAGGAGTGTGAACCTATTATTAACTGTGCATGGGAGGGATCTAGGTTGCAGGCTCCTTGTGAGTATCTAACTAGTGTGTGATGATCTGAGGGGGAATTCTTTCATTTCGAAATCATACCCTACCGACCCTGTCTATGTCTTCCACAAAACTGATCCCTGGTGCCAAAAAGATTAGGGACCACTGCTTTACAAATATTTCTACTTCATAAAAAATGTTGTATTGCTTAATTCACCAGCATTTGGCATTATAATTTTAATGTATTTGTCAATTTGACAGGTCATTTTCTTCATTGAGTACTACTAAACATGAAAATATTTTTATATTTGTAATCAATTATATTTCCCTGCTGTAAAATGTTGCTTCCTTATCTTTTTGTACCATTATGCTTTTCTTGTCAATGGGTAAGCTGTAGCAAACCTTAGTCGTATCTTCTTATGTTTTGACAATTTTTTACAACTAACTTTGATGTTGAAAAAAAAGTTATATACTTTAATGCATTAGTCTTTCTTTTTATATTTGTACTTTAAAAGCTACATCTATATGTTACTCACTTTTTTGTTCTACCTTGTAAATCCAGTTTATAGCATATTCCCTTTAAGAATACCTAAAACAACCATTATATGAACTATTCAGTGTAGCATATAACACATAAAATGTCTTTGTAAAAATGTATGTAAATATGTGTTTGAGTGTAGTATTACTTAAATGTTTTGACATAGTGCACACATTTATCATGTATTATATAACTAAAAAAATTATTAAATCCATCCTAAATAAAGAATTTACATCATTCTTCATTTTCTCTTGATAAGATTCAAAGCCGTTATAACTTATTTACATAGTGTGGTGATTGAAAGGAAACTATAATATACATATTCTTAATCAAAATTTACCACTTCTAAGAATTTGTGAAGATTATGAATAATTATGCAAACTTTTTTATAGTTTACTGTATTATTTATTTGTTTTTTATTTTCGTGGGTACATAGTAGGTATGTATATTTATGGGGTGCATGAGATATCTTGGTACAAGCATGCAATGACTAATAACAATGACTAATAACCACATCAGGAGTAATTGGGTGTTCATCCCCTCAAGCATTTGTCCTTTGTGTTACATACAATTTGATTATACTATTTTAGTTATTTTAAAATGTACAATTAAATTATTATTGACTATAGTGCCCCTGTCGTGCTATCAAATGCTAGGTCTAATTCATTCTTTCTATTTATTTTTGGGTTCTTTAACCATCCCGTGCCCCCACAATCCCCTGCCCCAAATCCCCCACTACCCTTCCCAGCCTCTGGTAACTATCCTTCTAGTTTCTTTCTTTCTTTTTTCTTTTTTCCTTTTCGTGGGGGGTGGGGGGACGGAGTCTCGCTCTGTTGCTCAGGCTGGAGTGCAATGGCACAATCTTGGCTCACTGCAACCTCTGCCTCCTGGGTTCAAGCGATTCTCCTGCTGTAGCCTACCGAGTAGCTGCGATTACAGGTGTGCACCACCACGCCCAGCTAATTTTTGCATTTTTAGTAGAGACAGGGTTTCACCATTTTGGTCAGGCTGGTCTTGAACTTCTGACATTGTGATCCACCCATCTTAGCCTCCCAAAGTTCTGGGATTACAGGCATGAGCCATCCTTCTACTTTCTAGCTTTGATTTTTACATCCCACAAATAAATGAGAACATGCAATGTTTGTCTTTCTGTTCCTGGCTTATTTCACTTAACATAATGACCTCCAGTTCCATCCATGTTCTTGCAAATGACAGAATCTCATCCTTTTTTATGTATATGAATAGTTGGACATTCAAAAAGGAGAGGGTTTTCTAAGAGAAATTTGAATCACAGCATATAGCAACAATCACTCCTAGCTTGTCGTAACTTTCTCAAACACTAGCTAGATAGCTAGATAGAATTTCCAGTTCCTCAGAGGATGTGGCTAAGCAAGCCTAAAATCTGTATAAAAATCAGCTCAAACATCATGCTGTTTTAATTACTGTTGCTTTGTAGTACATTTTGAATTCAGGTAGCATGATACCTTCAGCTTTGTTTTTTTTTTGTTATTTGTTCTTTTTGGCTAATCAGGGTCTTTTGTGACTCTATATGAAATTTAGGATTGTTTTTTCCTTTTCTGTGAAGAATGACATTGGAATTTTGATAGGGATTGCATTGAATCTACAGATCATTTTGGGTGGTATGAATATTTAAACAATATTAGTTCTTCCAATGCAAGAATTCAGGATACATTTCTATTTGTTCATTTTAAATTTCTTTTATCAGTGTTCGACAGTTTTCTGTATGCAGATGTTTTATCTCATTGGTTAAATTTACTCCTAAGTATTTTATTTTATTTTATTTTATTTTATTTTATTTTATTTTATTTTATTTTATTTATTGAGATGGAGTTTCGCTGCTGTTGCCCAGGCTGGAGTGCAGTTGCACAATCATGGCTCACTACAACTTCCGCCTCCCATGTTCAAGCAATCCTCCTGCCTCAGCCTCCCAAATAGCTGGGATTACAGGTGTGCACCACCATGCCTGGCTAATTTTTTGTATTTTTTCAGTAGAGATGGGATTTCATCATGTTGGCCAGGCTGGTCTTGAACTCTCAACCTCAGTGATCCACCTGCCTCGGCCTCCCAAAGTGCTAGGATTACAGGTGTGTGCCACTGCACCCAGCCAAGTATTTCATTTTTATACCTATATCATAACATCACATTGTACCCCATAAATATATACAATTATTATTTGTCAATAAAATAAAAATTTTAAAAAATTAAAAATATTATTGTGTAAATAGAGAACAACAAATGTAGACTTCAAATTAACAAGTAGTGAGTTTAAAATCTTTCATTTATTTTTTAAATACAATAATGTAGTTCCTTAAGAAAAAGGATATAAGGAATTATGGGGAATCTGAGGGCTTCTGTTCATTTTATATTTCAAATATCTTTAATTTTTAGAAATGTTCAATATGTGATGAACTAAAACAGAATCAAATTTTAATAAATGTTTGTTAATAACCACTCCCCCCAAAAAACAGCTATAGTTTTATTTTACACTTCTACTTCCTATTAATTTTTTCACCTCAATGTTACGGGATAAATTGTATCCTACCAAAATGCTTATGTTGAAGTCCCACCCCACGGTACCTCAGAATGCAGCCATATTTGGACATAAAGTCCTTAAAGAAGTAATTATGTTAAAATAAGGCCCCTAGGGTGAGAGCCTAATCCAAGATGACTGGCATCCTTTATAAGAAGAGGAAGAAACACTGAGAGGGCCTGAACCCAGGGATGAGCACGTGAAGAGGCAGCAAGGAAGTGGCCATCTTCAAGCCAAGAAGAGAGATTTCAAAAGAGCCCAACCCTGCCAATCTCTCATCTCTGACTTCTAGCCTCCAGAACTGGGATAAAAATAAATTTCTGCTGTTAGAGCCACCCATTCTGTGGTGTTTTGTTATGGCAGCCCTAGCAAATGGATATACTCACTAATGAAGATAGAGGTACTTGAGGGAACTCTTTCTTCTCCTATGCTCCATAAAATGTGATATGGGGCTAAAAACTTTTTATAGTATACTAAATTCAATTTTAAAGTAATAGTTCGCCAAGTGTGGTCTCTAGAGAAGCAGCATCAGGGTCAACTGGAAACTTTTTAGAAACGCAAATTTGTGAGCTTCAAGGCACTACTGACTCAGCAACCGGGGATTGGGGGAGGAATCTTTTTCAGCCAGCCGTCTCGGTAATCCCACCTTAAGATACTCCTTAAAGTTTGAGAACCCTGTGTTTTAAATGTACTGAACTAGAGCTCAGCTGAGTGACATTTATAAGTGAGGCAGCCCAGGTGTAATAAAATAGGAAAGGTCTGGCACCGTGTCAAACTAGGGAAGGCATCTCCGCCAGGGTCAGGGCCAGCCAACTGGCTGGGTAGTGTGGAATGTGACACAGTTACCAGAAATGGATTTTTAGGAGGATATTTCCTTACTTTTAAATACTGGTACCCAATTCTAATCATTGTTGGCAAACCAAATAAAACATGCTTGAGAACAGTTCCATCCTGTGTGACCTCCCATTAATAATAATTACAATAATAATAGACATTTTGGAAGACGGTAGCATGATACAGTTTTTATTTCCCTTTTATGCCTGTAAAAATCTGAGCTAGTAGATTCCAAGAGAAAGAGAATATATTTAAAAATGTACTTACTTTGGCTGGGCACGGTGACTCACACCTGTAATCCCAGCACTTTGGGAGGCCGAGGCAGGCAGATCACGAGGTCAGGAGTTTGAAACCAGCCTGGCCAACATGGTGAAACCCTGTCTCTACTAAATATACAAAAATTAGCTGGGGGTGGTGGCATGCGCCTGTAGTCCCAGCTACCAGCTACTCAGGAGGCTGAGGCAGGAGAATCTGGGAGGCAGAGGTTGCAGTGAACCAAGACCGCACCATTGCACTCCTGCCTGGGTGACAGAGCAAGACTCCATCTCAATAAATAAATAGATAAATAAAAATAAAATTTTGCTTATTTTTTTCTCATATTCATGGTGATTTTTACGTATGTTGGAGTAGAAATTTAAATATACCATGTGCATATAATTCCTCACTCTACAAATGTACAGTTTAAAACTTGACACGACTTTTGTTCAATGTTCTGATGATCCCAGGCAAGGCTTTGGTTTGGTTTTTATAAACACGGCAGGCATATTTTTAATAGCATGTCTCAGGTCGACTGAGGTCTGTTTTCAGAGCTCAGATGCTCCAGGTGGCATTCCCATTGCCATCTGTGACTTGAATGTGGGGATTTAAAGATGGAGATATGCTGACTGGGACAGTTTCTCCACTGCTGACCATCTGCCACAGGTGCTGGAAACAGGGCTTGTAGTATTCAATCTTCAGATGAAAGGTTAAATTAGCTGGCACTGCTGTTCGAATGCCACTTTCTATTGCTGGACCTAAGCTAGGTTTTTGGATGCTGTTTACTTGTTTGAGGGGATTTTTTGGCACCATTTAAAAATGATGCATAGAGGGTATAAAGATTATTAAGTTCTTGACGATTATAAAGTAGGAACATTTGCAAGTGCCCTGAAAAAGTAGTCTTTTCTCACCTTACACCTCAATTCCCACCACGGGACTACAGCTGAAAATTTGCAGATGAAGCGTTCTGTTAGTAATACTCCCTTAAACCCTGACCAATTTTGAAAGTGCATGAGTCGAAGTATATCAATTAAACCTATAAAAATAATTGATAGTATCTCTAAATATTTAAATAGAGTGCTTCAGTTTTACACTTTACTAAAACCAGTTAAATCAGATATCTAGTTCCTCATTTGTGTAAATGAAATTTCCCTTATATTCTAAATGACAAATACTATTTAGAAACAATCTTAAATTAATTAAGGTAGTCATTCGGGAAAGAATTATAACCTTTGTGGTAAAGATGAAAATATTAACTTGGAGAGCTAGTTTGAAGACATGTACTATTTTGAGAATCACAAACCAAACATATGCTATTTGCACTAGACATTTCTTTAATATTTGAAGTAATGATGAGAGTATACACCAGAAAGAAAAACTGGATCTTCTTTGTCATCCCAAAACGCTCTATGATGCACCAAGATTGACCATTGCTGAGATTCAAGGGTTCTGAGGAGGAAATCAGTCTCTAATCAGCAGAAACACATGCTACATATTTTAAACTTTTACATCTCAGGCAGCAAAAAGATCTTTTTTGTTTTACTACCCCAACCATAGTGGTGCTTAAATAGATCTTCAGTGTTTAATCCTCAGGAAAAATTTATAAGGCTTTTATGCATCATACGGTTTTTTTCTGCTTAAAATCTATGATCTTCAAGTATCAGTTTTCGATATCCCTTTAAATAGTCTTTCTGAAACTTGTCAGTTTGTGACTATTATGACTTCTCTCCTCTCAGGTCATGAAGTTTCATCTTTCTAATTTAAGGATCATTTGGGTACACTTAAGTTTTTGGAAATGGCCCATGGTTTACACATATAAAAAATAAATGCTTAGACTCTGATGTTTTCATGTGGCACCCTCATATTTGGCTTCTTTCAACATGGTTTTTAGAGAAGGAAAATTAATTTTATAAATTGTGAGCCTTAGCCTCTTTGTCGCCACAAATCTATGCACACACTTCCCTTTGCACACACTTCTCCTTCAGTGGGCACCTCTTACGTTCTACAATATAAAGCCAAGATGGAAACATTTGCTGTTTTAATTAATAGCTAATTACATTCACCTCTGTGCTCATTTCATTTTATTTTCATCTACTTCACTCCCTTAAATTCAAAATCTTGCTTCACGAAAGTTATTGCTCCTTTGATGTGTTAACATGGCTAAGTTACAGTCTCCAGTTGTTCAACCAAACACAAATTTAGTTACTTCTGTGAACATAATTTTTGGATATGATTAAAGTATATAATCAATTGACTTTAAATGAGAAAAAATTGTCCTAGCTACCAGAGGTCTTGCTTCAATCAGTTGAAAGACCTTAACAGCAGATATGAGGCTTTCCTAATTAAGAAGAAATATAATCTGTAGACATCAGCTTCAACTCATGCCTAAGAGTTCCAGTCTATCCTTCCTGAAAGCCTGCACTAAAACTTCTTGACTCATCATTCCTCACAATCATCAAAGCTAATTTCTTGCAATAGAAAACTAATCCAGTGTTTTGATAATGGAGACACAGTTATAATCAATCGAGCAGAACTTCTTTACTTCATAAGGTTTTTCACATAACAGGAGAGAAAATAATAAATACGCTCCTGATACTCAAACTTCTAATAGTTCTATATTAACCGTTGTAAGAAACTACCACAACATTTGTTGCCAAAAAGCAATACAAATTTACTGTCTACCAGTTTTGGTATTCAGAAGCTCAAATGCATCTTTCTTTCTTTTTTTTTTTTTTTTTTGAGACGGAGTCTCGCTCTGTCGCCCGGGCTGGAGTGCAGTGGCCTTACCTCAGCTCACTGCAAGCTCCGCCTCCCAGGTTCACGCCATTCTCCTGCCTCAGCCTCCTGGGTAGCTGGGACTACAGGCGCCCACCACCTCGCCCGGCTAGTTTTTGTATTTTTTAGTAGAGACAGGGTTTCACCGTGTTAGCCAGGATGGTCTCGATCTCCTGACCTCGTGATCCGCCCGTCTCGGCCTCCCAAAGTGCTGGGATTACAGGCTTGAGCCACCGCGCCCGGCCTCAAATGCATCTTTCTAAGCTAAAAATCAGGGTGTATGCAAGACTGATTTCTCTCTGTGCCTTTAGGAAAATCTGTTTTCTTATGTTTTCCAGCTATAAGAGGCTACCTGGAGTCTCTGGCTTATTGCACCTTCCTCTGTCTTCAAAACCAGCAGAGCAGCGTCTCCAAATCTCTCTCTCTCTCTGCCAATTTCTTTTTCTCTCCTTTTCCCACTTACAAGTAGGCTTATGATTACATTGAGCCCACCCAGAAAATCCAGGATAATCTTGCCATCTCAAAGTTAGCTGATTGGCAAACTTTCACCTTACTCCTCTTTGCAACGTTACCTATCATATTCAGAGGTTTCTGGGACTATGATACGAACACCTTTGGGGGGCCATTATTCTTCCTACCACACCATCTATGGCACTTATATCCTTATTACTAAATTTATATTATTTCATGCTCTTGTCTGCCTTGAGCCCTCTAAGAAAGCATCCTTGGTTGACATAAATGTAAATGTTTTAGTCCAATGTCCAGATTTTATATATTTACTTATTTATTTAATTTTATTTTGTATTCAACCCTCTCCAAGTGGTGATTACACTTTAAGCTCATACCCTGGTGAGCCTACCAGTTTGATACTGACTTGGAGATTCATCTGATTTTTTTCTTTACTCCAATTATAACTGTGACTTTATTTTTCCTTAAATCTATGACATTCTACAAATTCTGTCATAAAAACTGATCCAGTGTTTTTTATTATCCTCTTCTTCATTTCCTTCCTCCTTTTGAAAAAACTACTATTCATTCTTTATATATGTGTACCATGCCCATCCTAGAAAGCAACCTTTTGATACAGCCCACTTTCTTTTCTTCTCCATAATTTTCTTAAAAAATATCAAAATGTACTTATTTATCCCAACTTTACAATTTTTTATTTATATTTCAGCTGTAATTTTGCTGAAATTGTGTCAAAGTTGTGGTCTTAGAGCGTGATAACAAAAATATTATCACCTGGGTAGCTTATAAACACAGGAATTTACTCTCACAGTTCTGTCAGCACCAAATCCAGTATCATGGCACCAGCGGATTTGGTGTCTGATAAGGATGTATTTCCTGGTTCACAGATGGCACTTTTCTGCTATTTCACCATATGATGGAATAGGCAAGTCTGTTCCCTGGCACCTATTGAATAAGGACACTAATCCCAGGACCCAATCTCATGAACAAATTACCTTCCAAAGGCCCTGTCTCCTAATACCATTACCTTGGGGATTAGAAATTTGACATGTGAAATTTGGGAAGACACAAACATCTGGATCATAGCATTTTCCAACAAACCAAGGTGAGAGGAAGCAAGACTGAAAAGAAATACACACTTAGCAAATTCTGGGTAATTTGCATGTGTTTTGGTTATCCAACGATTTCTACAGATGCTCATGTGTACATCAGCTATATGTATTCCCTTGAAGCCCAAGAGAACATCTAACTAACTTGTCCTCAGAAACGAATCAAGCAATTAGACACTAAAAAGACAATAGAAAGAACATTGGACTAGAATTTGACTTCTACTCCTGGCTTTTTTTTTTTCAGGTTGACTAATTTGAAGCATGCTGCCCCTGTCTACTTCAAAGCATTGTTTTGAGGTCTCATTTAACCAAATATTTTAAAGTATTGAGTTATTTGTTTACATGAATATAACAGATTATCTAATGACAACGCATGCAATAATCATTAGAAATAACAGTCACTATGAATGATAATCAGAGGTTTAAAATTTACTTTAGAATCTTCATTAAATTAAATTTTATAAGGACCCATATAAATATATGTCAAATTAAATCTTTGAGGGTATTGTGACTCTGAATACATTTTGGAAATACACCTTCAGAAATAATCAATCCATGTATTTATTATTGACTAAATATAGGTGCCTTAAAACACCAGGAATTTTAAAAAGTTAATCTGTTTTTCACTTTCCTGTGTGTAGGAGCAGTGATATTTGGAAAAATGTTTGCACTTTCAAATTGTAAAAAAAGTAGCTACTAATTCTCTTTTCATGTTTGGCATTTATCATATTATTTTCAGGTATGACATTTATTTACTCCTTCATTTCATTAAAATCATGTAAATATAAACCTCTTTTCATGCAGACTGTAAGTTCTTAAGCAGGTTATAATTCTCTATACTTTTGAAAGGGAATTTGACATAAATTAACGCTTCTGTAAATATCCATTTGGGTAATTACCTCCAACATTGTCTGCATCCTAACACGGATGCTCCTTAACTTACAACAAAGTTACATCCTGATAAACCCATCATAAATTAAAAATATCAGAAATCAAAAATACATTTAATACACCTAATCTACTGAACATCGTAGCTTCACCATGCCTACCGTAAATATTCTCAGAACACTTAGCCTAAAGTTGGACAAAAAAATCTAACACTTGACTACCTCATGTAATTTATTGGATAGTGTATTGAAGTATGGTTTCTAATGAACACATCATTTTCATACCCTCATAAAGTCAGGAAATCATAAGTTGGGGACCATCTGTACTAGCATTCAGAAAGAAGAGTAATAGCTAAGATTTCATTTTATATAATATAACATCCAATATGAACATCTGAGTCTTAGGTAGTTTCTGAAAATGCACTAAATTATGACTACTGAATGTCACCAGATGCTATATTGATTTCTTGGGTTCTTTCATCCATGTGACTCTGTGTATCTGGACAAATATAATAAAACATTTGACATTTACTACAAATTTCCAGAGACATTATAAATGTGAAATAAAATAAGAAAAGATATTCTAGATTATATTATGGTTTTATTTTTGTTGAAACTAAAAGTAAGAAAGAGTGTGTTTAAAAAATGGTTGAGTGAAATAAACTAAATTTCCTTCAATATACATCCCTATAGGTTTACTTGGATGGGTTTAAAGTAACAACTGAAACAGGATAGCAGGAATAAGATACATCAATAGGTAACACTAAATGAAAAGACTCATTCATAAGAATTAATTTCTAATGCTAATTAAGATATAAGATGTAGTTCAATTTTGAAAGTAAATTTAAAACATTTTGGTTCAATATCTAATCCATATAATTAAAACTGTCAAAGTTGATATGACAATTTTTTTTTTTTAAATGGTGTCTCACTCTGTCGCCTAGACTGGAGTGCAGTGGTGCTATGTTGGCGGCTGACTGCAACCTCTGCCTCCTGAGTACAAGCAATTCTTGTGCCTCAGCCTCCTGGGTAGCTGGGATTACAGGTGCTCACCACCGTGCCGAGGTAATTTTTAAAAAATTTTTAGTAGAGACAGGGTTTTGCCACATTGACCAGGCTGGTCTCAAACTCCTGGCCGGAACGGATTCACTTCCCAAAGTTCTAGGATTACAGGTGTGAGCCACCTCAACTGGCCCAAGACAAAATTTTAATGATTTATTTTCTTAAAAGAATTTTATTTGATGGCATCAAGAAAAGTGTTTATTTCCCAAAAGAGCAATCTTAGGTCTTATATGATTCAAGTAAATTGCTTCCCCATGTGTTTCTGATTCTACCTTAATAACAATCCCTAAATTAAAATTTACTACTTTTAAAAATAATGTAAAATTTAGAAATTTTTTGGTCATCAGCAATTTAGTTTTATTTGGGTAAAGCTGTGTTTGATGCTGACTAAGGTAGTATTTATTGATTGCTAAAAACAGGGCTACATGAAATAACGACTAGATATTTCTTAGATATTATAGCTATCTAGTCTCTTTTTCTGAAGAGGAGAATTGGAGATGGGCCCCCATCTTTTCTGATTCTTTATCTAGTTATCATACTACATTTTCTTTTAATTGTCCACAACTTTACTTATGATTTCAATAGTACATATACTTTTTCCTCCATGATTTTAGTAAATTGTGGAGTTTTATTATTAATTTACGTTTTTTTTTTTTTTTTTTGACAGAGTCTTGCTCTGTCGTCCAGGCTGGAGTGCAGTGGAACGATCTTGGCTCAATGCAATCTCCTCTGCCCCCCGAGTTCACACCATTCTCCTACTTCAGCCTCCCAAATAGCTAGGATTACCTGCATGCACCACCACACCCAGCTAATTTTTGTATTTTTAGTAGAAATGGGGTTTCACCATGTTGGCCAGGATGGTCTCTATCTCCTGACCTCATGATCTGCCAGCCTTGGCCTACTAAAGTGCTGGGGTTACAGACTACCATGCCCAGCCTTCTAAGTTTTACGTTTACTTTCAGGCAGAGTTTGGTGAGATAGAATTTTGTCTCTTAGGGACTAAGTGTTCAATACTACCCTAAAACATAACCAACACTAATATTTTGTTTCTATTTTTTCTAACGTGTTGGCAAATTTAACTGCCCCAAACTATAAATCATTCATTTATTATGTCAACAAATGTCTATTTAGTTTTTATGATATGCATGTTTCTACTCTGTCCTAGCTATGGGAAACAGTAAGTGAAAAAGACAAAATCCTTGCTTGCGTGAAGTTCTCATTCCAGAGGAATGAATATATAAACGAATAAAAAAACATATTTTTGCCTTTAACTCAGGCCACTGCCCTCCATGGGCACTGCCTTTTAAGGAAAACTTGATGTTCATCGATTCTTGTCATGAAAATAAGCCCATTTTCTGCTAAGGATGTTGCTTTTGTTATATGGAACCATGTAATGTATGTGAAACATTATTCTACTAGAAGTTTGAATGTTGGGTTCACATCTTAACTTAAAGGATACTTTTCAGAGTGATCTTCCCTGTTTTCCAATCAGGAGTAGCCACACTAACAACTCCTTCTTCCAACTTTCTTATCTATCAACTTTTAATTTTCTTCACAGTACTTAACACTAATTTATTATATATATATAATATATAGAAATTAATTTCTCTATACACATATTTATTGAGTTTGTAATATTTATATGCAATTATGTTTCAAATTATGTGTATGTATTTATTTTCTTTTTCAAACATTTGCTTGTTTTTCTGTTTATGCCCCATGTACCATAAGCTTCTGGAGAGTTAAAATAATTTATTAACCATGTCTATCATTAGGAACATTTCTTGGGGCGTAACAGAGCTTGAAATGCTTGCTGATGAATAATGCATCTATGAATGAGGGTCATGGATAATTGTTTTCAATAACTGGTAGAAACCATTGAAAGGGCTTAAATCGGGGAGCTATAGTACCTCACTCACAATTAGAAAGACCACTCTGGCATCGTGCATAAAGAACACAGTAGTTTTACTTCTCATGACTGTTATGCACACTTTGTACTTCATAAATCATTATAAGAGGGTCTTAATACAAGGGTGTGGGTTCCTTGAAGGCAAAAATTATAACTTTTATCTATGAAATTTTGATATCTAATGGAGGTCTAGACATGACTTGAACTTTCAGAAATATTTGTTGATGAACAAATGCCTTATGAGTTGCAGGCATTCAGATAAACACAATGACTGTGCTAATTATAAGGTAAGAATCCTGACTTAAAACGGCCAATTCCTAATTTCAAAGACCTCACTGTATAGTAATAAGTGACAAACAACTGAATGCAAAGTGATGTGGAATAAAACAAATCAGTAACTGAATGGTCATCCTATGACTATCATATGGAAAGCAAAAGATGAAATAAATATTTTTATAAGAGTTGGTCTTGATACATGTTTTATCTGTTCAGTATCATGTTTGTTTTATTTTATATCTCACATGTGCTAGGCCATAGCTTTCATCAAACACATAGCATTAGATACAGTCTAGTATATGCATATGAAGGCAATTTCTGAAATCATGATACTGCCCACAATTTTAATATAATTTAATAAAAATTGTGTTATAAAATGCAAGAGGAAGGACCTGATTTTTATCAAGGTCAACCTGATTTTGAATTCTTAATTTACTAATTAATAGCCAAAGTATTGATAAATATGCAGCACAGGCTCTGACATAGTGAACATTATCTTTTTTCCCAACTGCACAAAAGATAATCTCACTAGATTGTGACATCCTCTGAAAAGCCAGTTGTTCTCAATGTATACTGCATATAGTATAGACTACTGGTGGTAACTGTGATCTTTGTGATAAAGTGACTAAGCATGAATAGAATGAAGCATTCCTTTCTTCAGCACACCAAGGCCAAGGAAGAAGGCAGGACCAAAGGAGAAGACATGCACGAAGACTCTACTGACTGACCGTGTTCCTACCGTTGGTGGTGTCAGGTGGCAGGGTGAGAGGGTGAGTATTTTTGTTGTTGTTGTTGTGGGGGAGATGGCATCACAGAGTTGGCCTAGTCCAGCAGGGATAAGAATTACTCAAGCATGACACACAATGTCTCAGCACCTGCAATAGGCATAATTTTGTCCCTTATGATATTCACCCACTCTTGTTCAATCTGCGGATGGCCAAATAACAACCAAACAACAACAAAAAAAAAAAAAAGAAAAAGAAAAAAAACCTTTGCAGATGACATTAAAATAGGAAAATTTACCTTTAACTATTCAGATATTCCCAATATAATCACATGAGCTCTTAAAAGCGAAACAGCTGAAGACAGAGGTGCATGAGTCAGAGAAACGAGGCAGAGAGGGAAGTCAGAGCTCAGAAATATGAGAAAGATTTGATTTGTATGGCAATCTTGATGTAAGAGACTACATGGAAAAAACATGAGAAATAATTTAATGTTTCCAACAACCAGAAAGAGCCTAGGAGATTTCTCCTCAGAGCCTTCAGGTAAGTACCCATGCCAGCCAAAGCACTGATTACAGGCTTACACTGTAGAAAGAGGAAGGGGTATTGAGAGAAAAGGAGGGAGGGAAGGAAGGAAGAAAGGAAGAAAGAAGCATCAGATTCATAAAGCAAGTTCTTAGAGACCTACAAAGGACACAGACTCCCACAAAATAATAGTGGGAGACTTCAACACTCCACTTACAACATTAGACAGATCATCAAGGCAGAAAATTAACAAAGATATTCAGGACCTGAACTCAACTCTGGACCAAATGGATCTGATAGACCTTTACAGAATTCTCTACCCCAAAACTACAGAATATACATTCTTCTCATCATCACCTGACACATACTCTAAAACTGACCACATAAATGGACATAAAACTATCTTTGACAAATATAAAAGAACAGAAATCACACCAAATATACTCTCAAACCACAGAGCAATAAAAATGTAAGTCAAGACCATGAAAATTGCTCAAAACCATGCAATTACATAGGTATTACACAATATCCCTGTGAATGATGTTTGAAAAAATAATGAAATTAAAACAGAAATCAAGAAGTTCTTTGAAACTAAGGATAACAAAGACAAAACATACTAGAATTTCTGGGAAACTACTAAGGCAGTTTTAAGAGGGAAATTCATAGCACTGCACACGTCAAAAATTTAGAAAGATCTCAAATTAACAACCTAACTTCACAACGGAAAGAATTGGAGAAGCAAGGACAAATCAACTCCAAAGTTATCAGAAGGCGAGAAATAACAAAACTCAGTGTTGGACTGAAGGAAATTGAGAAATGAAAAACCATTCAAAAGATCAATGAATCCAGGAATTGGTTTTTTGAAAAAAATTATGAAACAGGCCACTAGCTAGACTAATAAAGAAGAAAAGAGAGATGATCCAAATAAACACAATTAGAATTGATGAAGGGAATGTTAGTACTGACCCTATAGAAATAAAAATAACCATCAAAAACTGCTGCAAACATCTTTATGCACACAAACTAGGAAACCTAGAAAAGATGGATACATTTCTAGAAACATGCACCCTCTCAAGCCTGAGCCTGGAAGAAATTGATTCTCTGAACACATCAATAATGATCTCCAAAATTGAATCAGTAATAAATAGTCTACCAACCAAAAAAAAGGCCAGGATCTGATGGATTCACAACCAAATTCTACCATATATAAAAAGAAGAGCTGGTACCATTCCTACAGAAACTGTTCTACTATGCTATTTCCTATAATTTGGAAGAATCTATTTTCTATCAATTTATTATTGTAAAATAATCAACATTTAAAAACTGTTATATTTTAATATTAATTCCTGTTACTTTGACAACCTATTGCCAAAAAATATGTATACTCATAAATTATTTCACCTAATCTTCATAAATTACTCTCTTTAATAGTAATTTTAAAATTATAAAGTTCTAGTTACATAGCCATTAGTCAAATAATCTAAAGAAAATGGTTCAACGAAGGTGACAGAATCAGGATCAAACTCTGATACTGCTTATATCCAAAGTCCACACTCTTTGTACTGTGCCACTTTGCTTTCTCCATACATTAATATAGTGCTATATAGGTGGTACAAATCATTATCCAGTTCTTCCCTTAATGAAAATAATAATTCATCCTTCCAGACAGCTATATTAAACAAGAATAGACACAGGAAAAGCATGCTGCTGTCAAATATTCTTAGTCAATGAGATAATTGTTAGAAATATCAAATATAGAACTACAGACAAAAAGGCATTTGAAAATAAAACCACGGCCCGTTTAACCACTTATGAAAGAAAATGAGGTTTTAATCGGGGGAAGGGCCCGCATAAAAAGATGCCTGAAGATGATCTCTGCAGTGATGACACTCAGATTCTTTCCCCAGCATCTCCAGTTAGGAGCTCTCATCATTTGACAGGATACATAATTATTGATTACTGAAACTGGCCAAGTAGATGCATATGCAGCCATCAATACTGAGCAAGTTTGCTACTGAAAAGCTAGCAACACTATTATTAAGAGTCATGAAGTTTCTTAACAATGCAAAAATGTCAAATTTGTTTATTATGTTAAATAAAATTAAATGTGGTTCTCTCCCTACCTGAATTATTTTTGGAAGAAATTAGATCTGTTATTTTGAAGTCCGCTCTCCTTCCCTAATATTGTAAAAAGTTTCAGAAGTTTTGTAATTTAGACAAATGGAGAAAGCCCATCTAAACTATTGCCACCATCCCTAAGATGGCCACCATACAGTCTTTCTGAGCTATTCAAAAGGAAACAGATTCAGAATTCAAAGCCTATGCACAGTTATTACCAGAGTCAGATTTCTTTGTAGCACCCAAAGCCTTAAAGCTCCATTGGGAAGTTTCTATAGGCAAATCTTCCAGACAGCTTGCTGCCTTTGGAATGTTAAGTTGAGTAGTGAGAAAAGACCCGCACTCCTGTGTGACTACCTAACTCCTTATCCTCCATTTCAAGCTTCTCTGCTCCTTTAGCCCTATAAAACAACACACATCCCAAAGCTATCTCCAAAGCTACATTATCCTGATTGCTTGCAAAAGCCTTTTGATTTTCCCCTAGTAGAGAAATGCAGGCTCCCATTTCTAGGACGCAAATCCCTGACCATCCTTCTGGAATGAGGAGGTAATATGACTTCTCATTCTTTGGCAAATATCACCTCTCATTCACTGGAACTGGGGAAAACAGTCATGGTTATTGACTCAATCAATTATCCTGCCATATTTTTTCTCTAGTGTGCACTCCCTGTTTACAAAACTAATAATAATAAAGCCTTTCATCTCAGTATCCCTTACAGGAGGTGATAGAAGGATATTTGCTTGGATACTGATGTACATCTTCTCTGCAAAACTTGATCTAATCTATGTGTAAGCATATGGATATTTTCACCAAACTTCTGGCTATTCAGGAATCTGACCTTCACTGCTCTTCAGTTTATTTGTCGAAAACCTTTCTATGAAGTATTTAGACATTTAACCACAGAAATTGGCCTCAGTGATGTTTTTTCTTTCTTAACGCTCCAGTGGTTGTGATAACATCTAGATCTCTTATTTACTGACAGTATGCTCTATCCAAATTCCAAGTGACTTTTCTAAAGACATGTTAGACATGTTTGTTAGAATGCCATTCTTGTCAGATGATCCGAATTTGTAATAATGTGTTACTTCCTTCAATGAGCCCAAAGCATCCTGCACTGCCTGTCTGTCATGCATACTAATTTGCATCTAGGGTAGCATACCTAGATTTGGGATAATAGAGGTGCAAAAATCTCCACATCCTAGGGCTTTAGCAATGTAAATTACTATTTGTCTCTACTTTTATAAGGAGGATTTCAATGTCTCAGACATTCAGAGACTGAGATTAGGAAGCCTGAAAGTATCCTTTTCAAACTTTCACTTTCAGCGTGTTTTCTTGAAAGTTTCAAAGAAATCAAGCCTTTCCTCTAGTTGTAATGAGACAGTCATTTCCCTGTCTTCCTTTTGAATCTTCCTGTACATTATTGTATTCATTTCCAAAGATCCCTCTACATTCCATAGGCTTTGGGGGAAATATTAAGAATAAACTCTCTTACCAAGTCAGAAAATCCTCTCTCAAATGTAGAAAAGGGGGAAAACATTCTCTCCATTTTATTGTAGTTTTATTGCTGAATAAAGATTCAACCAAAGTGTGATGTGCGTGACAGGCAATCCACTAACGAGATTGCAAAGACAGAAGGAAGGAACCTTCACCTTTCTATATAGCCAAGAATATATAATAATTACTTGCACATTCTCTTGCTCTCTCTTTTTCACCTTTTTTTTTTTTTTTTTCAGACGGAGTTTCCCTCTGTCCCCCAGGCTGGAGTGTGGTGGCGCAATCTTGGTTCACTGCAAGCTCCGCCTCCCGGGTTCACGCCATTCTCCTGGGCGCCCGACACCATGCCCAGGCTAATTTGTTTTTATATTTTCAGTAGAGACGGGGTTTCACCGTGTTAGCCAGGATGGTCTCCATCTCCTGACCTCGTGATCCGCGCGCCTCCCCCTCTCAAAGTGTTGGGAATTACAGGCTTGAGCCACCGCGCCCGGCCTCTTTTTTACTTTTTATAGAGACAGGGTCTCACTGTGTTGCCCAAGCTTGAATGGAGTTGCATGATCTTGGCTCACTGCAACCTTGACCTCCTCGGCTCAAGAAATCATCCCGACTAAGCCTCCTAAGTAACTGAGACTACAGGTGTGCGCAGCCATACCCAGCTAATTATTTTTAATTGTTTTTTATGGAGACTGAGTCCTGAGTCTTGCTAATTTACCCAGGTGAGTCTCAAGCCCCTTGCTTCAAATGATCCTCCAACCTTGGCCTTCCAAAGTGCTGAGTTTATAGGTGTGAACCACCTCCAGGGCATTACATGCACATTCTCAAGATTAATAACAACTTGTCCTCCTAATAAGAGGACCCGACATTCCATTTGCTATACATTCTTTCTTACTTCATCCTAAATGTGTGTGCTAATTGGAGGACCCATATGACCTACTTATTTGCTTTATTCAGAGGAAAAATAAAATATCTATCAAGGTAGCTGGGCTAAACTCACACAATGACACGGAAATGAGCAAGGGTGCTATCTTTCTTGATGCTTATATTTCAAAATGATGGTTCCAAGGACCTTGAGAACAAAACATTCCTGTGTTATGACTCTGGCAATAAGCTCATTTCGGTTTTAAAAAAGGGTTATCTGTATATTAAAGGAACAAATAAATGATTTACTCAAAAATACATGCAAATACATGTTTTCTTGAGGACAAATTACTCTAACAACGAGGAAGGCAAAAATGGTATCTACCGTTTAGTAATACAGAAAAGGCTTCCCCACTCCCATAGATATGCAAGTCATTTTCAAACATTTTTTTTCTCTCGTATCACTAAGGTAATTTTTAATATATATAATATCTTTACATATATTTATCTTGGTAGCTAAATTATATTCATTATGGGTTTAAGTAGTTGCAATTCCCAGTAAATTAAAAATGTTAAAATTTTAAAATAATACTACTATGACACTTTTAAATATTTCTAAAGAAATCTAGAAATCATAGTTAATTTATACTTAATATTATTCATTTTGAAAAGGAAGGAAGAAGCACTTCTTTTACGGTCAGAAATTTTACATCTAAACATCTTGTTTTCTTGACTTGAATTTTATTTCTACTTTCTAAACAAAATGTTTATCAGTATAATTTATTCTTTCAGTGTGTAAAGATAATTTATTAATCATATGAATTACAAAAGTAAATTTATATTTAATTGTTGTTGCTTTACAGTTTTGCTTTTTCTTTTGAATTATGTTATTTACTAAAAATTGAATTAAAACATAAACGTGACACATTTTAAAATTCAGTTATTTTCAAAAGCATTTTTTGAAATTTACCTCCTAATGTTTTGCCTATAAATTCATGTCTTTATAAATGAATCTTCCTTATTGCTAGAAGGTGGCAGGTTCCACATCATTCTTATTCCTATATCGTTATTTTTATAAGAGCTAAGAACTGAGAAATCTTGTTCTCAGAAATAAGTGAATAGGATTGAAAGGGCTTTATTAAAACAATGACATTTGATTCTTTGAACTCCTTTCAAGAATGACAACAGAAATTGCAGAGTGATTCTCCACAAAAATCGATTTATAATCAGGTGTCCATTGACAATTCAACTAGGTATTTCTTCAAATTTTTGAAAGTAATTAAAAATCCAAAACACAACAAAACAAAAAACACAAATGATTAGCAAGATTTTGTTACCCAGTCATCAAGGTGACTGACTTTTGAGAAATGGAGATGAATGTTTTAAATTGCCCCTTCATTTTGTATCTTGGAAATTTCAACACCTAGGGACAAAGCACCAAGGTAAAGTTCAAAAAAGTGGAGAAATATTTTTCTCTTTAAAAAAAAGAAACATTGTGGGAGAAGAATTCTTTTGAAAAGAAAGAAATGAGAGAGAAACAGCAAGAATGATGAAAGAAGTATTCAAAGGTGACACCTGGAAACCTGTTCTTTAAAAGTCTTTACCTGACTGCAGTATACCTCACGAAGTCTTTGTGTAATCTCCAGGGTTAGCAGGCCTCAGGTCAACATTAGAAGCCTAAATGGCAAACTAACCAAATTGGTTTATTTTCTGTAAAGTAAAATCTCTCAATTCACTTTTAAAATAAACTTAATCTGGTTTGAAGTGTCCCTGTGACAACTATTTCAACACTGAATTTTAATTATATGATAGGTATGTAGGTAACTACATTAAACAATAGTTAATAGTTAAATCGATATCTGGCTGTATTTTTATTTTTATTTTTTTGAGAGCCTCTCTCTCTCTGTCATCCAGGCTGGAACGCATTGACACGATCTTGGCTTACTGCAACCTCTGACTTCTGGGTTCAAGCAATTCTCATGCCTCAGTCACCCAAGTAGCTGGGATTACAGGCAAGCACTACCATGCCCGGATAATTTTTTGTAATTTTTTGTATTTTTAGTAGAGACAGGATTTCACCATGTTGTCCAGACTGGTCTTGAACTCCTGGCCTCAAGTGATCCATCTGCCTCAACCTCCCAAATGTTGTGATTATAGGAGTGAGACACTGTGCCTGGCCTCTGGCTGATATTTTATAAACTTAACAAAACAATGAAGAACTGATTCTCTACCGAATATATATATATACATATATATATATACACACACACATACACACACACATACACACACACACACACATACACACACACACAAAAAGAAAATGGCCAGGTATGGTGGTGCATGCCTGTAGTTCCAGCTACTCAAGAGGCTGAGGTTGGAGGATTGCTTGAGCCCAGGAGTTTAAGACTGCAGTGAACTGTGACCATGCCACTGTACATCAGCCTGGGCAACAGAGCAAGATGCTGTCTCATAAAGAAAAATAACAACAACAACAACAAAATGAAGAATTAGAGAATGGAGTGACTAGATCCAAGTTCATGGTTCTTACAGTTACCACTTCACAAAAAGAAGCCTGTAAGATTTAAAGCTGAGGATCACATGGCCATTAACACTAAAAGAAGCACTATAGAACAAGAGAGATGAAATCATTCTGAACATTCAGATTATTTATTTTTAACATACAACTTAATATCTCTATCTTTTCTATACTTTGCAGATTATAAGTATAATTATACTTTAGAGATAAAGACAACTGTGCAAAATCATCAAAAACATTTCCTTGTAAAATGAGCCCTTCCTTCACTTGACAAAATTGACAGATCACAGGTGGGGAAAACACACCAATAAGATTTTATACCTAGGCTTTGCTCCACCAGGGACATTCACGAACAATCTCCCGGACATATTGGTTTCCTTGGGACTAAGGTATTTGTACAGTGTCCATTTATAGGGGGTTAAAGTGCCTGTAACAGTGGTTGAAGGTTTTGACCCACTTTTACAGATTAATCAGCGTTGTGGTGGTTACAGAATTTACAGATAAGGCACGCTTGCTCTTCTCTAGACAAACTCATCCACTGATATCTTGGTAACAGATTCCGAGTTACCTTTAGTATTTTAGGTAGGTCCACATTAAGATTGCTAATGTTATTTGTATGGATTTAGGAGACACCAAGTGGCTATCACTGAACTGTCAAATAAATCTCAATACCTAGATAAAATTCTTTTACAAGTAACTTTTCATAAAGAGAAATAAATGTTTACCATAAAGAAGTATTTTGTTTACTTGGGCAGCTTTCTATGAAGTGAAGCATTTCTTGCAAAGCAATATGCCTGAGAATTAACTTTAGATTTCATTTCTATCTCACTGGAGTGGATATGTTTAACTTAACATGTAATTTCTTAAGGAGTCAGATAAAATATTAATTTTCTTTTTAATTTCTATACTTGCAGCTAAGAGTTGAAAATGAACCTAAGAGCCCTTCATTCCAAAATCATGTACAATTTCTAGTGCTTGTCTACTATCTTCGTAAATGTTCTCTCTCTCCTACACTCTTCACTCTTTGCCTCAGGCTGGGTTGTGAGTTCCAGGTACAAAAATTGATTCAGCTACCCAGGCAGATTGAGTCTTCAGAGATAAGAGAGTATCTAAGACAAGGTTAATTTCTATATTCTATGTGGAAACTGTCAAGAGATAACATAAGATCAGAGTTAATTAAAGTTATGCCATTTAAGTCAGTTTTGGACAAAATGAGAGTTTGAATCACTGTTGGCTAAAGACGTGGTTGTCCTTCATCCTGGAGGGGAAAAAGAAGGCAGGTTAAGATTCGTGCATTTTTGCTAATGTTATGAGATGTGAATAGCAAAGAAATCTCATCAATAGTAACAGTGTGGGTTGAAATATACTGTTACCTTATAGAAATGTTTTCTATCATATAGGGGACTAGTAAGATACTGTAAAACTGATGGGAAAAAGAAAGTAAGAGGATTCTACTAATTGAACAGTATCTACAAGATTTCACAACAAAGAGGACGTTCTTTGGTAACATTGTCTGGAAGAGTATTTATTTAGGTAGTAAATAAAGGTTTGGCATAATTAGGTTCATTTAGTGTAAGGGTTGCTGCAAGGTTTCCTTAATAGTTATAAAAATAAGCTAAGATTGCTCAAATGAAAAGAAATACAGGCTATTCAGTCAGAGCTTGCTGTAGCCAGGGAGTTGGCCACAATCACTTGCAATGTGGCAACGAATCAATACGGCAGGGCAGTGAGAAAGCTTTGTCGTAGGAAAACCAGAAGGCTGCAGGAATGCCCTGGATGGAAATTATTGTCATGGGAATCTAAAAGTGGGATAACTAGAAGCAAAACATCTTATTTGATTGGTGAAGGTGCATAATTAGCATTCTCTCGTTGGTTCTAAATTGGAAGCTGGAGGGAAACACTTAGGGAAGCTGGCAGTTATCCACTAATTCCTGAGCATTTGGACTGATTGCTGCAGACTGGTTGCTGCAGAGGTCAGAGTTGACTTTTTGTGTGTGGAACCACTATTGTCTGTTAGTGTATTCAGTCTCTCATAGTATAAAGGCCAAAACTGCTTCAGGATCCAGATAAGAAGCTCTAGAAATGAGAATTGATTAGGGTCATGTAGTTCTTAGTCTGACTCATGGACATAGTGATTGGTCTAAAGAAGCATTCTTCATTTTAGCTGCCCTAATCATATTATTCCAGCTTCCACAGACTGATTCAATAGATCCTGAAGCTAAATTGAGAACCAGGGTTCTTCAATAATACATTTGAACTGGAAACAAAGAAAGAGTAAGACTCCACTGGAAAATGGGAGGCTGTGAAACTAGGAATTGACAATGACTATCTCTACAGCTGTGACAGACTTCAGTCTGAGAGACAAAGCTGAGACCCAGAGAGCAAAGACGATACATATGTATAAAGAACATGTAAAACTGGAGCATCTGTGTTTCTGCAACACATAAAGTGTAACAGTACCCCTCCTTTCTTGAGATATTGCCTATGAGCCAGTTAATTATCCTAGTTTGTGAAACTGTTTGTCTCCTGCAGTCATTGAATCCTGATTAATACACATTAAATCTCTATGAATTTCATAGTATATATCCGGCACTGTGGCTCATATTATTGTTTTCCCCTGATATTTGGTTATTTTCTTTTCAAAGCACATGGACACGGACCTCCTCCACCTGCAATGTCCCCCTTGCACTTGGACAGAGTCATGTGACTAGTTATGGGCAATGACATATAAGCAGACATGACTCGATGGGAATGATGGAGCAATGACCTCATCTTTTCTCCTGCTAAATATTATGAAAGAAGCCTCAAGTCACTCACCTAAGGGACACTGGGTGAAGGTCAGTAATGAAGCTGAAAGGTCGCTAAATGCTGGTAAGTGAGATGGATTACAGTGTCTGGACTTTTTCCTGGGGACATTCTATATCCAGCAGATATATTTGAATATATAGTCTATTCGAAACAATACGCTAGTATGTGCTCGTTACTACTGAGAGTGGTTACACTCTTTTTTTTTTTTTTTTTTTTGAGATGGTGTCTCGCTCTGTCACCCAGGCTGGAGTGCAGTGGCACAATATCGGCTCACTGCAACCTCCGCCTCCAGGGTTCAATTGATTCTCCTGCCTCAGCCTCCTGAGTAGCTGGGACTACAGGCACCCACCATCATGACCAACTAATTTTTGTATTTTTAGTAGAGACAAGGTTTCACCATATTGGCCAGGCTGGTTTCAAACTCTTGACCTTGTGATCCGCCCGCCCCGGCTTTCCAAAATGCTGGGATTACATGCATTAGCCACTGTGCCCGGCCGGTTACATTCTTTAAACAAGGAGTGGGCCTACTCTGTGAACAAGAGATTAGTCAAAGAGATTTTGCTATTCATGGGACATAAAAGATGGCTGTACTTCCCTTGACTGCTTTTCCATACACATCAATACACACTGTATGGGTTCTTACAGGTCAGAGGGTGAAAGAGAACCAGAACCTATAAAAGAATACAAGTCTCTAAAATTAGAAAGTATATTATTTAAAAAAAAAATAGTTATGTGCCAGCCTGCTTATAATTTTATTTTTATGCCTGAGAGTGCCTTTCATAAGCACATTCTGGCAAACTATAAAACAAATAAATTGAAATAGAATAAAACCTATTAGACATTAGAAGTGTAGCACCAGATTTCATACATAACCGCAAAACTTAAACATGCAATTTTACATCTGCAAGAACATTAAACTGAAAGAAACTTTAACTGAATTTAGATACATTAATCAATAAAAACTTTTTTTTGTATATAGCACTTCTTGGCACATTGCGTATTCTTAATCTTTAAGTCACATGAATATAATACCTTAGTAAAGATCTGTTCTCCACACATTTCCTCTATAAAGTGCCAAAAAAAAGAATGAAGAGCCAGTTTGTCTTCCACATCAGTGTGATTTAGCATACATAAATATCTTTTCACACAAAATAAAAGGTACATAACCCAAAGTGTCTGATTTTTATAGTGCTTTTTCTTTCCTTTTAAGAAGATAGCAAGATGAGGGTAAGAGGTAATTTAAGAGAAGTAATCATTCTCTAACAGCCATCTTGCAGAAATCAAAACAGATATCAATGATGTAAAAATGTTGTTTTGACAAGTCGGTAAATGCAAGTGTGAGATGAGTAAGAATATATTATAGGTGCTGGTATATCAAAGGCCTGTGAAAATGGCTGATTATAAAGGAGAAAGTTAATGATCTCTAATTGTGTTATAATTTAAATGCAGTATCACAATAATGAAAAGAACAGATTTACATGTTAAGATAAGAAATATTAGAAGAGTGAGTGTAGGGTGTTTGGGATAATTAATTCCATCCTCCACTCCTACATACATATGCCTATACAAACTCAATTCAATTTTAAAGAGAACCCAAAGAACCAAAAATAGACTGAACACACTTGATGTTGTATGGGAACTTACATTACTATTTTTGTTGTTCTCTGTGACTACCTCATTTAGTTTCTATTGTGTTTGCAATGTCTTCCAAGGTGATTTTTAATGGATTGAATAATGCATAAAAATGCGCAGAAGTATACAGAAAGTTTGTATGCAGGGCCATGTAGGGCTTTTATCCTACAGTACATCCTAGTAGTTTTCTGGTGCTGTGTGGTTTTTTTGTTTAGGGCTGTGTGTGTGTGTGTGTGTGTGTGAAGCTTATTTATTCCATTTCAAGAAAAAGAAAACTAGACAAATTAAAGTAGCAAAAATAATTTGCAGCCAGTATCAACCAATTTATATTTAAGCTAAAAAATTAAAATAGCTTTAAGAGAATGGTAGAAGCATATTATTTAAAAACAAACTATGAAGAAATGGACAGAAGCGTGTAGACCTAGATAACAGAAATTTAAACTAGAAAGTAGAAAATGAAATTATTCTCTTTTATACCTGAAAGCAAATGATTTCCATGATTCTAAGGCTCTATAAAAAGCAGCAACTATTTCATCATTTTCCTATTCACTCTTCCTATTATCTAAAACAGGATTCTGCAAAATTATTTTCCTTGGATTACTTTTAAAACATACCAGAGGCTGGGCGCGGTGGCTCAAGCCTGTAATCCCAGCACTTTGGGAGGCCAAGACAGGCGGATCACGAGGTCAGGAGATCGAGACCATCCTGGCTAACACGGTGAAACCCCGTCTCTACTAAAAAATACAAAAAACTAGCCGAGTAGCTGGTGTAGTCCCAGCTACTCCGGAGGCAGAGGCAGGAGAATGGCGTAAACCCGGAAGGCGGAGCTTGCAGTGAGCTGAGATCCGGCCACTGCACTCCAGCCCAGGGGACAGAGCCAGACTCCGTCTCAAAAAAAAAACAAACATACCAGAAATGAATTCATTACTCTAATTATCCTAGCATTTCATGGAATTATTAAAAATCAAATCAAATCAAATGAAACTTCGCAAGTTGTTTACAAAAATCTTGAGGTTCATTTGCTTCTAATGCAAGACATGGCAATGTATCTCCGCCTGTGAATGCCCTCTCCATGTTAATAGTAAGTTCAAGTTTGTGAAAAGACTAGACACTGGCACCACCTGGGGAAATCAAATAAAGCTTACTTACCTAAAACGCACAAGAGCTAAGAAGCATGTTCAAGTTCATGGGAGGGTAATAAATGCTGTTCTCTAAAACATGTTTCAAAGATCAGGATACCAGTTTCCTTACCAGGGGAGACTCACACTGCAGATCATAATTTCTGAGCAAGTGAGAAGTAAAGGTTCCATTGCACCAGCGGGAAGCTCTATCCTCCCAAGTGTAGCTTTATGCACCCAGCTTGAGTCACTCTTCTTTCAGGTGCATCTGGACATATTCCAGGGACTAGCTTATCTGGGTCTGCTGCCCTTCATTTATCATGATTATACAATATACAATTTGACTGAAGGGCACAGTATAGGTCAGTGCATTTATGCATAACAGCAGGACTTATTAATCATCCTCAGCCCCTGCAGGCTAAGAAATCCTGCTTAAAATTTATATGCGTGTTTAGAACTAGAACAGAGCTTCAAAACTAGAATAAGGGTGACTTATTCTAATGTCTCTGGAAGCTCATGAGGTCAGCCCTGAATGCTAAGCTGTACTTCTTGAAATGAGTTTAATGCCCATGGCTATGTCCCAATTGATTCTGAATTTGAGAAGGGAAAAAAATGAAATGATATTTAGTAGACTTCTATAACAGTTTGGGTAACACCCACTGTTTTAACAAACAATCCCCAAAGTTAAAATGGCTGAAAGCTTAAAATGTGCTTCTCATTAATAACATTCAAATAAAGGCATTTCTGGTCTGGGTGGCGTTTATCAGGTAGTAATTCAGGAAATTGACCTCCAGTATTGTAGCTCCAACTTCCTAGAGGGTTTCAGAATTTTCAAATGGCACATGTTGAAAGAACTGGAAGAAACATTTGTATGGACCACCCACTAAAAGTGGTACACATTAGCTGGAACGCAGTTGCTTGGAAATATAGCCAAGCTATGTGTCCAGAAAGAAGAAAAAGCAAGTATGTTAAAGGGTTATCAATCTGTGCCTCAGCTTTTCAAAATCCAGTCTTCTTTTTTTTTTTTCTTTTTTCCCCCGCTTCTCACTCTGTCGCCCAGGCTGGAGTGCAGTGGCCCGATCGCGGCTCACTGCAAGCTCCGCCTCCCAGGTTCACACCATTCTCCTGCCTCAGCCTCTCCACTAGCTAGGAATACAGGTGCCCGCCACCACACCCGGCTAATTTTTTGTATTTTTAGTGGAGACGGGGTTTCATGGTGTTAGCCAGGATGGTCTGGATCTCCTGACCTCATGGTCCTCCTGACCAGGCCTCCCAAAGTGCTAGGATTACAGGAGTGAGCCACCGCACCCAGCCTCAAAATCCAGTCTTATGGCGCATAGATCTAGAGAGAATATGTAGACCTTATATTATGTAAAGACATTCACAGAACATTTTCTGTTGTTGTTAACATACTTGAGCTCACCTACAGCAATGTTCTCGTAGGTTTCCCAGACTAATGGCCTTCAAAATGAAGGTGATTATATACATATCAGAGAAAAAAGAAAAGTAACTTAAGTCTTCTAATAAGATATGTTTTATAAAAATATGAAGAAGATATAGTAACAGCTCCTTATAGCAGTGTAAGACCTTTCTCTCATCCATCTCCTCACCTATGATTACTGTCTTCACAATCCCATTCCCTCTATGTAGATTTTACTTTATAACATATATTCTTATACAAAAGATACAATAAAAATTTTCCATTATACAACAGAATTTGTAAAGCCTACAAAATTTCTAAATATATAATTTTATACCTAATGAATATGCTTGTTACTTCTCATTTAAAAAAAATGCAGTGGCCGGGTGTGGTGACTCATGCTTGTAATCCCAACACTTTGGGAGGTCAAAGTGGGTGGATTGCTTGAGCTCGGGAGTTTGAGACCGGCCTGGCCAACATGGAAAACACCCGTCTCTACTAAAAATATAAAAATTAGCCAGGTGTAGTGGCAGGCACCTGCAGTCCCAGCTACTCACGAGGCAGAGGTGAAAGGATTTCTTGAGCTCAGAAGGCAGAGTTTGCAGTGAGCCATGGTTTTATCATTGCACTCCAGCTTGGTGACAATTTGTTCTTTTTTTGCTTGTTTCTTTGTCTTTTGCTTTCCTTTGCATCATGGAGATACAGATGATAATTTCTTCAACCCCCTAAATGTTTCTACTTTGTCTCATATGCGATACATCATTTGTTACTTGGAGTACACTGGGCCATGCCATTGTAAATAGATGATGTAAAAATGGTGGCCCCTGAAGTCAAGCAATGTGAAACATTTGTAAATTTCTGTAACAAATGCCCTAAATTGTAGTCACTTAATTAAAATAATTATTTTCTATTTACTGTAATAGTCAACGGGTAAGGAATCCAATCTTGCATGCATGTACTACTAAGAAATGTATTGCATCTTTTAGTCCATTGATACTTAAGAATATTGCCCTCATCTTCATGGACAAAAATTGGTAATTTTTCTGTAAAATCTCTCTTTCATTTTGCTGATGACAAAATTCTGCACTTTATCCGAGGAAGAAAATGACAAAACTGGCATATGGGACTCACTTCTCATTGTTTACTATCATCCTTGGCTCCTGCCCCAGGATAATTTTGATATTTTTAATTATCAAACCCAAACCAGTAAGTTTTGTAAAATCTAGGCAAAGCTACCTTCACTGGGGGAATTTTAGCACTCTCAAAATAACATATCAGTTCCTATTATCTGGTAAATTCCCACCACGTCCCATGCTCCCGGAAGTGTGTCCAGATTCATGTTTTTTCTGCTTTGTGAATGCAAAGTCATTAGCCATTGCCATCTGTCAGGGATTCAGAGAGAGGGAAGTGTGGAAGTTAGCATTTAGATGTAAAAGAAATATATGCAAGAAACTGAGACTAAGCAGGCAATCTGTAGATTGTATACAGTGTAGCCTAAACATGTTTGCTTCAGTGAATTTGTCATTTATTGTATGGGGTAAGTCTAAAATTATTTATTGTTTAATTTTTTTCCATTAGAAATAAACCCTCTTGGAAGTAATTAGTTGAAATGCATATTTCACAAAAAATTAGAGAGATGATGATGACAATCATGTAACTTACAAAACTTGAGGGTAGCAATGTTGTTTTATCACAAACCTTATGAAAACAGATGCATCCTAGCTTTAAAAAAGAGAAGGAAAAAGGAAATGCTCTAGGCACAGCATGAAGCCCAGAAAAAGAATATTCCAACAGTCCCATGGACATATGGAGAGGATAGAAATTAAAATTGCTCACATCTCTGGTCATCAGAGAAATGCAAATCAAAATCACAGTGAGATACCATCTCACACCAGTTAGATTGGTGATCACTAAAAAGTCAGGAAACAACAGGTGCTGGAGAGGATGTAGAGAAATAGGAACGCTTTTACACCGTTGATGGGAGTGTGAACTAGTTCAACCATTGTGGAAGACAGTGTGATGATTCCTCAAGGATCTAGAAATAGAAATACCATTTGACCCAGCATTCCTATTACTGGGTACATACCCTAAGGATTATAAATCATACTACTATAAAGACACATACACACGTTTATTGCAGCACTATCCACAATAGCAAAGACTTGGAACCAACCCAAATGTCCATCAATGACAGACTGGATTAAGAAAATATGGCACATATACACCATGGAATACCATGCAGCCATAAAAAAGCATGAGCTCATGTCCTTTGTAGCGATATGGATGAAGCTGGAAACCAGCATTCTAAGCAAAATATTGCAAGGACAGAAAACCAAATACCGCATGTTCTCACTCATAGGTGGGAACTGAACAATGAGCACACTTGGACAGACACAGGGTGGGGAACATCACACACCTGGGCCTGTTGTGGGGTGGGGGTTGGGGTAGGGATAGCATTAGAAGAAATATCTAATGTAAATGATGAGTTAATGGGTGCAGCAAACCAACACAGCATATGTATACAAATGTAATAAACCTGCATATTGTGCACATGTATTCTAGAACTTAAAGTATAATAATAATAATAAAAAAGAACTTCCAGGTCAAACAAAAATAGTATTAGCTACACTCAGAAGACCCCACAGAAGGGGTATAGTTTCCCACAGACACCTACTAGAAAGCAGCTTTGTGGACAACATTCACCTCACGGTTTCCCAAAGATCATCATCATCACATCCTCTGCCTTAGAACCTGTAACAGCATCATTCATGGGGATGCTTCTCGCTCCTTAAAAAGTACTGAGAAAATTATGAGACAGACAAGAAAGGGGGAGGATATAATTAAACTTTGTTTACAGAAGTATGAGCTCCTGACTTTGATTTTGCTACTAAAATAGCCCTGGGGAAATATTTCTTGAAACAATAAAAATGATTGATTTAGGTTTCAAAGTTTTTAACTCACAATAAAGAATTTTTTTCTCCTTTCTCTTGCACTGTTTTTCATAATGATGGTATAAAACATATTAACGCCTTATCACAAACAATTACTCCATGAGATTATATTTGAGATTGGGGATTTCAAAGTCATTTTATTAAAATTAGCTGAATTGTTACACATTTTGTCTGGAAAGTCTAAGTAATGTCATTAAAAGCCCAGTTTAATTGCTTTGAAAAAGCGTATGCTTGACATGATACTCAGTGTCTTGGATTTCACAACTCATTTTCCATGCATTACTACTATGACTGACTTGTTTGTCTCTTTTTGAGTTCCTTCTAGAATTCAAAAGCATTAAGATTTAAGTGTGGCCAACTGCCACGGTTATTACTTGAGACCATCATTACCAGACTGAATGAAGCGACGAACGTAGAAATGGTAACATAAACCCAAAAGAAACTGTTTTAAGGAAAGACTAGCATGGAGAAGAAGAGAGCTCCCTGCTTCTAGCTGTCCTCCATCCATCTTCACATTCAGATTCAACTGGTTCATGGCTCATACTAGGGGAACCAGGTCCATGGTTGGGATCCATGGGTCCCTCCAGTGTCCTGTTCCATGGTTATACATACCTTGAGGGCACCCACTCGGTTTGTTCATCTTCTGTAAAGACATAAACATACCCTTGTCCCCACATTAGTGAGAGGCGGCAACTTGCTAGCAGTTCTTCCTCACTCTCCACACCTCCTCCGCCTCAGCATCCGCTCTGGCCGCAGTCGAGGAGCCCTTCAGCCCACCACTGCGCTATGAGGGCCCCTCTCTGGGGTTGACCCAAGCCGGAGCCGGCTCCCTCTGCTCACGGGGAAGTGTGAAGTGAAAGGCGCGGGTGGGAGCCGGGGGGCGCTGCCCAGGGCACTCACGGCCATCAGGGGGTTCCAAGTGAGCACGAGCGCAGCCGGCCAGCGCCTGCTGGGCTTGATCAGAGGCTGAATCCCAACGCATGGATTGCCGTTCCCTCTTCGTGGGATCGTTGCCCACAATAGCAGTTCTCCTCTTTCTTACTTTCCCTCTTTTCCTCTTGATTGTCTGGGACGAAATCCTCTGGGCTGCTGGAGTTCCTGGGCTAAGTGCCACAAAGTCCCATGGGGAGTGTCAGTGAGAGTTGAAGCCGACTGGGCTTCTGGGACAGGTGGGGACTTGGAGAACTTTCGTGTCTAGCTAAAGGATTGTAAACCCACCAATCAGCACTCTGTGTCTAGCTAAAGGTTTGTAAATGCACCAATCAGCACTCTGTCAAAATGGACCAATCAGTTCTCTGTAAAACAGACCAATCAGTTCTCTGTAAAACAGACCAATCAGCTCTCTGTAAAATGGACCAACCAGCTCTCTGTAAAGTGGACCAATCAGCAGGATGTGGGTAGGGCCAGATAAGGGAATAAAGGCAGGCTGCTGGAGGAGGCGGCGCCAATGTATTTAGATCCCTGTTGTGTGTGGGAGTTTTGTTCTTTTGCTGTTAGCAATAACTCTTGTCGCTGTTCATTCTTTGGGTTTGTGCCACTTTTATGAGGTGTAACACCGCAGAGGTCTGCAGCTTCAGTCTTGAAGCCAGCGAGACCACGAACCCACTGGAAATAATGAAGAACTCCAGATATGTCACCTTTAAGAGCTGTGGCGTTCACCGCGAAAGTCTGCAGCTTCACTTTTGTAAGGCAGCGAGACCAGGAATCCGCGGGAAGGTATGAACAACTCCAGATGCATCGCGTTTAAGAGCTGTAACACACGGTGAAGGTCTGCGGCTTTGCTCCCAAAGTCAGACCACGAACCCACCAGAAGGAACTCCAGACACACCATCTTTAAGAACTGTAACACTGACTGTGAGGATCCACACCTTCATTCTTGAAACCAGCAAGACCAAGAACCCACCAATTCCAGACAGATTAATATATCTACTGAACAGAATCAAATGTGTTTTTCTTTTCTTTTTTTTTTTTTTTTGCTGTAGCCGGGAGGCATGCATATTGCTGAAACTTTTGTAACTCAGCTTCTGCCTCTTTGGTTAATTGCTGTGGGGTAAAACTTCCCACTGATAACAAGAAGCAGACTCTTTCTGATTAACAAGGCACAGAGAAAGCAAATCGAGGCTTATTCTTCTCGTACAACAGTATAACAAAAAGCAATCATTAAACTTCCAATGGGCACTGTACAGGTGGGTCCTATAGATGCTATGTGTTGTGATAGATAAATCTTTCGTGCTTGCACTTTCAGATTCGCTGACCTCCTCACTGCTGCTTATGCAGAGAAGGATACAATTTACAGGGAGCAAGCAAAAATTGAGCAACAGTCTCCTGATTCAGAAACACAAAGGTCTTGTGACATTAGCACTACCTGAATTTCTCCTTCACAATGAAAATCAACAACTCCGGGGCCTGTAAGTTAAGACAGCTTTTACCCAGATCAATCCCGTGTATTTTTGTTGTCAAAGATCCCCGAATACCAATGTGAATCTTAGTGAGTTTGTTTCTTTCAATTAACATAGTTTGTTCTGTAACTAGGAGACCTAATCCTGTGTTTCCAGCTGTTCCTGGTTAGAGGGAATCAATATGCCTCTGAAAACCCACCCCAGAAACTCAATTGTGGCCTAGACGGGGAATACCCTTATAGTCTGAGGTTCTGGAGTTCAGGCCCCCTTCTTGTTTCCCGACAGGGGTGTGCCGTTTTGATGAAATTTTGAGTGGCATTGATTAGCCCAGTGATTTCCTTTATTGCATCAAGGGCAAAGTCCTGGCATTTTTTGTGTTAGGGGGACTGCGTTACAGGATCTTTTTTTTCCCAGAGGTCTGATGGCATTCTCTTTTGAAATGTCCATTTTTTTCTACACTTACAACACTTCCCCACTTTAGGGCTTGACCCTTGGCTTCTTTCAGATCTGTCAGCTACCAAATTAGCCATTGCCTGAGTCAGTACTACAGAGCAATGAAGTTCAGTTTCCACATCTTGACAAGCTCCGGGAAAACCTCCCAGGTCTTCTGCGTGTCTCACAGGTACCAGTGTACATTTACGATCCGTGAAAGCCAAGGCTGAAGTTAGCCTTTCTGTAGCCACAAAAGGACGATGCAAGCCAATTTTAATTCCCCCTCTCCTGTTCACCACTTTCGATAGGTGCTGTAGGTGGGGCAAAAAATTCTAAATAACAAAGATATGTACCAAAACTCCAAACAAAAAACAGACAAGACATAGTCAAATTCTTCCTCATGTTACCGTGTTTGAAAAACTTCCGTTCTTTGTACTTCTAGGGCACTGACAAGTACCAAAAGAACACTAACCTTATGTTGCTGCTGGCAGACTTGTAATGGGTTTTCTTGTTCATCTAGTTGGTTTTAGTTTTTTTTCTGTTCCAGCAGACCTTCCTGGCTCTAGTCCCTACAGGACTCTATCTGTCCCTGCAAATCTCTCCTAGTCTTTGCTAGTCTCTACTTTAGTACCTCTTTTAGGGCACTGACCAGTACCTCTTCAGGGAACTGACCTTATATTGCTAGTCTTTATCTATCCCTGTCTCTCTTTGTCCCTATGACACCTGTTAGTTCCTGCAAGTCCCTGTCTTTCCCTACCTATCTCTACTTTTCTCTACTTACTTATCTCTACTTACCTCTATTTATCCCTGCAGGCCTCTCGAGGTCCCTTCAGGTCTCTGTATGTCCCTGATAGTCTCTGAAATGTCCCTGTTTAGGTGTCATTTGTAGTTGACTGCCACTGCTACTACATGAGATCATCACAAGTATGTTGAACTGATCCTGGAACTCCGAGATGATGAACATTGTTTTATACCACCTTCAACTTTTTCATTAAAATTAGATCGGGTAGCTACTATGAGTAGTGCCCCAAGCACTAGTGGAAAGATTCTACCATGTCTTACACTGGTTACTATGAGTTTGGAGTCAGAGGTATAAGGCTTGAAGAAAAAAACACAATGAAATACAATTTTATCCACCAATCTGACATTAAGTTTTAGGAAAATTGTGTCTTAATTCAAGCTGCTATAACAACAAAAACAACATACACTGAGTGGCTTAAACAATAGAAATTTACCTCTCGGAGTTCTGGGGGCTGAGAAGTCCAAGATAAAGGTCCCAGCCAATGGTTACAGGTAAAACCTCCATTCCTTGTCATGTCCTCATAGACCAGAGAGAGAGACTCATGACCTAATTATTTTCCAAAGGCCCTGTTTCCAAATATCATCTCAGTGGAATTAGGGTTTTAACATACACACTTTGGGGGTGAAGCAGGTAGTTAGTCCATACCAAGTTAGATGCAACTTTACCAAAATTATTGTGGGTGATTTGACAAGGTAAAAGAGGTCAGTGAAACATATGATAACAACTTGGTGCTCAGGCAGTATACCTGCCAGGCTGTCTCCCAGCTAGAGAAATTAAATAGTATTCAACAAGACCTTTATATGACAGATGGCATAGAAAGTGAGTAAAACATGGCATATAAGTTGATTTTTGTGGGAACGACATAGTCTAAATATTTTGATGACCTAGCTCTGTATTGACCTCTCTTGCATCACAATGACATAAACATGAAGAAATAATTCTCAAAGTCATCAGGAACTTGCAACTCACTTCTGGGAGGGGACCAGTTAGGGGAGCTATGATATTAGCCTGTGGCAATGGCGACCTCCACATCGGAGGGAAGAGTAGTCACATAACCTAAATCTTGCATAACATAGTGTCTTAAAATTTCAATTAATCTTAGTTAAATTAACAGCAAAGCAGAAAAATTTACCAAAGCTATTTATTTATAGCTCCATTAAAATGGAAGATGAGTTGAGAAAATGTGTGTTCTAAATAATCGTGTGAGAAGTTAGTGTTTCCTTCAAATATAATCATGGGCCTAAGAATTGTTAGATCCAGGATTGATAAAATTTTATTTTACACAACAATAAATGGAACACAAAGGCTGCACATCATTTTTTGTCATCTCTACATATTACTAAAAAATAAAGCATTAAACAAATAATGAATTTCATATTAAATAGGGATTTTATAATTGCTAATATTTTTAATATAGAGGAAGAATAATGCTTAATTAATTACAAAACTGATGAACTAGAATAGTGAGAAATCAAGGACAGCTGAAATTTATGGAACTTTATGATTAATAAAGGACAGTTTTAGTCCTAGCACTTTAATTATTTGCTTCATCATTGCATTTTAAATGCAATTATCAAAAATAAAGGTTATAACTAAGAATTTCAAAAATTCTAATTATAGCAGAATTGGTAACAAAGAAATTGAATACAGAGAGTGAATCTTCTATTGCTTTATTATTAAAACTAAGAAAATAATGAGAATTTTGTGTACTAAGGGAGAAAAAGGAGGGTGTCATAATTTAAAAAGTATCTCCACATTGTCTACAGAAGCCTAGATGATTAAAAAAAAGAAAAAAGAGTGGCCTCAGATAGAGATCTGATTGGAATACATTGCAAAATCTAGTAGTCAACTTGTTAAGATATCTGCAGATTCCATTCAAGCCAGATTGTGAAAAAAAATACTGGAAGAAATAGATTTTATTTAATATCTTTAAACATAAAACTTTGTTACCTTCTAAAACACTATATTTCTATTTCTGTTTTGTAATATTGTATATGATGTGCTTTCTTTTCCAGGTAAAACCAATAGAAGGCAATAAAATGCTATTAACTTGAATTATGTTTAAAGTAGAAGAACTGTGGATATTGCACTACATGAAAAAAAAATTATTCCTCAGATATTATGTGTGTATGCATACATCGATAGAGATACAGATAGATATAGACAGATATCAATATAGATACAGACTTGGCTATAGAGACTCTGGGTTTTTTAATACAACAAGAAAAAAATATTTACACTGGATCGACAAAGGAATTAAGCTATTAACTCAAACTAATAGTCTAAAATTTTTCCAAAAATTCGGAAAAAATATATATATGAATTTTACCTGGAAGTGTTTCAAAATAGTTTGCAAAGAGTGAGAATGAATTTCAACTTATGACTAAAGGATAAAACTGAAATGAAAGTTTAAAAAAAATAGTTTCCCCCTTTCATTATTAGATCATGATTTATTGAAAACTGAATCTTGATTGTTAAATGTTAATTAAAATTAATGAAGATGCAGAGTTCCTAAGATCTCAAGTCATTTGAATGTTATGAATATCTTCCCAAAGAAAACATCATTCATGTTATTTATGTGAGCTTATACGTACTTTTCCACATAAATAATTTGTACTCTTAGTTAGAAACAACTGAACTATGGCTTTTGGTTTTGTTTTGTTTATGAATAAACATTAAGGACAGTGCTTTAAGAAATTTTCAGGAAATATACTGAATGCTTTAATGTACTCTATAGCAATGCAACATATAATTCACCTTCTTTCCTACTTTTTTGATGTAGCTATCCTTGCTTTGAGTTTTTATTCACTGGTTATTTTAAAGAGCTTAATGGTCTCATTTATTTAAAAGTAGAATAATATTGGACTATTTTCTTTTTTTAACCTCTCTAGGTCATTCTACAGTCATCACCTTCCAACCTATTTGTTTCTGCAGAATCTACATATGTAATACCTATAAATTTTCTTTTCATATTTGTTCACTCATCCACATCATTAATAAAGTTATTAAGTGAAGGCAAACACAGCAGTAGCACTCCCTTACCACCTTGAAATATTGTGCTGATGTAGAGGTTGTATCTGATTTAATTCTTCAAGGATTATTAATGTATGTGGAACTAGCTTTTCAGCCATGGAAATCTTCAGTACATATTTAAGAAAAAGTGATTTAATGCTCAGTAGGGAAATGTTGTCCAAAACAGTAACTGAAAAAAGCAGGTATGTGTCCACACTGGGCACACTGCAGGAGGGTTACATTGTTGAGATAGGAAGGAAAAAAAATGCGAGTGAAGGCCGGAGACAGAAAACAAAGTGGAGGTGGGGAAGAGACAACTTTAGCTTCCACCATTTGTTAAGAATCAATTCTGAAACATTTTCATTTTTACAGCCTAAAATTATGCATGTGTTGGCATTTGTTTAAATGGATGATATGACAGTTTTCATTCAAGCATTGATATACAGGCTAACCTTTTGTTATGGATGAGATGTTTAGGTTTTTAATCTGGAAAATCTATTTGCCTGTTATTGAAGTCATATATATACACATATATGTATATATGCCTTTATATTTGTGTGTATATATATATATAGTAAAAATGGATATATTTTAAAAAAGTATTTTGATTCATGTTTTTGTTCTTCTTAATGTTGTCCTACTAAAATTAGTCAAGTCTTTCTACCAACAGTAAGGCAGAAACAGAGTAATAAGGGATTTTATTTTCTATTAAACTAAAGACAGAGGAGTTTGGTATTTATTTTTTACCTAATATTGCAGACTTCAAAAAACAATCTATTTCAATAAAAATATTTTCCCCAGTTACAGAAATAAACAAGGGATAATATATAATCTAAAAATATAATGGAAGAAAAGGCACAGCATTAAGAGATCACCTTAGTTTGCTTTCTAGCACATCTTGCTCTTAAAACATCCATTAGTCTATAAAGGGTGCTATTTACAAGGTTCAGTTTCCCTGTATTTCTTGGTTGAATGATCCTCTACTTTCACTATCCATTTGCTAAACATGACAAAATAAGAAAATAAAAGATAAATGTGAGATAAAGACCTCAAATGACGTCAATTTCATCGCCTCTAAAAAGCTGTGATGATGAATGTTACTACTACTCAACTGAGAGTTTATGAAAAGGCAAATATCCTTTAAAAAATGTAGGGGTGCTTCTACAAAGATATGTTTACCTTTGCTTTTTTATAAAGCTGATTTAATTAAAAGATTTAGTCATTTATTGATTCAAATATTTTATACCTTCTATTTCACATTTTTTACAGGTTTATAAGTCTAGATCCCTATGTCAGTTAGTGAATTTTCTACCAAGAGTCCATGTTTTGTTGCTCAAAGGCAGATAATTTTTTTATTTAAATAGATAATATTAAAAAGAGGAAAAATATTTCAAAATACCAAGATTGGGAGGTATCTGGGAGATTTATACGTATTGCTTTTATAAACTATCTAGCATTGGATTTAGAAACCAGCTTTTTTTAATTAAACTCTCTGCCTTGTAATTTAATTCACATGATCTGCATTAAGTATGCCACATTCAAAATTTCATTGATAAATTCTATCCAGTAGTCAATATCGAATTGTAAACTGATGTAGTGTGCTTTGAAATACGAAGATTTAATCTTTATAATATGAAGATTTGATTGAGTAATTACTACCTCTAAAATTATGTTTACTTATTAGAATTATCACATAGGAATTGTTTTATAATGTGTATGTTAATTGAATGTGATATCTTGATACTCAGGATATCTGTAAGCATATATAAACAAATTGGAAATAGTTCTGATACACTGTTCCATGAAAGTTTCAAATCTTTATATTAAAGATTACCATTTGAGTCAGAGGCAGTGATAGGATTTTCTGTACTTTATCCACATGTTCATATATATATGTATGTATGTTTTCATATAATCTTTCATAAGGATAGAAAAGAATTATGAATGTTTCTCCATCAAGCGTCTTTCAAATACAGTATAATAATAACTTCCTTAAGTATTTTATTTAGGCAAAAACTATAAAATGATGGAATGAAAAAAGAATTCTCAATCAAACCAAAGCAATTTTATTTTATTCTGAATTTTTAAAGATGAGTCCATCAATTTATATTTAGAGGTTAGAAAACACATTCTGAGAGATAGAAAATTATATTTTTTCTAACTTCCTGGAGAATATTGTGCTTTGTCAAATTTTACATTTATAAGAAGTTTTATATTAAAGCTGTAAAATCTATCAGGGTAAGTTAATGTGAATAATTGAAAGTTTCACTGTTAAATTTATATTATCACATTAAATGAAAGAACTGTTTACTGTGTACTAAAATCAAAAAAATATATAGCTCCGTTTTAAGAAATGGGACACAATATTTAAAAATTAAAGAGTTTTCAAATATTTCAATACTTAAATTTATATCTAAGGAATTATATATAGAATGCATACCTTTCAAGTAAACACTAATGTTACCGTTAAGATTATTGTCAACAAAATTTAAATACACTATTAAGTAAATTGAAACAACAAAAAACCCCTCTGGGCCGGGTGTCCTGGTTAACCTGTAATCCCAGCACTTTAGAAGCTTGAGGCAAGAGGATTGCTTGAGACCAATAGTTTGAGAACGGCCCGAGCAACAAACTGAGACCCCATGTCTATCAAAATTTTTTTTTTTTGAGACTGAGACTCGCTCTGTTGCGGGTGCTCCGCCTCCCGGGTTTACGCCATTCTCCTGCCTCAGCCTCCAGAGTAGCTGGGACTACAGGCGCCCGCCACCTCGCCCGGCTAGGTTTTTTGCATTTTTAGTAGAGATGGGATTTCACCGTGTTAGCCAGGATGGTCTCGATCTCCTGACCTCGTGATCCGCCTGCCTGGGTCTCCCAAAGTGCTGGGATTACAGGCGTGAGCCACCGGGCCCGGCCTCAAAACATTTTTAAAAAGTAGCCAGGTACTGAGGCAGGCACTTGTAATCTGAGCCACTTGGAGGCTGAGGTGGGAGGTACGCTTAGGCCCAGGATTTTGAGGCTGCAGTGAGCCATAATTGCACCACAGCCCTCCAGCCTGAGAGACTGAAGGAGACCTTGTTTCTAAAAACTAACTACATAATAATGTAAAAAAACTCTATGTGTATGCTTCTCGTTGCCAGTGTTTAAGGGTTAAAAAAAATCAAAAGGGAGACTAAGTACCAATTTAGAGTTAAATGAATGCGTTTGCCACTTGAGTGCCGATTGCCTAGCATGGCAGACAATATTAAGTGCTGATGACTTTAACTTTTACAAGTTTTATGTGATGGGATAAATTTTTATTTAAAATTTGTTAAATTTTGGTTTAATTGCGCTAATGTCTCCATAGATATACTGTTGTATCTAACTCAAAATGCAAACACCAATGAAGTAATTCATCACGAGACTTGATATGAATAAAGAATGAAACAGTAAAATTGAAGATTTAAAAAAACATAGAAATTGAATAACAAATACAAGTAAGAAACAAGAAGAGTGATAAATAGCAGAACATGGCATCCAAGGGCTGAAGGACAGCTCTGAAGGCCTAACTTGAATGGATTCATGAAAGAGGACAAGGATGATACTTAATAACATAATGAATGAGGATTTTCCAAAAGATGTGAAGGCAATCAAATCATAAATCCAAGAAGCAATTCTAGAGATATGTGGGCTATGTAAACAAACAAAAAAAAAGATAAGAAATTATATGAAGACAAGCATAGTTGTGTGTTGTATCTATTATATAGATGAATATATGTTATTCAGTGGCACGAAAAAAAGAAGTACGGGAAACCTGTCCTCAAGAACTATTTAACCATATACTGGAAATTTTAACCAGTGTACTAAAGTAAGAAAAATAAAAGTCATGCAAATTGGATACGAAAAAATAAAACTCTTTGATTTGTAGATGGTCTATGCACAAAATTCCATTATGCACAAAATAATTACAATTATTAAAGGTGAAGCTACTAGAAATAAAATGTGAGTTTTGTAATTTCAGACTATACACTATAATAACACTATAATGTTAATATACAGAATTATTTTTCATATACAACTGTTACAGGAAAAACCCAGACCTGTGTGGAATAACATCCCTCTACCAACGAGATAGAGCTGAAATAACAAGACTCAGACAAGCCTAGCTTCATGAGAAGAGTTTATTAGGACTTAGATAAAGGGCAGCGGGATAACTCCAGAGATCCGCCTGCTGCCCACCATCTTCCTCTAAGCTGCTTTTAAGCTACTTTTCTGGCTCTTTGCCTACTACATGTGATGAAACTGTTCCTCTTGGTATATGCTCCCGGATGTTTGGGTTTTTAGGGACATCTGCTCCTCGGCTGGGCACCATGAACTTTGCTCACCATCTAGCCTTCAGGACTCCAGCAGCAAACATATGCCCTTAAGTTCCCTGGTGGGGGACCCATTACTCTACGACACTATTAATGAATAATTAGAAATTAGAATTTTTTAAAGTTACATTTAAAGTAGCACAAGAAACATGAAATTCTTAAAAGTGGAAAAATGGGTAACAAAAACTAAAAAACACTGGTAAAAGAATTCAAAGAAGAATTAAACAAGTAAAGAGCTTGGTAGCCAATATTGACAATAAATTAATTCTGTTCAAACCAATCTAAAAATTCAATCCAAAAATTCAATCTAGTTAACATTCCTAGCAGGATATTTGCAAATAACCAACAGGCTCATTCTAAAACTTTCAACAGAGAAGCAAAGGAATTATAATAGAAAAATCATTTTGACAATAAAAAAATCCACTGCTTTATATATATATATAATATACATATATGTAATGTGCATATGTATATCTCTTGGTGACTTTATATTATTCATAATTTCAAAAACGTGAATAGACAAAAAGTTATATAGTATATCTATCTAATATCATGTTACTTAGGAATAAAATATCTGATAACAACATGAATGTGTCTCAGATTTATTAGGCTGTTTAAAAAGCCAGACTTAAAGACCTGTTCAGGATGCTGTTTGCTCCCTTGTGTATGACATTCTCGAAAATATAAAACCATAGGGACAAAGAACAGCGATTTCCAAAGACTAAGGGCAGCAGAAATATCCATTCAAAAGTCACAAAAGGGGATTTTTCTAGGTGATGGTACTGTTCTATATCTTGAGTATGGTATTTGTTATATAACCATCTATGTTTTCAACACACTGCATACTTAAAAAGATGACTTTTGCCATATATAAATTTTAATTCGACAAAACTGACTTTTTAAAACAAAGATGTTCTATAACTAGTAGACTCATAACACCATCTTCCTGCCATTGACTAAGACGGTTTGAATAGTGGATTCCTCTTGTTCATGCCAGCCAGTGTGTCTTTTTAACCAAAACCCTTGAAATATCTTTGCCTCAGGCTTTTATTGCAATTTCCTGTAATTTGAAGATTTGACCCTCCTATTCATCCTTCAGGTTACATTTGCGCATCTTTTCTCAACTTCACTTGCATGAGTTAGTATCTTGAAATAGTAATAGCTTGAAAACAGGTGTGGGAGGACTTACTCTTTGAAAGTCAGCACACACCATGTATCAAGACTTTCTTTTTTTCTTCTTTTTTTTGAGACAGAGTCTCACTCTGTTGCCCAGGCTGGAGTGCAGTGGTGTGATCTCACTCAGTGCAACCTCTGCCTCCCTGGCTCCAGCGATTCTCCTGCCTCAGCCTCCTGAGTAGCTGGAACTGTGTCCGGAATTGCTGGGTTCTTGGTCTCGCTTACTTAAAGAATGAAGCTGTGGACCCTCGTGGTGAGTGTTACAGTTCTTTAAGATGGTGTGTCCAGAGTTTATTCCTTCAGATGTTCAGATGTGTCTGCAGTTTCTTCCTTCTGGTGGGTTCATGGTCTCACTGACTTCAGAAGTGAAGCTGCAGACTTTCTCGGTGAGAGCTACAGCCCTTAAAGGCAGCGTGTCTGGAGTTGTTCATTCTTCCCAGTGTGTTCGTGGTCTCGCTGGCATCAAAGTGAAGCTGCAGACCTTTGCGTTGAGTGTTACAGCTCAGGGAGGCAGCATGTACCCAGAGAGTGAGCAACAGAAAGATTTATTGTAAAGAGCTAAAGAACAAACCTTCCACAGCATGGAAGGGGACCCAAGGGGGTTGCCGGTGGTTGACTCCGGCAGCCTGCTTTTATTCCCTTATCTGGCCCCACCCACATCCTGCTGATTGGTCCATTTTACAGAGAGCTGATTGGGCCGTATTGACAGGGTGTTGATTGGTGCGTTTACAATCCTTTAGCTAGACACAGAGTGCTAGACAAAAGTTCTCCAAGTCCCCACTAGGTTAGCTAGATAGAGTACCAACTGGTGTATTTACAAACCTTGAGCTAGACACAGGGTGCTGATTGGTGTATTTACAATCCCTTAGCTAGACATTAAAGTTCTCCAAGTCCCCACTAGACTCAGGAGCCCAGCTGGCTTCACCTAGTGGATCCCTGGCGCCAGGGCCGCAGGCTGAACTGCCTGCCAGTTCCGCACCCTGCACTGGGCACTCCTCAGGCCCTGGGCGGTTGATGGGACCGAGCACAGCAGGCAAGGGGCGGTGCTCACCAGGGAGGCTCCAGCAGCACCAGAGCCCACCGTCAGGGCGGTCTGGGCATGGCGGGCGGCAGGTTCAGAGCCTTGACCCGTAGGGAGGCAGCTGAGGCCCGGTGAGAACTTGAGTGCAGTGCAGGCAGGCCGGCACTGCTGGGGGACCTGGTGCACTCTCCCCAGCTGCTGGCCCAGGTGCTAAGGCCCTCACTGCCCAGGGGCCGGTGGCACCAGCCTGCCACTGGGAATATGGGGCCCCGAACTCGCGCCCACGGGAACTCGCACTGGCCTGTGAGCGCAGTGTGTGGATCCGCTTCCCGCCTCCACACCTCCCCAGCAAGCAGAGGGAGCTGGCTCCGGCCTCGGCTAGCCCGGAGTGGGGCTCCCACAGTGCAGTGGCGGGCGGAAGGGCTCCTCAAGCACCGCCAGAGTGGAGGCAGAGGCTGAGGAGTTGCTGAGAGTGAGGGCTGCTAGCACATTGTCACCTCTCAGAACTATAGTCACTGTGGCACCACAGGGGGCTAAATTTTGTATTTTTTATTAGAGATGGGGTTTCACAATATTGGCCAGGCTGGTCTCCAACTCCTGACCTCGTGATTCACCCGCCTTAGCCTCCCAAAGTGCTGGGATTGCAGTCGTGAGCCACTGCGTCCGGCCAACTTACTTTTTATTTGGACCACTAGTTTACCAACATCACTGCCTTTAGTCAACTCTATTAACAATTATTTAACCTAGTTTATCAAGTCACTTATCAAGACAGAGATTTATATTGTTTATATATTTAATATTTTAAAAATCTATATTTTTGTACTTCACTACCTAATTAACCTTTGGGGTAACTTTTATGTGTATACCAGATACGACAGGACAGTCTATCATTTCTTATAATGTATCAGCTAATTTCAAGGAGACATCAGAATTTTTGTGGAGACGTTGGAATCTGAAGAGAAAAGTGATTCAGATTGGGTCATAGGTTAAATAATTTTGTAAATGTTTCCTTTAATATTTAAGAAAATCTTTAAGGAGAAAATTATTTTTCTATATTGTTCTGGGCCTTAAAATATACATTAAGCATTAGTTTTCTGGCTTTTGATGTTTTTCATAAAAATAGCTCAAAAAATGGCAAAATGCTTGTGGGATGAATACATAAGGAGCTTTGTAATCATAATGTAATTGCTTGACATAGTTAATTTCTTGGTTTCTGACTCAGGCATCTGAGTTTCATAATTGTTATGTAATTACTCTATTTTTTAAAACAATTCATGTTTTTAAATGGAAGTTCCAGTCTCAGATCTTTTCTATTTCATGCAATAAATAATTTTTAGCAGCAAAGAATTATTTGGCAATAAATATTTTTGAGAGATCATGTTCCAATGATATAATTTAGTCCACTTTCTGATTGAAAATATGCAAAGAAGAAATCTCTTATTTGTATTAATTTCAGAAGTCGTCTTCACACACACAATTATGATCATTCTATTTTCCTTAGATAATTCATAGTAGTGTAACCCAATAATATAATCTTAGATGTGTAACTTACATACATGCAAGCAGCACAAGAAGCATGTGGTGTACTGAGATGGAAATAAACTTGTAAAAGGCATTGATTACCTAACTGTGGCTTGGTACCTAGCACACCGTACCTGCAATGGTCCCAACAGTTACATTGGCTCTATTTGACTTAAGTGATGCAGGGGTGGGTTCAAAATTCCTCTCTTTTTCCTAATTACATAAGACTAAGCATCCCTTCCCTTGCCTCAATCTGGGATTTTGAGAACTTACTATAAAATCCCCAGTGAAAATCCACCCAGGTGGTTCTTCCCTACCCTCTTTAAATGTTCACACCCTAGTGTGAACAAGCCAGAAGTTGATTCTATGAGGCAGTGACAACAGACCATGTTCAACTTCTACACTCCTTGATGTTTGTGTATTGGAAGAAGGTGTGACAAGATGCCAGGCACCAGAATTCCAGGTTGGTCTTTATGGAATTCTTGAACTTTAGGGCTGCATCCCTCCCTATAGTGAGGCAAAGTTGGGAAAGTAAAAAGTTCAGTGCAGCCTATGATTTTTACTTCACGGTTTTCTATAATGTAATACATATCACATTGAATTATGTGTTAATTTATGAGCATTCAAATTAATAGAGCATGCTTTACCAAAATATTGTCATTATTTTAGTTATTATAAATTATATACGGCCATGATCAGTGCAATAGGGCAAGACTGTATCATTTTTTACTTCTAGGCTAAAAGGAGTATGTTCCTACACATGAATTAAGTAACTTTTTTAAAAAAATAGTGATATTTTTCTATTAGAAGTTAGAGAAGTTAGAGCAATTAGTGTTTTACAACATTGGCTACATACTCATATCAACTGATTCCTGGGTTTCACCTAAATCCAAGTAAATCAGGCAGAGAGTAAAACTAAGGAACAGTATTTTCAAAGCTGATCAGGATGAACAATTACTGGTATTCAAGTAGCTGTGAATTTGTGCAAACATAGCAGAGTGTAGCACAGGGCTTCTGGAAATGCCAATCACTAAAAGAATTTTTGGGTTAAGCTGATTTTTACTTTTCTGAAAGAAAGATCCAAACACAATACCTATAATAAATCTTAGAAATGTTCTGTCTCCATTGGCGAGATTAGTCAGTAAAAACACTAACATATAGAAATTAACCCAAACAACACTTACTGTTTTCCATAATGTTATGCTTTTGTGTTCAATGAAATATTTAGTTACAAAATTTTTAGCATTTCTCTGAGGGATAAAACAAATAAGCAAACAAGCAAATTAACAAGAAAAACCCAAAATAACTTTAATGAATTAAAACTGTCTAGTGTTACCTTTCCTATAATTATTGTCACCAAATAAAGTACCCATTGGACAGAGACGACTGGTTAACTGCAATCTCCATTCACCCTTTCACCGTCAGTAAAAATGTCCTCTAATGCTTAGTTGGACACAGGATCACCAGGAATAAATGCTATATTCCCAATCTTTTCTTAATGTAGGGCATGACACATGTGACCAATTTCTGACCTATGTTGTATAAGGGGCAGTAATGTGTGTAACTTCTGAGAAGTTGACTTACGTGCAGGGGGGCATATCCTATCTCGCTGCTTTCTTCCTTCTTGGAAAGGCAGCTGTGATGGCTAGATCTGGGGCAGCCATGTGACAACACGATAAGCAGCAGTACTTGGGAGTGCAAAGCAACAAGATAATAGGATCCGGATTTCTGATCATCATGAAGACATCGTATCTGAACTGGGGTGTCTGCATATCCCTGAGAGGCAACAAATGTCTATATTGTTTCCGTGAGTTCTCAGCCTACGCTGCACATACGAATTATCAGTGAACTTTCAAAATTTATCAAATGTTCAGTCCTATTAAGTTCTCTGGAAACGTATTCTTGGCCTGCAATTTTCCACTGGGTCAGCTGTAACCCAGGTTTATCTGTCTGCTAAATCCAGAGACCGTACCCTGCTCCTATGCAGGCTTGCTCTCTCCATGGCTTCATATGCGCAGCAGAACTCACCCTTTGCCTTCCATAACCAGGAGTGGGGCACTACCTTCTGTCAGCTGACTCCTGTGCTGCAGAAACTTGCTAAGAAACATGGAGCACGTGTTTCAGACTCAGAATAAAATTCTTTTTACAGTAACCACATTTTAGAGATTCTGATTTAGTGCATCTGGGTGTGTCCAGGGTACTACTGTGCTCCCTTTTCACTCGAATGAAAATTACTGGAACATGATGTCATTTGGTATTCAGTTACACAGGGTGAGTGTGACTGATTGGTTAATAGTAAAAGTTTTGGTGTCAGTAAAATAGTTGAATTATTCTAAACCATAGCTTTGTAGCTACATGATTTGGGTGAGATGAATTTTTTTTTTTATTTTTTTATTTTTTGAGGAGTCTTGCTCTGTCACCCAGACTAGAGGGCCGTGGTGCGATCTCGGCTCACTGCAACCTCTTCCTTGTGGGTTCAAGCGATTCTCCTGCCTCAGCCGCCTGAGTAGCTGGGATTACAGGTGTGTGCCACCATGCCGGACTGGTTTTGTATTTTTGGTAGAGACGAGGTTTCACCATGTTGGCCAGGCTGGTCTTGAACCCCTGATCTCAGGCGATCCACCCGCTTTAGCCCCCCAAAGTGCTGGGATTACATGAGTGAACCACCACACCCTGCCTGAGATGATATTTTTGAGCCACAGTATTCCCATCAGTAAACCAGAGATACTAATCGTAATTTCAGGTATTTTTGTGATGCATATATTATTGAAATTATTGTTATTAAATTACTGACTTTAATAATACATTCTTAAATAAATTATTATTATAATAACATAATTAAAATTGAAAGCAGTTTATAAACTTGCATGGTGCTAGGGGGCACTATAATGTAAAGGAATTTATGCAATAACAAAAGTAAAGATGCAACGTTTGATTTATTTTATTTTATTTTATTTTATATTTTTTTGAGACGGTGTCTTGCTCTGTCGCCCAGGCTGGAGTGCAGTGGCGCAATCTTGGCTCACTGCAAGCTCCGCCTCCCAGGTTTACGCCAGTCTCCTGCCTCAGCTAAGAGTAGCTGGGACTTCAGGCGCCCGCCATCACGCTCGGTGAATCTTTTTTTTTTTTTTTTTTTTTTTGTATTTTTAGTAGAGACAGGGTTTCACTGTGTTAGCCAGGATGGTTTCGATCTCCTGACCTCGTGATCCACCTGCCTCGGCCTCCCAAAGTGCTGGGATTACTGATTTTATTTTTCATGTTTTGTAATGCAAAAAATTAACTGTCCTTTTATTTAAATTACAGCACATGCAAATTAACTTTTAGGTTGTATAATTACTTCGAATTATTTCAGAAAATTATTATGGTCTCATCGCGTGATTATAAAACTGAAATAATATTCTCAGTTTAAAGAAAATGCACAAGTTTTAAATCCTCTGTGATAAGGGCTCATGAATGTAGAGTTGCTGATTTTTTTTTTTTTTTTTTGCAGGATTTTTACATAACAAATTATCAGAAACCAAAGCACCCAGATAGCAGACTATGAATAGAAAACATCTTTCCTGAACAAGTACAGGCTTTATTACTTAATTGTATTTACACTGATGAGTGCACACAAAGAAAAATCAATTTGTGGGAGTTTATTTCATTGGTATTGAAATTGTATCTTCCTTGAAAAACTTGGCACAAAGTACCTAGATTTTCTCCCAAGTTCATTATATTATTATTTTACTATATTCTGTGCTGTTATGTAGTTTTATATGGGCTCACTAGTTGAAAGTTCAAAATTGCTTTTCTAAACTATAGAATATTAACTTCCAGTATTTATAAAAAAAACTTATTTATTAAAAATCACAATAAAAGGGCATAAAATAAATATAAATACTCAACATTTTCAAGGTTCTTCTGGAATCATTCTGAAAGTACTAAAAGGAGAGGCTGGAAACCTGCGTTTATAATATTGGTGATTTCCCTACTGACTTAATAGTAACATTAAAGCTTGCTCAGTGTGCTTTCTGAAACAAGTGAAAATGTACTTTTACCTTAACTTATGCTGTGGAAAATCTCGAAGGAATGCTGGAAAACCATTCCAATGTACTCACCAAAACAAGACAAAATACCCACACCTTCTCCAATTCAAACCATCATTTCGTTAATCAAAAGAGCTGAGATGCACTCCCTCTCTACCTCATAAGGGCTTCCATCATGAACTTGATTGTGTCCTAAATTCAGCCCTCCAGGAGAAGTTCATCACCCTCACCGTGTCCTGAATGTCAGAATCCAAAGCTGGAAACTTCATCCTACTTAATCTTTATGTTTTTTGAAAAATTTTATTTTTCTACCCAGGAATAAAAACATCTATTCTCTGAGGCACACACAAGTATTTATCCTTCAGTATAATGAACTCTTTTAGTCACATTGTTAATGACAAGCTTACATAATTTTTTTCTGCTCCCACCTTCAAATCTCCAAGCCCTGTAGTCTTACAGGATGATATTCATAACCTATTCAACCTTAACTTTTCTCTACTTAAGCCTTTCTCACTCAGAATCACTCCTTTTATTAGATATCTGTTGATGCTTAACATATTACCTCCAAAACTTAGTGGATTAAAACAACCAACATTCATTATGTCAACTTCTCTGGGTCAAGAACTGTATCAGAATTAGTAAGGCCCTCTAGCTCAAGGATTCTCATAAGGCTGCCATCATTTAAAAGCCTTACTCAGGGAAGATTCACTTCTAAGATTAATCATGTGGCTGGGGGCAGTCCTCAGGTCCTTCTTCCTTGCTGGCTGTCACTGGTGACATTGGCTTCGTGCTATGTGGACTTCTTAATAGGCAGCTCCTAACAAGGCAGTCAGCTTCCCTTACAATGAAAGAAACAGAGAGGATTCCCAAGACAGAAGCCACAGTCTTTGTGCCGCCTAATGTTGGAAGTGATATCCATCACTTTTGCCATAGTGTATTTGATAGTGAAGTGAGATAAACTCAGTTAGAACAACAGAATAGAAGATTCCTCAAGGGGTTACCTCTACCAGGGGTACGAGTGGCATGGAGCCATTTTAGAGGCTGCTTACCAAACCCATGAAATGTATAATGACAAAACACGATATTCCTCTGAAATGACTAAATAAGCACACCTTTCTTTGATCAGTCTCCTGTCTGTTCAGTGTGTCAACAATTCCCACTGCAGCTGTTCTCCTACCTCAGTAAGACTTCAATCCACTGGTGCCTCAGCCTTCTCCTGTTGCATTATGATCCTCCTGCGGCCAGGTACTCCCACAAGCAAACTAACAATGGCTCTTTTCAACACTGGCTTTATGTTAGAATTGCCTGAGGAGTTTCAAAGATACATATTAGGGCCTTGGCCCCAATTGAGATTGGCTGACCCAGTGTCTCTGGGGCTAGATACCTGGCATTCTATTGTGATTCTAATATGCAGCCGTAGTTGGGAATCAATATTGTAGATTCCATTACTGAATATTTTAAAATGTAATTGTCAGTAACATAAAACAAGAATTGACATACTGTTTCCCTTGGGCTAAATACAATCCATCACCTATTTTTTAAAAAAATTCTTATTGGAATGCAGCCACATTTTCTTATTTTCCATGGTTGCTTTTGCAGAACAAGGGAGAACTGAGTACTTCCTACAGAGACAACATAGCTCACAAAATAAAAATATTTACTATCTGGCCCTTTACTTTAAAAAAATTACAGATTTTTGACCTATCCCCTTTGACATCTTCATTTCTGTCTCTCTCTCTCCGTCTCTCTGCTCAGTTGTTTCTGGTTTTGTCGTTTTTAGAAGCCCATTGCAACCTCTTCTCTAGATGAACTCAACTATTTGATTTTTACATATTTCTCAGTCCATGACTGCTGCTGAAGAATATTATACAAGAAAACAAACTGATAATATTTTAAGACAATGATCACCATTGGAAACTGGGTTTTTAATTGTGCCTGACATAATTTTTTCAGTCTCTACAATCCTCTAATTTCTGACACTCCCTTCTGCCTTCTCACTTCTCTCTCTCTGCAGATGACTTTGCTACTGAAATACAGAGAAAATATAAGTAAGTCTTCATACTCACAGTCTTTTGACTACTTGGCACTAAATCAATATACCTGTCTCCATTTGCAACTATTACTTTTCTCCCTGATCCTGTGAAGATGGTCTTACTCTTAGCTCTGTTGTAGGCTACTTTCCTCCTCTGACTTCAGAATTAGTTCTCACCTGACTTTAAGAGGAAATTTACCTTGTTACCAATCTCTCTACTGAAAATCCAACTTTTTATTTCCACGTAGATGCTTCCCATCATGGTTTCCATGAACTTTATTGTGTCAATGATTGTCATTTTAGATCTATAACTTTTTTTCTGAGCTTTGGGTCTATATAAGCCAAATTTCTGCTCAACACAGCAACCATATCCCCATCCTAATTGAACAAGTCTCTCCAGAAAACAAATCTCCTAATTCCTGTTGTGTTAAATGAAGAACAATTAATAAGGTATTCAGTAATGATAAAGAATCTGGGAATTTAACTGTTCTTAATACCAAATTTCAAATTACACACTGGTTTTATTCAGAAGCCAAACCCACCTCCAGTATTTTATTCCCACACATGATAAGCTTGTCCAGGGTTTGTGTGGTTTGGATGACTTTCTATTTTGTTAGCTTTCCTCTTGCCTCTACATATGGACACTATGTTTTGTTAAAAGGAAATGTGTACACTGGATGCTTGTTAAAAATACCAAGGAAGACTCTATTCAGGACTACAGCAATGGGGGAATAATATAACTATAGTAGGGAGAGATTGAACTAAAATTTCTCCCAGCATGCATAAGCAAACAACTGAGTGAGTGAGTTAGTCAGTGGATAGAAACTAATTAGACATTAAGGGCGGCGGGAGGGGGGGTGGGGTGGGAGATGCAGTTCTTGCTAAACTGCATTCTTGCTAAAGGCATGCCAAAGTGATAAGATATCAAGGGTGAAGGGATTCTCAGTGAACTGGCTTAGCAGGAGTCTTTGCTAAACCTGGGCCTGAGAAGAGGGACTAAAGGAGAATGACTAAACTTTGGTCAAGGTGGGATTCTGTCAGTTTTGGCCTTCTCTAATATATGTGGTTACTCTGCTCTAGAGCTTGCTAAGATGCATTCTAGAAGGAAGGCTAGTGTATTAGCTTGTTCTCACACTGTTATAAAGAAACACCTGAGATGGGGTAATTTATAAAGAAAAGAGGTTTAATTGGCTCACAGTTCTGCAGGCTGAACAGGAAGCATAGCAGCATCTGCTTCTGGGGAGGCTAAAGGGAACTTTTACTCATGGCAGAAGGCAAAGTGGGAGCAGGAATCTTGCAAGGCAGAAGCAGGACTGAGAGGAAGAGAGAAGGTGCCACACATTTTCAACAACCATATTTCATGAGAATGCTATCATGAAAACAGCATCAAAAGGGAAATCCACCTCCATGATCCAGTCACCTCCCACCAGACCCCACGTCCAACATTGGGGATTACAATTCAGCATGATATTTGGTCAGGGACACTGATCCAAAGCATATTAGCTAGTAATAAAGTCTATTAAGATTTAGGAGTTGATATGGTTTGGCTGTGTCCCCACTCAAAATCTCATGGCTAATTGTAAGCCCCATAATCCCCACATATCAAGGGAGAGACCAGGTGGAGGTAATCAAATCATGGAGGTGGTTTCTCTCAAGCTGTTCTCATGATAGTGAGTGAGTTCTCTCGAGATCTGATGGTTTTACAACTGTTTGACAAGTTCCTCCCCTTTCCTGCCATTTTGTGAAGAAAGTGCCTGCCTCCCCTTCACCTTCTGCTATGATTGTAAGTTTCCGGAGGCCCCACGAGTCATAGGGAACTGTGAGTCAATTAAACCTCTTTCTTTTATAAAGTACTCAGTCTCAGGTATTTTTATATAGGAATGTGAGAAAGGGCTAATACAGGAATCTTCAAGGACATCCCATCCAAATTAAAAGTTGTGTATCACTTGCTTCTTTGACCTCATCTATTATATTAATTACATTATACATATATATATACACATATGTACACATATATATCAACTTTACTAAATGCTCTCTACGTTCTCAGTTTTATTGTTTCATTAGGAAAAGAAATTGGTTGGGATATTGGTAAAAGTATACTTCTGCTCATGCTATAATACCCAAGTTGAAATATTTGATAGAAACTGATTGATGCTTGTTATCTGATGTTTTAAAGTAAGGGCTAAATAATTATATACTCAATACTATCATTATCCTGCATGTGACAGGGTACAGATGTGACAATGCATGTTTTTATAGTGTGTTCTATTGGCGATTCAAATAACTAAGGTATTGCCATTAGCAACATAATTTTTGTAAATATTGAAAGACTCAGAAGTTTCTACAATAAAAAGACTTTTTCTCTTCAATTTATATAGTGGTTGCTTTCTTAAAAATTTAGTTTGTTTTAAGCTATTCAAAGTATTTAAATGTAAAATATTCATTTCTTGACTAAATAATTACAGATGGTCACTTACGTGGCTATCCATTGTGGCATTTGATGTGAATATTTTTTTACAATATAGGATTGCAGGATGTCTAGTATTGTTTGTCCTCACATTGGAAATACAATTACTGCCTTCTGATTGTTTGACAATGGAGGCATTCAAGCATTTCTAAACAGAAAAAGCTGCTACAAACACACTTGAAGCACAATATATATGAAAGGCATATAAAGAGTTCAATAAAATGTTTAACAACTGAAAAGACTAAAGAAATAAATTTAACTTTTCTGTCTATACTAAAATTCAGATATAAACTATATTAGAGTTGCAGATATTTAATACGCTATTTCAACATTCACATGCTGTTTTCATTTTCTATTCAGATTTTTTTTCCACTGCCAGACTCTTTCTAAGAAGTCCTTCAAACCCTCTTTATAATAACTTAGGAAAATGTTTGTTACACTATGCTCAATGATTTCCTCAATTAAAATATGATATATTAAATACGAACAAGTGAGAGGAAAAATACATAGTTTGTGCATCTGTTTTGTGATATAGTAGTTAGATCTATTTTATATAAATGTACTCATTAAACCCATATCAAACTTTTTCTCCTCTATTTTTTAAATGGAAAATATGAGGTTGATCGGAGTTAATTAACCCTACTAATAGCTGTCAGTCATGAAACTATCATTACTGAGAACTATAGTTGGTTAGTTTTTACAATTATTTCAGTTGTTGTTGTTTTGAGATGGAGTTTCACTCTTGTTGCCCAAGCTGGAGTGCAATGGCGTGATCTCAGCTCACTGTAACCTCTGCCTCTCGGATTCAAGTGATTCTCCTGCCTCAGCCACTGAGTAGCTGGCATTATAGGCACGTGCCACACTACGTCCAGCTAATTTTGTATTTTTGGTAGAGATGGGGTTTCTCCACGTTTGTTAGGCTGGTCTTGAACTCCCAACCTCAAGTGATCCACCCGCCTCTGCCTCCGAAAGTGCTGGGATTATGGGCGTGAGCCACCATGTGTGGCCAGTCTATATCTTTTAAGTGTGACATGCTTTCAGAAAAATATTTCAACCAAAAGGGAGAAATGTGAATGTTGTGAGTACCAAAATGGAGTCACTTACATCAAACTATAAAAAAATGAAGCTAGGAGGTCATGAAAGAGGGGCCTTCATGTACATATGTCTATAATAAGAACTGCTGCAATGGTTCTCTCAAAACCACAAAAATGTTAGATATGATACTTCTGTGAAGACACCTCTCCAGCAACAGCCAATATTATCAATGAGTATTTGCCAACTCTTGTAATAAGCTTCTCTGGCCCATGAGGTCTACTGCAAAACTTACATAAACTTTCTCTTTTACTTTTAAAGTTGTATCCTCTCTGATATGGTTTAGATTTGTGTTCCCACCCAAATCTCATGTCGAATAGTAATCCCCAATGTCGGAGGAGGGGCCTGGCAAGAAGCAATTGGATCATGGGGATGGAATTCCTCCTTATTGTTCTTGTGATAGTGAGTGAGTTCTCATGAGACCTGGTTGTTTAAGAGTGTGTGGCATCCCCCCTTTGCCCTCTTCCCTCTGCTCCGGCCACGTAAGACATACCTCCTTCCTTTTTGCCTTCTGCCATGATTGTAAGTTTCCTGAGGCCTCCTCCAATCATGTTTCCTGTACAGCCTGTGAAACCATGAGTCAATTCAACCTCTTTTCTTAACCCAGTCTCAGGTAGTTCTTTGTGCTAGAACAAACTAATACAGTCCCTCAGCTTCTTTGGTGCCTAAGGTCCACCATAACATGTGTATTTCAAATTGCAATTTATTGCTATTTCCTGAACACACTCTTTATTTTACAGAGTCAGTATCTCTGTTGTTTAATTTGACATAATCTGATGTCAGAAGCAAGGTGCAAAGGGGACAAGCCTTCTTTGGATTGACAATACTTGAAATTGTGTATGATACTCACCTGAGGCTATCGTGATCTTCACTTGTATAAGCTGTCTTTATGCTGCGAGGTAAGTCCTCTCTTGGTTTGAGCTCCCACCTTTTCAGTGAACTCTTACATTTTGGGGGTTCTGCTCTTGTAAAGGACATCCTTTCTGGTGAGTATTCTTTTGGTTTGATTTTTGGTTTGGTTATTTATGCATGAATTTAATCTCATTAGAAAACACATTAAGTTGAAAGACCAACTAGCGAACTAAATCAGTCCCCAAAAGGTAAGTTTTTGGCATTTACCTGTTTATTTTGAATTTTTTTGTAACAAATGTAAGCCTGTAATGATAATCTCTGCTATGTAAGAATATCTCCCTCTCTAGCCCCTAAAGCACTAGATGCTTTCACAAAGCAAAGGACCTAAATCTGTCTATGTAAACTTACCCTTGACCATTTCATTTTAAATGCTTCCTATATATGCTTTTTTTTCATCTCAACAAATAATGGTGTTTAAGCTCTGTGCCTTTGAGATTTAAATTTTCTACATTCCTTCACCTAAAAATCATCTCTTTGGAAGTACACATTTTGAATGGCTTAACTAATACTTGTTTGTGGGGCAATTGAACAGATCATTAAAAGACAGATAGTCCCAGCTACTCAGGAGGCTGAGACAGCAGAATGGCGTGAACCTGGGAGGCAGAGATTGCAGTGAGCTGAGATCCCACCACTGCACTCCAGCCTGGGCGACAAAGCGAGACTACGTCTCAAAAAAAAAAAAACAAAAAAAGACAGTCTGAAAGAGGGAGTGAAACTATTTGCAAGTCAAATAAAAATTCTTAATGAAAGTTGTAAGATCTTTCTCTGTCTGTATTTTTAAATATGTCTACGTGTGTATGTATGTATAATGTTTTTCTACCAAAATTCGTGAACAGCTTACAGAGAAAACATATAAGTGCTTAAACTGAGAATTCTCTCAAAAAAAATAGAAACTCAATTGTCTTTTGGCTCAGTGATGAAATAATCTTTGGCAGATAAAGCTAGTTTTAAATTTTGTTGGTAAAATAAAAATAGAAATGTTTTCGGAATTGTCAGCATTAATTACAATGCACAGATATAGTTTATAAACTTGAAGTTACTGGTGAAACAGGTTTGCTATTACTGAGTTGTATAAAGTAATAAAGCTGTAAATCCACTCAATGGCTAGTTGGGTTTTTGTGTTTAAGGAACAATTGAAGCATAACTGTTAAGAATGAGTAAATTAAGTGAATGTAAATTGATAAAAGGTTTATAATGAAGTCAGAATTTCAAAAATCTTTTGTTGTGACTTGAAATGTTAAAGTCATGTTATATTAAATTAAGTAATATATTGATTTAATATTTGAGTCATTTCTAAGGAAAATACTGAAACATCAATTGCTTAACAGAAGTTTAAAATTTGGCCTCTTGGTTTTATATGTTATGGAAAAGCTAGACATTTTGGGGTCTGTTAATGAAAGTCATGAGATGGTGTTTATCTGCAAAATACTAATACAATGCAGTTCAAAATGCTTACTAATTTTCACTAGAAATTAAGGTTACTAAGAATCAAATAAAATTAATATTAGAGTAACATAAACTAGAAATAATGAAGGGAAACAAATCTTTATGTGAAGGAAGGAAGACACATGAAGAAAGCTATAAGTATGAGGATGCATTTTTGTAAAGGGAAAATGAGAATAATTTTTGTCTAAAAGTAGTATATCTTATTGTTCCAAAAGGAAAAAGAGAAAAAATGTAGACAAAAACTGAATAAGATAACTGGATGACAAATTTCTAGAAGGTTTGTGGAAGATTAATTTTGTGAAAAGAATTTTGTAGTGACCACGTTGGTTAAAGTTAAAAGGGAATTATTTATAAATATTGCTAAAAACTTCAGCACTATTATCAAAAGTACAGGAACGGAAAACTTGAAATTTGTCCCCTGTGCAAAAACAATAAGGTTTTCTTTGAGTATTGATCTGATCTTAATAGAAAATACTGGAACATTTTCTCTACCTTTTAGATAACTGGCCTAAGAAACCAAGATTTTTTGTTTATCAAGATAATTTCTTATGCTTTGTGCTGTCTTTTATTAGGTCTTTGATTACTTGAGAAAAGTGAGTCAGAGCAGGCCCCAGATGGTTATCTAGAAGCAGCTAGTGTGTGCCACTCTCACAAATAGCAGAAAGAGTGGTGAGGTGAGTAGACACTAGCTCTTCAACCAGAACATCCAGGTGGACACATTAGGATTCATCAGTGACACAGTGTGACCTTTGGATCACAGAGAAGAGTGAGACAGATCAACCATTCACCCAGGAGTGGCACGAATCCAGGGGAATCCCCCTACAAGAAAATGGTGAGTGAGTGAGAGTCCCATGGGATGCATATTTCCGCCACGAACCTTTGAATCTCTGGGCTCAGGAGATACCCCAACTGGGGCCGCCAGACCAAAACAGAGAACCGTGTGGTATCTGGATAAAGCTGCTTCTTAGGTATGTGTGGAGTCCCAGGAGCACTGGTTCCATGGGTACCCCAAAACCAGGGGCTGTAGCTCCAGCAATGGGGAAGGCCAAGTTTTCTTGCATGTTTCCCAGAAAAGGGACCAAGTCCATAGGGCTGAGCAGTGATAGACTGCAGACCTCACCACCACTGAACCTTGTGGGATAAGGCCCACTGGCTTGGGATGCTAGTGGGGCCACCCTAGTCCTCCTGAGTTCTCCAGCTGGGAGCAGCTCTATACTTCTCAGGTATGAAGCTCCCAACGAGAGAAGCAGTCCACCTTTTTGCTGTCTCGCAACCCTCCCTCCTGCTGCTCTCAGGCTTGGGAGGGTGCACAGCAGTTAGGGACTATCACAGACCCCCAGCACAGTGCATTTGGTGAACTTAAAAAAAAATCAACAAAATTAAAAACAAACTATCCCATTTAAATGCACACAGAGTACATGAACGGACACTTTCAAAGGAAGACATACATGTGGCCAGAAAGCATATGAAAAAATGCTCAACATCACTAATATTAGAGAAATGCAAATCAAAACCACAATGAGATACCATCTCACACCAATGAGAATGGCTACTATTAAAAACTCAAAAAATAAGAGATGCTAGTGAGGTTGTAGAGAAAAGGGAGTGATTATACAGTGATGGTGGGAATGTATAGTAGTTCAGCTATTGTGGAAAACAGTGTGGCAATTTCTCAAAGAACTCAAAGCAGAAGCACCATTTAACCCATCAATCCAGTATTGAGTATATATCAAAAGAAATACAAATCATTCTACCATAAAGACACATGCACATGTATGTTCATTGCAGCACTATTCACAATAGCAAAGACATGGAATCAACCTGAACGCCCATCAATGGTAGACTGGATGAAGAAAATGTGGTAGATATACACCATGGAATACTATGCAGCCATAAAAAGAATGAGATCATTTCCTTTCCAGCAACATGGGTGGAGCTGGAGGCCATTATCCTAGAAAACCCAATACCATATGTTCTCACTTATAAGGGGAGCTAAACATTAAGTACATATGGACACAAATGGAACAACAGACACTAGGGCCTCCTTTAGAGTGGAGGGAGGGAGGAGGATAAAAATTACAAAATTACCTACTGGGGACTATGCTTATTATCTGGCTTATGAAATAATCTATACACCAAACCCCGTGACACACAATTTACCTGTGTAACAAACCCACATGTGTACCTCTGAACCTAAAATAAAAGTTAAAAAAAAAAAAGAGAAAAGTAAGTGTTCTCAGTATTAAAAATCTGTTTTTGTTGACAATTACGTAAATTTCTATATTTTTTGAAATCTTTTAATTTTCACTTTGGTTAGCTGTTATTATACTCTGATAAAGTGTTTTAAGCTGATGTTTTTGACAAACTTCCCAAAATGATATTTTAAATTAACTGTTTTTGCCCTCAAGTTAATTTTGATATTTCTCATTTGGACCCCTGGAAAGATCAAAGAATGTGTATCTCACATTGTAAAGAGATATATTAAACTAATCAGACTTACTTGATATATTAAATTTTATATGGAGCATTGTCAAATACTAAGTGGTGCTAAACCTTCTTTAAGTTATGTTTCAGAATATGTTATTGATATGTATTTCAAAATTCTTCAAAATCTGATATGTTATCAGTCATAATCTTGGTTATTATCTTCAAGTTTTGTATGCCACAGAAATAACCAAATTTCTTTGTCAATTACATTATTATTATAATAAACTCCATGAGATTTTTAAGGATGGTCTCTCCAAGTCTGTCATCCACAGGGACTAATTGCTTTCATTCTTTTCTAAAAGCATTTGCAATCAGCTACAATACAAAATTGCTGCTTCTCTGAAATTGATGATCTATTAAGGTTTAACCCATATACTCCTCTATATACCTCTGCAGCCTCCCCAGATCAAGTTGATATATTCTCCTGGCAGTCTGTGCAATGGAGACCAACATTAAATTCTTTTAGATTGTTTTAAATTACATTTTTTTAACTTCCAGTTTATTACATACCCAGAGTTGATTACAACCTCCTTGTTTCATAAGTGGAAGCTATGTTAGGGTTGGATATGGGGGCCATAATTTCTTCAAGGATCCTAGACAGAGACCCACATCAGGATCAGAGACCGTTTTGGTAGCATTGCAGATCTCATGGCTCAATAATCCTTGAAGGTTATAATTTTCATCCTACTATCAGTTGGAGTTTCTGTGACTTTCCCTGCTTTAAGTCTCCTGGTATCAAACAGAGCTCTGAGGTGTCACTGACTGAGGAATGGAATAGAGATGTCCATGAGGGGTCCTGATATCATTACTACACAGAGATGTGAAAGGAGAGACCACTTCCTCACCACGCAGCTACTTCACTCTTCTCCCGGTATCAGCCCTATAGTTGGACCTAGGCTTTCAGAAGCGTTAAGTGTGCAAACAAGTTTGGGTTGGGCTTTAAGAGGACACTTTGTCATAGAGGAAAAGCCAGTATATCTAAGTTGGTTTTCTTTTCGGGAAAACATCCTGAGGGACCAGTAAGCAGGGAGATCCTTTTTCTAGTTTGCCTGTAGAATTAGGAAGGCAGTTGATTTTTCAGTCTTTTACAGGATGCTTAAACAAAGCTGTGTAATTACACAAGGTGAATCTCTATCTTGCCTAAGAAGATAAAGTGGGAATCATCACTCCACCAGGGCAAATTTCCAAGGAGCTCATTTATTCTGTCTTTCAAACTTTCATGTGATACATTTCCCTTTCACATTGTTGCTGATTTCCAAATAGCTGTCAGCAAGTTTTTTTCTCCCCTTTGCTTATTCTTCACTATTTTGGTAGCAAAGTTCATAGAATTAGGGGACTTAGAAGATGCTTTGAAAACATCACCACAAAGGAACTGCTGAAATGATTCACAGGAAGACTAGTCAGTTGGGAGAAAGGTCCTAAGGAAGTTACTCTGGTTTTCAACAACATGTTTAGAGAATTCTTGAAGCAGATAGGTGTCAACCTAGTGAAAACAACATTTTGATTTAATTTTTTTTATGTATATGGTGATTATGTGGGTTTCTAAAATGAGCAAATATTCAAGTCAAGAGATCTTTTGTTTTTTCTTCTGCCCAGAATGGGGTTAGGGGAGCAAGACACAATTTGGGAAAGGACATATGTGCTATTATAGGGATCACCTTTAAGTTTCTGGGAAGGAATGGGCAAGGGCGAGTAGGTTGACTCGGCATTGTCCTGCACTGCTCATTAGGACCTGGGACGTGCAAGGGAAATGTGGGTGGCATCAGGGCACCCAGGGCACAGCCCCGCTCACTGCTGTGCTCAGTTTCTGTAGCCTTCTGTTTCCCTTGGTGATGTAAATGAAGATGAAGGAGTCATTTCATGATGTGCTACTGCTGAGAATAATAAATGTCTTTTTACAAACAGATGTAAAAATACTTTTTTTTCTGGATTATTATCAGGGTGGTCAGCTCTGGATTAAGCCACCACATCCAATTTGTACAACAATATTGATACATAGGGCTACACTTATTACTGCTCACATGTTCTATTGTAATAATTGTGTTTTACTTCTAAAGGTTAAATAAAAGCAAAAAAAAATGGAGCTAAACTATCAAACTGTCCCCGTTTGTTTTCCCCAATGTATAATATATATATACTTTTTATTTCATTGAAGATGTGGTAGGATACCTGCCATTTAAGGAAATAAATAGAAGATTTAAAATTCCAAGAAATGAGAAAAAAGAAATTCAGTACCCAAGAATCCCAGCACCACATTGAAGTAGGCTGTGGTTTATGAAGAACCTTACTCCTTTTACATTCGCTCATGCTCCAACACAAGGCTAGCAGTAGAAATGCTTGAATTCTTGTTGGGTTGCCAAGGGGACTCAGGAGTTGACCAAGGGAACTATTTGGCTCCGTGAGGAATGGACACTTCAGGATGCTTCCTGAACAGGGCCTAGTCAGGCAGTGGTCTGGACGTGTGTGGTCATGGTCACCTCATGAAAATGTGTGACGGGTGGCTCTCAGGAAAAACACCAAGTCTGGATCATCCATGTGGCAGCTTTGCATGGGGACATAACAGCTCTGAATTGAAATTGAACTGCATCCTACATGCTTTACCATAGCAGTGATGAGAGTGATCAGTGCATGTGGTATGAGTGGTAGGTTTAAAGAAAAGAGAGTGTTTTATGCTCAGTATTTCCTTTATCCTTGGGCTACTCAAGCTGGACAATAGGTAACCATTGTTTTCAAGGAATCAAACCAACTTTGCTGGCTTGGTTTGTGGTTTGTTTCAACCCTAGCTATGAGCCTGTTTTGGGCTGGAAACTTGGCTTTTCTCATAATACATTCCCGTTCTGTAATTTTTTAATTTTTTTATTTCCATAGGTTTTTGGAGGACATGAGGTATTTGGTTACATGAGTAATTTAGTGGTGATTTGTGAGATTTTGGTGCACACATCACTCGAGCAGTATACACTGACCCCAATTTGTAGTCTTTTACCCCTCACACCTTTCCCACTCTTTCCCCTAGAGTCCCCAAAGTCTATTGTATCATTCCTATGCCTTTGCATCCTCATAGCTTAGCTACCACATAAAAGTGAGAACATAAGATGTTTGATTTTCTTTTCCTGAGTTCCTTCACTTAGAATAATAGTCTCCAATCCCATCCAGGTTGTTATGAATGCCATTAATTCATTCCTTTCTTATGGCTGAGGAGTGTTCCATCACAAATATGTATTTAAGCATATATATACACATATGCATCGCATATCTATCTATCTATCTATACCACAGTTTATTCACTCATTGATAGGAATTTAGGCTGGTTCCACATTTTTGCAAATGCTAATTGTGCTGTCATAAACATGTATGTGCAAGTATCTTTTTTGAATAATGACTTCTTTTCTTCTGGGTAGATACCCAGTAGTGGGATTGCTAAATCAAATTGTAGTTCTACTTTTAAGGATTGTGCTTGTTTTTCATTAAAAGATAATACTTTTGATCACTATAGTTTGTCAGTGTTGGATTGTTTCCACTTTGAAATTCCTAAACTTTTTCCCTTCATAATGTTAAAACAAGTCATGTTAGAGGCCCTTTCAATATGAAAGGTTTGTAGTTAAGATATTACATATATTTTATTGTTTGCAATAAAAATCATCTAGGCAAAAGAAGTGTCAGGTGTTAATTTTTTTTTTTTTTGTGAAGATTTCATGGACATTTATTAGTTCCCCAAATTAATACTTTTATAATTTCTTACACCTGTCTTTACTGTAATCTCTGAACATAAATTGTGAAGATTTCATGGACACTTATCACTTCCCCAATCAATGCCCTTGTGTTTTCCTATGCCTGTCTTTACTTTATTTATTTATTTTTTTTATTATACTTTAAGTTCTAGGGTACATGTGCATAACGTGCAGGTTTGTTACATATGTACACTTGTGCCATGTTGGTGTGCTGCACCCATCAACTCGTCAGCACCCATCAATTCATCATTTATATCAGGTATAACTCCCCAATGCAATCCCTCCCCCCTCCCCCCTCCCCATGATAAGCCCAGTGTGTGATGTTCCCCTTCCCGAGTCCAAGTGATCTCATTGTTCAGTTCCCACCTATGAGTGAGAACATGCGGTGTTTGGTTTTCTCTTCTTGTGATAGTTTGCTAAGAATGATGGTTTCCAGCTGCATCCATGTCCCTACAAAGGATGCAAACTCATCCTTTTTTATGGCTGCATAGTATTCCATGGTGTATATGTGCCACATTTTCTTAATCCAGTCTGTCACAGATGGACATTTGGGTTGATTCCAAGTCTTTGCTATTGTGAATAGTGCTGCAATAAACATACGTGTGCATGTGTCTTTGTAGTAGAATAATTTATAATCCTTTGGGTATATACCCAGTAGTGGGATGGCTGGGTCATATGGTACATCTAGTTCTAGATCCTTGAGGAATCGCCATACTGTTTTCCATAATGGTTGAACTAGTTTACAATCCCACCAACAGTGTAAAAGTGTTCCTATTTCTCCACATCCTCTCCAACACTTGTTGTTTCCTGATTTTTTAATGATGGCCATTCTAACTGGTGTGAGATGGTATCTCATTGTGGTTTTGATTTGCATTTCTCTGATGGCGAGTGATGATGAGCATTTTTTCATGTGTCTGTTGGCTGTATGAATGTCTTCTTTTGAGAAATGTCTGTTCATATCCTTTGCCCACTTTTTGATGGGGTTGTTTGAAATAATACCACACATCTACAGCCGTCTACACACATCTACAGCCGTCTGATCTTTGATAAACCTGAGAGAAACAAGAAATGGGGAAAGGATTCCCTATTTAATAAATGGTGCTGGGAAAATTGGCTAGCCATAAGTAGAAAGCTGAAACTGGATCCTTTCCTTACTCCTTATACGAAGATTAATTCAAGATGGATTAGAGACTTAAATGTTAGACCTAATACCATAAAAACCCTAGAAGAAAATCTAGGTAGTACCATTCAGGACATAGGCATGGGCAAGGACTTCATGTCTAGAACACCAAAAGCAACGGCAGCAAAAGCCAAAATTGACAAATGGGATCTCATTAAACTAAAGAGCTTCTGCACAGCAAAGGAAACTACCATCAGAGTGAACAGGCAACCTACAGAATGGGAGAAAATTTTTGCAATCTACTCGTCTGACAAAGGGCTAATATCCAGAATCTACAAAGAACTCAAACAAATATACAAGAAAAAAACAAACAGGTGTTAATTTTAATATTTTGCACAATATCTATTTTCCCATGATGTGTTAATACCTACAATTTCACTAAATGTTGATGTTATTTTCTATCGAGATTCTGCAGCCTAGGGAGCTATGTGTTCTTTTTGTTCTTATTTCCCTGAAGCAAAAGACTACATGGCCTTCAGTGCAAAAAACTCAGTCCAATTCTGATGTTTATTATACTTGCTTGCCTCTTGGCTATATAACTTCTGAGTGCAAATCATTGAACTCCCTAATGAAGTATTGTAGAAAATAAATTAAAAATGAATAAAGGAAAATACTTCTTTTTCAAGGAGGTTCATGAAAAGGACTCTAATAAGTATGCTGGAATTTAGATTTCCTATAAGTTTAAGATTATACCACTAGCCTCAGAAAGAATTTCCAGAACGCTAATGAAGAAACAATGGCTTCTTAAAATATCTAACCAAGATCAAGTAGAGTGAGTTTAATGAATGGGACTAAACAAACTCATGACAATATTTTGGAGTGACTTTTTGTTTACCATTTTGCTGGTTTTTTAAATTTTTTGTTTCCCAGATTTGAGAAAACTTTTAAAAAGCTATCTATAGCATACTGCAATTTGGTAAAGTATACTTTTATAAATAAAAATGGAAATATTTATTTTTTCTTCCTACCTGAACCTGCAGTCTTCAGAGAGCTCTTGTTGATATTTTTATTTTACGGCAACATAGTTATTTGCATAAATTCAATAAAAATCTATTCTCTTTGTAACAGGATAGAATTAGAAACATTGGTTGTATTATGAAGGTTTTGACTTGAATGTCATACCTGAGAATATGCATAGAATGCCTAGCTTCAAGGATTCTCAAGCTCACAGTGAGTGAATAAACATTTTTACTTCTTGACAGGCCAGGAACATCAAGATATATTGGAGACCTCAAGAAGAGAGAAATTCATGCAAATTTGTAGGTACTGCAGCCAAAGTCTGATGCTTGCCCTCATTTGACCTCTGACCCTTGCAAGGCTTTTAAAAGTCTAATCTGAGATTTCTTACCAATAGTTCCAGCAAAATAAACTTAAAAACAGCCCATGTTCCATCACTCTTCTTGCGACACTGTTGTCAATAATAATGCCAAGTTTAATGAGAATAAACTTATTCAGCAGACAAATTAGTCTTACTCTGATTATCTTTAGTAGAAACAGGGATGATTGTAGAAAGAAAAATTATATTTCTGAAGAAAAACTGCAGTACCCCTGTTATTAGATTGTAGTTTTCTTTGTTGTTTTCAAGTTTTTGTTAGTTTTTGTTATCTATCTATAAATTAAACAGGTTACTTAATTACTCTAATTTCCTCCAACATCTGGCTATGATTATCCAACTAAGAACATAGACTGTTCTGTTCCTAAAGTCCTATAAGTTGAAGCTAGAAAACTCCACGTAAATTTCGAGAGACAAATCTTGTGGCTATTGTGTGGGCTACAAAGAGAATTGACTAAAATGCCCCATGCTATAACCAGGAATATTCAAACCGCAAACCAGAGTAAGAAGTTGATGACTTCACACTGTGGAAAGCTTTTCCTAAGGCACTGTAAAAAAAAATGGACTCTTGTCCTTCTTATTTTTTTCATGCTTATGCCTACATTTTTCACTTGGCAGGATAACACTGTGGTTAGAATTTCACATTCAGTAGCTTCTGTAACTGAATGAAATTTTGGATCTGTCGTGTCAAACTCACATCTTTACATGACCTAAGGGATCCTTTAGTCCACCCAGTGGGTAACTATGGCAACATCCCTAATGACTTATTTGCCACCTTGGGTTTCACTGCAGCCTTCACTGCAAAGGCTACTGCCACCCAGCAGTGCTCATTAAAGTATCTTGCTGAGCAGCCATTGATAACAGAACAGAACAGAATGAGATAACTCTCAATTATCTACTGGTTGAACAAGAAGTGTCTGTGCCATTGCTAATAACTACATGCTGTACCTGAATATATTTCTCTGGGGAAGTTGAGACCTAATTGCATAAAATAGCAAGACAGGCTTTATGGCTGCAACAGATCTCCCTCAGTCTTGCCTAGACTTTTGATTCATTAGTTGGCTGCCTTTGGGTCCATGTTCATAGACAATATTATCATGTTACTAGTAATTTTGTACCGTATCATTCTTTTTAAACTTTTTATCTGTTTCCAGTCCAACCTCTGCAGAAATGATGCATCTAACAGAATAACACTTGTCCAGAACTTCCAAATGGTAGTCAATGCCTATGGAACTGACAAAATTGAACTTAGCAATGAAATCCAGGCAGATTTATTCTGAGAGCCACTCCTTCTGAACTTCTTTGTTTCTTAAATGTGACTAAAAGGGTTTTGACATCTGCTCTTAGTTGCTGGCCATTTGTCTCTGATGCAGGATCAGACTAACTAGAAAAGGTCCACTCCAGCACCAAAAAACAATCAAAATCTAACTACAGGCTGATTAATCAGCAACGCTTTCAGAAAAAAAATTCTTGGTCAAAATGGAGAAATGTGAAAGTTACCAACAAAGAAATTGACTCACTTAAGTCAAACCACAACAAAATGGAGCCGGGAGAGTAAAAAGGAAGGTCCTTCATGAATGGATGCCTCTAAAAGAATTATCACAAGGACGGTCTGAAAACTACAAAAATTTTAGATACAACGCTTCTATGAAGATATCTTCCCAGCAATAGCCAGTATCACCAATGAGTATTTGTCCATACCAGCAACAAGTTTCTGGGGCCAAAGAGGTTTATTTTAAAATAACTTCCATGAACTCCACCTTTTTTTTTCTTATTACTTCTTCAAAAAAAAAAAAAGAAAGAAAAACCACAAACAAAAGGGATATATGTGCAGAACGTGCAGGTTTGTTACATAGGTATACATGTGCCATGGTGGTTTGCTGCACCCATCAACCCATCATCTAAGTTCCCTCCACTCAACCCCCAACCCCCAACAGGCCCCAGTGTGTGTTGTTTCCCTCTGTGTGTCCATGTGTTCTCAATGTTCGACTCCCACTTACAAGTTAGAAGATGCAGTGTTTGGTTTTCTGTCCCTGTGTTAGTTTGCTGAGGATGATGGCTTCCAGTTTCATCCATGTTTCTGCAAAGGGCATGATCTCATTCCTTTTTATAGCTGCCTTGTATTCCATGGTGTATATGCAGCACATTTCCTTTATCCAGTCTATCAGCGATGGGCATTTGGGTTGGTTCCATGTCTTTGCTGTTGTAAATAGTGCCGCAATAAACATACATATGTATGTTCCTTTATAGTAGAGTGATTTATATTCCTTTGGGTATATACCTAGTAATGGGATTGCTGAGTCAAATGGTATTTCTGGTTCTAGATCCTTGAGAAATGCCCATACTGTCTTCCACAATGGTTGAACTAATTTACATTCCCACCAACAGTGTAAGAGGGTTCCTATTTCTCCATATCCTCTCCAGCATTTATTGTTTCCTGACTTTTTAATAGTCTCCATTCTAACTGGCGTGAGATGGCATCTCATTGTGGTTTTGATTTGCATTTTTCTGATGATCAGTGATGTTGAGCTTCTTTCATATATTTGTTGGCCACGTAAATGTCTTTTTTTGAGAAGTGTCTGTTCATAGCCTTTGCCTGCTTTTTGATGGTGTTGTTAGTCTTTTTCTTGTAAGTATGTTTAAGTCCCTTATAAACTCTGGATATTATATCATTGTCAGATGGGTAGATGGCAAACATTTCCTCCCATTCTGTAGGTTGCTTGTTCACTTTGATGATAGTTTCTTTTGCTGTGCAGAAGCTCTTTAGTTTAATTCTTTTTTTTTTTTTTTTGTTTTGAGACAGAGTCTCGCTGTGTCACCCAGGCTGGAGGGCAGTGGCCGGATCTCAGCTCACTGCAAGCTCCGCCTCCTGGGTTCACGCCATTCTCCTGCCTCAGCCTTCCGAGTAGCTGGGACTACAGGCGCCCGTCACCACGCCCGGCTAATTTTTTGTATTTTTAGTAGAGACGGGGTTTCACCGTGTTAGCCAGAATGGTCTCGATCTCCTGACCTCGTGATCTGCCCGTCTTGGCCTCCCAAAGTGCTGGGATTACAGCCTTGAGCCACCGCGCCCGGCTTCTTTAGTTTAATTCTATCCCATTTGTCAATTTTGGCTTTTGTTGCAATTGCTTTGGCATTTTTGTCATGAAGTCTTTGCCCACCATGCCTATGTCCTGAATGTTGTTGCCTAGGTTTTCTTCTAGGGTTTTTATGGTTTTGGGTTTTACATTTAAGTCTTTAATCCATCTTGAGTTAATTTTTTTATAAGGTGTAAGGAAGGGGTCTAGTTTCAGTTTTCTGCATATGGCTAGCCAGATTTCCCATGCTATTCCTGAATATGAGATCCTTTCCCCATTGCTTGCTTCTGTTAGGTTTGTTGAAGATCAGGTGGTTGTAGATGTGTGGTGTATTTCTGAGGTCTATGTTCACCTTCATTGGTCTATATGTCTGTTTTGGTACCAGTTCCATGCTATTTTGGTTACCGAGGCCCTCTATTAATGAAGTCAGGTAGTGTGATGCCTTCAGCTTTATTCTTTATGCTTAGGATTGTCTTGGCTATATCGGGTCATCTTTGATACCATATGAAATTTAAAATAGGTTTTTCTAATTCTGTGAAGAATGTCAATGGTAATCTGATGGGGAACTTCGCCTTTTACCCCTAAGAAAGCTTTGACTCCCCCAGCTTTTTCAAATGTGCCTATGGTTCACTACGATACACATATCCCAAATCACAGTTCCTTGCTCTTCCCAGATAAACTATTTTGAAAAGTCAGTCTCTCTGCTGTTTATTTTAATAATTTGTAATAGAAGTACATCTTTCTTAAAAGCATAGCCAAAATTTTAAGTATATTCACAATAATAATAATTAGGAAACAAATGATCATTGCTTTGATTTTAAGAATTATGAATTTCTTTAATTTTTCAAGTTGAAATACAGAACATGTTCTATTTAGTTACCAATTTATTTCTGTATTTCTAATGAGACAATTTAATTTGGTAAGAAATTTCAAGGAACATGTGGCATATATATATATTTGGTCAATGTTCCTTGACCCAAAGTATTAAGGCTGGGTTGTATTTAATTCAGTGACTAAGCAATTTAGTCAGGTTATTCAATAAATTAATGAAGTAATTATCTATAAATTGTGATAATCTGTAAATCTATAAATCATATGTAAAATTTTATTATAAAAAGCAAATGAGTCTAACAATAGCTAGTTTCAACAATATAATAACTTCACTTTTAGTTAGCAAGTCCATATTACATTTTAAATATTGAAGTCTGTGCAGTAGTTAATGAACTTTTAGTCAATTATTGAGAAAAAAAAACTTTCTTAGTACAGTAAAAGATATAAAAAACATGACTGAGCTCAATTTGTCTTTTTTAAAAAATCACTGATTTCTTGGTCAAACTTTTGTCTCTTTTTGAACTTTTGAACTTTGTGGCCATGTGAAATGGCACTCTGAAACTTCTAGTAGACTCAAATTGAGGTAACTTTCTTGCTAACAACAATTTTATGTCCAGTTTCTAATATAAGCCATTATTTCTAAGACATGCCATGGTTCCAAGTTTGAACTAATGTTAATACAACCTGCCCCTACATGACTGAGTCTGAGCACATCCCTGGGCCACATCAAGCACCATGGCAGGTTAATCATTCCTTATGGTTTTAACAGGCAAACTGGGGAAAAAAAAATAACTGTCTCCTCCAACTTTGGTTATGAGTGAGTTTCCTACTTTTTAATGGTGAAAAATAAACGTATCTGTCATGCAGAAAATAACATCGCACTCATATGGAAGCAGAGGTGAGAAGTGAAGCCTTAGTCACTATGGAGTCCTATCCCTGGTTCAAGTTGCCAGGTCCCTTGAGCTGTTCCACTTCCTAGAGAGCACCCTTTGAATCTTGATATCTCCAGTATCTTCCAGTTACACCTCATTTAGCCTAAAGGTCTTTTGGTTAGAAGCGTTGGCAATCGAAAGAGCTCTGACTAAAAATGCTACTCTATCAAACCAGTTAATTTCATTTTAATTTTAATTTAGTTGGCATAATTAGGTGGTAGACCTAGTGACTTCAAAAATGTAGGGAATCAGCACCAGATTATAACATGACCAACAAAGCATCATCCTAGAGTTACTTATAAATTACAAAAGAAAATTAGAAGTGCAAAAACTTGAACCACAAATGTAATTTAGTATCAGAAATAATGGGACAACTTGGCATGTACCTTCTGATGTGTGATAAATAATACACCACTTGAAAAGTATTCCATACAAATGTTTAACCTAAAGGTGGTTATACCTCTAAGCCTAATATCCAGTGTGCAAGAAATACAGGAACACATGGCAAGTTACTCCACACCAGCAGGAAGTTATCAAACAAATACAGGATGTAGAACATTCTATGCAATAATAACCGACCTGAACTTCCAAAAGTCAATATTGGTTTAAAAAGTGGTGAGATTGTTATAGATAAAAAGATAAAATGATATGATGACTTACCAAACAAATATAAAATATGAAATTGATGAGGTACTATTTTTTAGAAATATATGAGAGAATTGTGAACAAGTAGGAAAAGTTGGATATAGAGAAGCCATTATATAATATTATGGAATTAGTATTAATTTTCATAGTTGTTAAAATGATTATTGTTAGTGTTTTCACGGTTTGGGCTACTGAAAAGACTCATAAGACTCTGTAGAGCATTTGCACATAAGTAGCAGAGGATGATGGAGTAAAAGAAAGCAAGGGCAGGCAAGCACCAGAGGCTCCGGCAAACATTTCAGGTGCTTCTATCCAAGGTTGCAAGGATGTGTGTGTGTGTGTGTTGTGTGATGTGTTTAGTATGTGTGTTTGGATAGGACATACTTCATCTCTGGAATACAATCCATCAAGATTTTGCGAGGAATTTTGACTTAGAAGGAAAGTCTCCCAAATTTCCAGGTGAACCTTTCATTAGGCTGCATGCCTGGTTATACCAGGTGTAAGTCATCAATACTCAAACCAGCCACAGGAGTTTCAAACTTTAAACAACCTGTATTTAATCTTGCCCTCATTTTGGCCAAGGATCAGTACCAGACTTTCAGATGTTCTGGGAGATAATTATAGAGCTATTTCAGTCCAGCAGTAAAAAATAAATCTTACCCATTGGCACTGTGGGAGAGTGCCCTAATTTATTGGAATTTCATGCTGAAAAGTTTTGGGCCAAAATATTCAAATATCCATGACTCTACTATCTAAAGAGATATTTAGAGAGTGAAATGAGTAATATATGGTAATATGTTAGCAATTACTAAATATAGGTGGATATTATATTAATCTTGTGTGAAATATTATTTTAAATTTTCATTATGTCTGAAAAATCTTCATAATAAAAATAAGGAAAATCAATAAAGACTCCTGTTGAGTTGTTCTGTGATCTTAGTACAGGACATTATTTTAAAATTATTCAAAAGAAAATATTTTGGTATTTAATAGATTACATACTTATATGAAATCTTAGCAACCTCACATATTTCAAATTCTCTTTTCTAGATACAATAATACTGCAGTGTACTTACACACATATTATATATATAATATACAATGTCTAAATTTTTGTATAATGTGAATATATATGAATGTAATATTCATATGTAATATTAATATGTATATTGTATAGTCATATTCTAAAGTTCATGTATTAAATTGAGTCAAATCTGTTTATCATTCCTCCCTCTCTCCCTCCTTCCCTTCCTCCCTTCCTCTCTCCCTCCCCTCCCTCCTTCCCTTCCTTCCTTCCTTCCTTCCTTCCTTCTCCCCTTCCTTCTTTCCTTCCCTCTCTCCTTGCTTCCTTCCCTCCTTGCTTCCTTCTTTCCTTCCTTCTTTTTGTTAACTTAGCCATATTGCAGACAGTTACTTTGTGCCAAATACTGGACAATGTTCACAGAGGCATTGAAGAATAAAAAATTGTCCCTGGCCTCCACCAGCTTACCACTTGATGGAAGTTACTTCTAATTTAATTGATGGAATGTAAAGAAACCTGGCTTTTTAAGAGATCATACCTTTAATAACAAAATCAGATGAATATGTATTTTTTTATATTTAAAAATAAAGAGTACAATGTTTTCACATATATGCACTGTTCAAACCCAACAGTTGTTACCTGAAACTCCTGAGACTGGAATTTATAACAGATCATATACTCAGAAACACTCATAGAGTTTGGGATAGAACTCATGATAAAATATGTATTTCTGGGACATCACCAAACCTCACCCAGAGTCAGGCGTGTAAACCAGCCGGAGCGGCAGCAGCAGCAGCAGGACTGCCGTGGCACCGAGAGTAGCGACCCCAAGGGAGCGCGGGGCGACGCTGGCTGCGGGTACCCGGTGACAGTGTGAGAGGTACTAGGTTTTGACAAGCTTGCATCATGCGTGAGTATAAGCTAGTCGTTCTTGCCTCAGGAGGCGTTGGAAAGTCTGCTTTGACTGTACAATTTGTTCAAGGAATTTGTGTAGAAAAATATGATCCTACGATAGAAGATTCTTATAGAAAGCAAGTTGAAGCAGATGCACAACAGTGTATGCTTGAAATCTTGGACACTGCAGGAAGGGAACAACTTACAGCAATGAGGGATTTGTACGTGAAAAATGGACAAGGATTTGCATTAGTTTATTCCATCACAGCACAGTCCACATTTAACGATTTACAAGACCTGAGAGAGAACACATTCTTCGAGTTAAAGACATTGATGATGTTCCAATGATTCTTGTTGGTAATAAGTGTGACTTGGAAGATGAAAGAGTTGTAGGGAAGGAACAAGGTCAAAATCTAGCAAGACAATGGAACAACTGTGCATTCTTAGAATCTTCTGCAAAATCAAAAAGAAATGTTAATGAGATCTTTTATGACCTAGTGTGGTAAATTAACAGAAAACCTCCAGTGCCTGGGAAGGCTTGCAAAAAGTCATCATGTCAGCTGCTTTAATATACTAAATGCATTGTAGCTCTGAGACAGGTCTGAAGAACTCTTGCCCAATTCAACAGTGCCAGCATTCCAACTTTGTTAAACCTACCAACATCTTAAATGGACTTTCCTGTGGTGGTACCCTTTAAGAGGCAGATGAAAGCTACTATATCAGTTTGCACATTCTAATCACTTTCCAGTATCACAGGAGAGATTTTTACTTATGTAATAGTCCTAGAGTATGCAGCTGGTAAAACCAGAGGCTACATCCAGTATTACTGCTAAGAGACATTCTTCATCCACCAATGTTGTACGTGTATGAAAATGGTGTACTGTAGACTTTAACATGCCCCATACTTTATATTGAGGGGTACAATAATGTAAATCCTAAAAGCACCACTATTTTTAGCATAATAAAAGAAAGTCCAAAGAACTCCTATATAGACTACTCCAGATAACTTTGCTTCTTTGATACTTGTAGCTTATTGTAATTTTTTTTTTAAGAAATTCAGGGTCATTATTATTGTACAAAATAAGCGCTTTGATTAACACAGCTATATAGGTTTTGTAATTTTTAAAAAACCTATGGAAACAGTGATCTTGTTTTTAAAATATGATAGTTCATTCAGTATAATGTCTTAAAGACGTTGCTTTTAATATCTGTTGGGAAGGAAATGTCCAGACTTTTCAAATCTCTTATTATATGTTTCCTTTTTTTTTGTTTACATACACATAGTTGTGTGTACACTGGGGGTGTACAACAAGAATTGTATATTTTCAAACAATTTTTTAATGATTTAACAATTTTTGTAAATCATTTTCAGGCTTCTACAGCTGTAGATTCTCATTGTAAACCCCTTGCTTGCTCATGCATAAGTGTATTTGCAATATCAAATATACAGGTTTAGTATTTTTGCCTGTTAGTGATTGTTTCACATGTGTAATGTTTTGGTTGAGATGTTAAATGGTGAACAAGTACTGTGGATGTGAATGCGGGAAGTAATTTTAATCAAATGTAATTGGTCACAAGGCCTAATTTGCAGTAACTGTTGCTGTTTTATTTAACAATGCCTTGTTGCTTTGTATGCATTAATGTTTGGATGTAAAGATTGTGTATCTATCCAACAGGGAGCCACAGTATTTAAATTAACCAACCTAATGTTACAACTACTTTGAGGTGGCCAAATGTAAACTAAAAGCCTTAATTAAAGTGGTACAATTTTGTATAACTTAGCATCAGTAGTTTAATAAATTTGGATTGGCATGCCAAATATATATACATATATGTATTTGTGTTATATATCCTAAGTGTATTTGGAGAATAAAACTCTCAGTAGTTCAAAGGTGATCAAATCAGTTTTCACGAACAAATGATTTTAGGTCAGATTAGAATTTAATACCAAAGAGCTTAAAATAAAGAAACCTTTGAGTTGTCGGTTGAAGGCAACGATTGGAGAAAGATGTAGATATATTTGATTTGTACTCTATCAAGATTATCCGTTTTAAAAACTTGTTACAAAGATTATAACAAGAAAAGGCAGAGCTAATAGCTGGGTCACTAAATTCAGCAAAGGGATTCAGGTTAGGCTTCTCAGAGAAAGTTTTATTTGAACTATTATCAGAAGGATGAATAGAAGTTAATTGTCTTCTACAACTTTTAAACAATGTCATAGATATGCAGATTTCACTTTTACCTAACTTCTGTTCTTCAGTTTTAGCATGCATATGGATTGTGATCACTAATTATTATGACTAAAAATCTATTTCTAATAAAGTTAACATTTAGATATCTAAATGTCTGTTTCTTAAGCACTTTTAATTGTACAGTTGACTTGGCATTTTCACTTTTTATCCTGCATAAGTAGAAAAATTACTAAGACCAAGGTAATGCTTAGCAAAAGAAATTGGCAATATCCTCAGAAGCATATTCATGGCTGTGGTCCAACAATATGATATTGTCCACACACAGGGCCATCTCCCTGAAATGTAGCTAAAATGTATGTTTGTGTAGAGATGAGTTTGAACAAAATAGAAAAAGAAAACTGTACAGAATGGATAGGAGATTGGACATCTGGAGAAAGTGTTATTTGCAGAAAACATTAAAATCCAAAAGAGATAAAAAGAGCTAGTTAATTATTTTTCATTGTGTTGAAACTCATTAAAAAGCTTCTTAAATTACCATAAAAATTCACATTGTAAGTTAAAATTTATTTATTTTGATGTATAAGATAAATTTTTCTGCGTAATTTTCTAAGACAAAACTGGAAGTCATCTTTATACAACTATATGTTGAGTAATTTATGAAGATACTTTCTTACAAGAAAAATAATAAAAGCAGAAATACTTCAAACTGTACTTAAAATAATAGTTTCAGAAGGATACAATCTGGAGTAAATTGTAACTAAGGTATGCTGTCAAAAATATAGCCAGTAATCTGTTAAAAAAATTATCCATTCATTAGAAAATATTTATTGAATATCTTCTCCCTACTAGTCACTATGTTGGCATCAAACATACAATTATGAGGAGGCAGAAATGACCCCACTGTATTGAACATAGATGAGAAAATAAACACACACATCAATAAAATTATCTCCAGTTGTGAAAAGTGTTTCACAGGAAAGCAACAACAAAAAGAGCCTCAGAAAATAAGTAGTGAGGATCCATGTAGAATAGGGAAGACTTCTGTGAGGGAGTGTCATTTAAACAGAACCTTGAATTATAAGAAGAGGTTACTAAAAAGAAGATGGAGAAAAGACTTCAAAAGCGTATGCACCATTCCTGAATCTGTGTAAGCCTAGAACATTTTGAGGAATTAAGAGCAGTTTTTCTTGCCATAATGAGCTAGTGATTTGAGAAAATTAAAAGATAAAAATAGACAAATTACACATGGCCTTGTAGGTTGAGATAAAGAGTTTGATTGTATTCTATGTCACATGGAGATCCATTTAATAATTTTAAGAAGAGAAGAAATATGGCCAAATTGCCACTACAGTAGAATCTGCTGGGAAAAAAATGAATAAGGGATATGGGAAATGGAAGTAGGGAGAATATTTCTGGAGACTGATTTTCCTCAGATATTGGTTACTATCACCAAGTTTTCTCATTTCAGTAGTGATGTCATCATTCCCAATTACTGAAGCCAGGATGTTAGGAATCATCAGTCTTTTTCTTTTGAATTAATGTGACAGTACCAGAGAGAGAGAGAAAAAAGTAGTCATGCTGTATGTTATTCAGAGGATAAGATCAATAGATTTGAAATTGATTTGACATAAACCCACAGGAAAGTGAAGAACCAAGCATGTATTCTAAGCTTCTGGCTTGAGCAAGTGAGCAATCAGCAACATCAACCCTGTGACTGACTAAATTTTTACTGAGGTATACTTTGTAATGTAATAGCTGCAAGAAACTGAGAATCATTGAAATTTAGAAAACATTGTAACAATGTCATTGGGTTAATAGCCTTTTCTTACAAAGATTTGTAAAAAATGAGATGCCCTAGAAATTTGCTGTGTATATTATGCATAAAAATATCACCTCCAATGAATTCATTTGGATTAAGAATGTGCCTGAGGAAAGAAAGAAAGAAAAGAAACTCAAAGCAAGATCAGAAAAAGAAAACAAAAAGAAAAGAAAAGAAAAGGAAAGGACAGGGAAGAAAAGGCAAGAAAAAAAAAGACAGACAAAAAATTGGAAAAATATGACAGAGAGAGGGCAAGAATCGTATGTATCACAATTTTAAAATATTTTAAATGTATAAAATCATTTTTGATTTTTTTTTTTTATTCAAGAAGACCCTGGATATAAGTCCATCAGTATATAAATAATTGCTAAGAACTGGGACTACATTTTCAATAAACTGCACTGTTGAAAAAGCCAATATTTTCAAGAAAATTGACCAAAAGATATCCTTGCCTTCATTTCCACTGACATCTTGTGACTGCAATATTTTTTCAACTATGACTCTTTTTCTACCAATGGCATAGCACAAAAATATGTGACAAAAATATGTGTCACTATAATTATTCATGCCAATATTGCATAATTTTACCTCAGAATATTTTTTCCAACTACATTCTTTTTCCAGGGGCATTTACCTTCTGCGTGCTGTGCGTCAAAGTCAAACTGGTTAGCATTACCATCTGTCTGGTATTATATATGCATTTATTAATGTACAAATTGACTTTCTAAATAGAATATATTTGTCAGGAGTTTTAGGTCTTGTGTTCCCAACACCTAACAGTAACTCAATAGATACTTGTTGAATAAATTATGAAAGGCAAAAATAATTTTTTTCTTTTTTATTATACTTTAAGTTCTAGAGTACATGTGCACAACGTACAGGTTTGTTACATATGTATACATGTGCCATATTGGTGTGCTGCATTCATTAACTCGTCATTTATATTAGGTATATCTCCTAATGCTATCCCTCCCTCCTCCTCCTTCCCCACAACAGGCCCTGGTGTGTGATGTTCCCCACCCTGTGTCCAAGTGTACTCATTGTTCAATTCCCACCTATAAGTGAGAACACACAGTGTTTGGTGTTCTGTCCTTGCGATAGTTTGCTCAGAATGATGGTTTCCAGTTTCATCCATGTCCCAACAAAGGACATGAACTCATCCTTTTTTATGGCTGCATAGTATTCCATGGTGTATATGTGCCATGTTTTCTTAATCCAGTCTATCAGTGATGGACATTTGGGTTGGTTCCAAGTCTTTGCTATTGTGAACAGTGCCACAATAAACATACATGTGCATGTGTCTTTATAGCAGCATGATTTATAATCCTTTGGGTATATTATATACCCAGTAATGGGATAGCTGGGTCAAATGGTATTTCTAGTTCTAGATCCTTGAGGAATCGCCACACTGTCTTCTACAGTGGTTGAACTAGTTTACAGTCCCACCAACAGTGTAAAAGTGTTCCTATTTCTCCACATCCTCTCCAGCACCTGTTGTTTCCTGACTTTTTAATGATCGCCATTCTAACTGGTGTAAGATGGTATCTCATTGTGGTTTTGATTTGCATTTCTCTGATGGTCAGTGATGATGAGCATTTTTTCATGTCCATTGGCTGCATAAATGTCTCCCTCAAAAAGTGGGTTAAGGATATGAACAGACACTTCTCAAAAGAAGACAAAAATATTTTTAAAAAATTTTTGAAAACTTAACAAGGAAATAAAGGTGTCACATGGGAAACAAAATTTCACCTTTTTTTCCTCTGAGTTAATCTCAGATTGAAACACATATAAGGATATGGAATTATCAGTTATGTAAATTCAAGGGAAAGTAATTTGTACTTATAGGTTAGATATGATAGTTAATTCACTTAATTCTACTTGTTTGCTAAAGAAAAAAAAAAAATGAGGCTGTCAGAAATAATATATCACAGTAAAACCTCCTATCCAACAAGAAGACTGTATTTGGGGAAGTATTTTCATAGACCTAAATTTTGTAGTGGTTCCAATTTATATTTCACCACTTGAGCTTCCCATTAGAAAGTGTGTTTCTATGACACCAGTTCCACTTGCATTTTTTCCCCATGGGTTTTCCAGCAGATGTTTACAATCTTTTAGTGATGTTATGACCAAAATTGTATTAGGTAATAATTCAAATCCCTAAATTTTATGTACCCACCTGCACTAATATTTTTAAGTTGTCATGAAGGAAATATAAGAATTATCCTTGTATTTATTTCTATTCTAATTCTCCTCATGCCATTGGTATTTTATATGTATCCATTGTAAATATGAATAAACAAATTATAAAAATAAACAAATTATAAGGAAACAATGGAATATCCAAAATAGAATATGCAAGCCAATTAACAATCACCATTTTTACCAACAAAAATATCGAAAGTCAGAAAATTGTGGAGTATCTTTGAAGGGTTAAGAAATGATAACAGCACATCTAGAATTTTATGTCAATTAGATTTAGAATTCAAGAACACATCAAAATAGAGACATTTTCAGACAATCCAAAACGTGAGGGTTTACTAGCAAGAGTAGTAACTTCTAAAGTATATACTATAGAATAAAGGATAATTAACTGGAAGTAATTCCAAAATATTAGAAGGAGAAAGGACGTGAAAAAAATATATAAGCAATCACAATTTTATTTAACATACACACCAACAATATGTGATTTGTGGGAATAAGAAAAACAATGTAAATATAAATAATGAACAATTTAGTAGCAAATATTAAATAATCGCAATTAAAGAGCCGTAAGACTTTGTATTGTTTGGGCTTGGTGTTAATAAACTTTATATTTTATGTTAATAATGGTTATTAGAATATCAAAATTGCCTAGCAAAAGAAAACTGATAATGTGAATAATTTCCAAAATAAGCGAGATAAGTTAAAAAAAAAAAAGTTAAAGTAAACAAATGCAAAACAAGGCAAAAAAAAAAATTAAAGTGAGAAAGACCTGCAAAGTGAATAAAAGGAAGAAAATATGACTTTGAATATAAAAAAATAAATAAATGAAAACCTAAAAAAATAACATGCAAGTTGCCAAAAGGAAACAATTTACTTGACTGAATAAAGGTCATAAAGGATTTCTTTAGCTGGTGAGCACCAGGTAAATCTGAAGACCAGGTGGTTCCAGACTGAAGTAGGGTCGGGCTTCTTACAGAGGAAGAGGAAGTTGAGTATGCCTGGTTTGGGTTGGACAGATATTTTCTGCTTTAACTGAAGCTGAGTTTAGGTTTCTGGGTTATTTTCTGTTTGTTTTTGTTTTATCTGTTTATGTTCTACTTTCAAAGAGTCTCATTATCCATCAGAACAATATTGTATGAGAACCATCTTTGCAGTCCATGGGCTAACCACATTTCCTGTGTGGGACAGGGGAGATAGACAAGAATAGGAATTAAATGGATATAAAGGAAGAAGACAAAGGGCAGGGGATTATTACTGTCTCGTATGTTTGTTTTAATCACTTTACACAGTTACTGTTTTCAAATTTACTAAATATTTTATATGATTCAAATCACTAACTGAGAAATTTATTTCAAATTCAGTGCTCTTTGCAAAGACCTGGCTAGGTGTTGGAATCCAAAAATGAACTGTGAAAAAAGGCCCTTGTCCTCAGGAATTTATGTTCAGAAGAAATAAAAAAACAAAATTAAATAACATGTGTGTTGTTTTACTAAGACCTTATGTATTAAATATTTTGCTAAGCCTATAATATTAAAGCAGGTATCTACGTATCTCTATATAACAATGGTTCTAGAGTCACGAGTTTAACCTTGTGGATTCCTCAGTGACCTTGAGTAATCACTCAACCAAAATACATTTGTATTTAAATACGAATGTATGTTCGAACAGGTTGTCACCCTAGCCACTTCACAAAATATTTGAAAAACACATTGATAGACAATTTGATTATTCTACATATCTGGTAAATGAATTAGAAGTATGATAAAAGGTTTTTCTGAGAGGATACCGTCGAGCAAAAAGAAAATGACTAGCATTCGACACCATTAACTTTAATGTAAATCTATATTTAAGGGACCTCTCTCACTTTCTTGGGGAATTGAATCACCTATTCCTACTTAGCAGCATGAAAATGAGTTGAATCTCCAGGTTATAGCATTTGAAGGCACGCCTGAGAGGAGCGGATTCAAAAATCAACAGGTGGTTGGTGTTTTCTGTGGGAGCATTCCTACCACAATCCTGCTACTATGACTCATTCCTAAACAGCTTTGGGGTCTACAGTCCCCCTTGGTACCTGCTGGGTATTTGTTCCAGGACCACCACCAATCCTCCCATCATCATCCCTTCACACCGAAAGCCAGAGATGCTCAAGTTTCTTATATAAAATGGCCTAGTATTTGCATATAACTTATACACATCCTCCTGTAAACTTTATACCATCTCTAGATTATTTATATTAAGAATACTGAATACAATGTAAATGCTATACCCATAATTGTTATACTGTATTGTTTTTTATTTGCATTGTTTTATTGTTGGATTTCTTTTTAAAAATTACTTTTGGTATTTCTTTTAACAAATATGCTTGATTCATGGTTGGTTAAATCCACCCATAGTGGGGGTCAACTGTATTCAGGAATTTGCATTAATAGACTTAAGAGCCTGGCAGATTCTTTGCTTAAGTTAACTCTGTGCAGACACAGCATTCAGCATTTCTATTTTGATACTTTAAGCAGACTGCAGTGTTTGACTAGCTACTTCAGTAATATGCAATAATTTTTACAAAATAGACATAGACGTTCTGTGACCCCAAATACTCTGAAACTCTAAACTCAATTATTGGATCTATAGTGCTGTTTCTGATTAGATTACAAGATGAAGGAAGCAATGGAATTTGACCTAATGTAAAGAAAAATATTGCTATCTCTCCAATGATTACTTTGGATGATGGGAGAGCTGTATAGCTATTTAACTAAAGAGGAATCCTTTCAGGAACTACTCTGAAGTACTTTAAGAGATGGGGTTGCTGAAGAAAAAAGATTGAAAACAATTGACTTAGCTGTTCGGAAACTGGCAAGAACGTAACTATAATCTGTCATTGTATGGGCAAATTGCCTGAAAATTGTATAAATTGGAAATCACTGGAAGGCAGCTATTTTGTCCTTGGGTGCATTAGATATCTTGGAAAAATGTTATTAAATGGTGAACAATTGCTATCCAAAAGTTTCTAGCTGTTTGGAATATAGAGTTATATAAAGCCAAGGGTCTATTATTATTATAATAGATTAAATCCAAATGTAAGAAAATGTTTCCTATGAAATATGTAATTTAATTCTTATCAGAGCAATACTTTAAACAATTATTCGATTACCCTGTGTTTGTGAAAGTATATGAAGTAATAACCTTATTTTCTCCTCTTCTTTGCAATTTAATTCATTAGAAATTGAGAATCTCAGACTCCTCCCCAGTCCTATTAAATCTGCATCTTCATAACATTTCGAGGTCATTCATATACTGTTTAACTTTGAGAAGCACTGCTGTATATTGTCTTGAGAGTCCACACTATGAAATAAATTGGCCCCTATTTACTCCTTAATTGAAATTCTTCAAAGACTTTCTTAAAGTTTCTAAATAAGTCCTAGTTTATGGAAATGAACTGAATTTAGTTTATTTTATTATTATTATTATGCATTGCTGCCCAAAAGAAGAAAGTTTATTTTTGCCAACTTCATCTTATCCTTGACTTCCAACCACTGTCACTTCTGTCTTCTTTCTTTTTTATATTTTCAGGTGAATTAGAGGTTTGTCAACCATAAGAATGAAATATATGGTTTATGGCCTATTTTTATGTAACTGATCACTCTGAGATCTGGAAAACAATATTTGTGTTTATCTGCAGCTAAAATCTAGACACCTGCCCCTACACTGCATAGCGAAACAGGTCACTAGAAAAACACAAGCAATTTAGAAAGGCTTTTAATATTGAAAAGCTTCATTTTGTCTCTATTCATGTCTATTACTTTCTCTTTTTTATTTTGAATTGTTTTATTATATTCTATATTTAATATTCTATCATTAATATGCCAATAACAGCCAATAATAATTGAGGACTCAGGTTTTGTGAATACACTGATTTATAATTAGTACAATATATTATGAGTTTGCTTTGCCCATTATCAGTTCTTCATTTTTTGTTTTTCACAATATATCTTCAACTATGTTTTTATTTTTAGGCAATGTACATATTACAGTTTAAGAATAATATCTTCCTTGTTAAATATTGATTTCCACCCCTTTTCAGAAAATTAGATGGTTTGCATTTATTGTTAGAAAGAATATAAAGTTCTTCTGGTTTTGTTCTTTTAAATAACATTATTAATATATTCTTTTGTAATTACAAACACTCCTTGTTTTTGTTTTGTAATTACTTTCTCAATAAAATAGAGCTGCAAATATTTTGTTTCTTTAAATATTTCAAATAAATAATTTTCATTTATAATAAAAAATACAAAATATGCCAAAGAGTTTATTATTTCAAAAAATATGTCATTCACAAATTTACTTTTAAATTTGTGAATATAGTCTCATTTTGTTTTAATACTTTAATCATAGATCTTAACTTTTATAATTAATTTTAATTTGTATTTAATATGGTAATAATATTTTTACTTAATTTTATATTGTTGGGTTAGTAGTCACTGATAGTACACACAACTATTTTATGTTTTCAACATATAATTTTGATTAAACTTATTCAGATTAAGTTCATTTGCACTATTTTTCTTCAGTTGGAAACACTTCATATTTTAAAGACTTCCATTCCTAACAAATGTGGAATACAGCATTTTTAGTTCAAAATATTTTTCAAAACAAAACAGAATTTTTCCTGTCTTCACATATAAAACTAAAGAAACAAGCTCAAGTCTATCCAGACATTTTATACTTCAGAAATGAAAATATTAATCTTATGTGTTTATTGCAAATGTTTTTCTTATAATTTTAGTTAATATATTATAAAATATTTGTAGTAAGTTTTTGTAGTAATATAGTCAGAAAATTAGTCTGCATTTTGATCTACAAATTAAGCAGTATTTTAAAAATTAGCTCAGGAAATTTTCTTTTATATTGTATTTTAGTCTGTATTTGAATGATATTTAAATTCTTAGATTTTCGCTTTAGATGTGGGAATTCAGGTGCTTAATTCCATCCTCTTTAATTTTATATCTGTGATTTCTTCTGCTTTGTTTTCAGTTCTATTTTTTTTCTACACTGCAAGAGAGTTTCTAAAGATTGTATTTAATATTGTAAGCTTCATTTAATGCTCTATCAATTTGACATTTACATTTTTACATAGTTTTAAAATTATTTATATTTCTTTGTATTTTTATATCTATTTTTATACAATTTTAAAAATCATGCACCTCTTATATCCATTGACTAGTTTTAGCTTTCATTTCAGAGATAACATTAATAGTGAAAAATATTATCTTAAATGCAAGGATATTTATTATTTAAAAATTAATCAATCCCATTCACCAAATTATCGAAGAAATAAAAACATAAAATGATCATCTGTAGAGATGCAGAAGAATAATTTGACAAAATCCAGCACTGATTTATAAGAATTCTCAGCAAAATAAGAATAGAAACAAAAATTGACCGACAACCGGAAACAACAGCAACAACAAAATACCAAGTCAGGAAAGACGGAGAGAAATAGGGAAGCAGTGAAGGTAGATTCCATTTCTCTGTTTTTAGTGTGGAATACAAGGTGTTCTTGTGCTTAAAAGTCATGTTCTTGTGATAAAATGCACTGCAGAGACAACATAGTTTAATTGGCTGAGGCAGGCGACTCCCTTTAAGCATCAGAGTGGAACGAACTACATGACAAAGTGCAATTTTATAAACCACTCTCATTCAAATGTAATAATATCAAAGCACCCTTAACTCATGAATGACTGAAACAATGAATGTCATGGCCTGAATTGTGCTCCCCTACCCAAACTCATATGTTCAAGCCCTAACCCCTAGTTATACACATAAGGTAAATGAGACCTTATTTGGACACAAAGTCTTTGCAGATGTAATCAAGCTAAAATGATGTCTTTAGATGGGGCTTACAATAACATGGCTTATCTTTATAAGAAGAGGGAAGAGAAACAGACAGGACGTGGAGCGGGCCATGCGAAGACAGAAGCTGAGACTGAAAAGGATTGATGTATTAATATTAATAGACCATCTGAAGTTCTGATGGTAACACCAGAAGCTAAGAGAAAGGCATGGAAAAGATTCTCACCTAGAGCATCCAGAGGAGAGGTTGGTCCTGCAGACACCTTGTTTTCAGACTTTCGACCTCCGCAAATGGGAGAGAAGAAATTTCTGTTGCTTAAAGACACTAGCTTGTGGTATTTTATTATAGCAGCCCAAGGTAACTAATATAGATGACAAAATTTGTTCCAAGGGTGTTTGAGGAACTGGATCTTTATAGGCATTATTTTCATAATACTGCATTAAGCTATGATAATTGGATTAGATTCAAAATTGGATAATGCCCTAAAATGCAATAAAGCTAAAATTTTGAGATTAAATTTTAATAGCTTTATGAGATATAATTAACATCTGGTATACTGCACATTTTTGAGGTGTGAAATTTTTAAACGTCAACGTTTGTATACACTTGTAAAACTATCACTCTATAAAGAGATATCATGCCTCTTCTTTCGACTTTCAGCACATCATCAATTCAATATTAATCTGGTTTTATTACCATATACTAGTTTTTATTTTCTGCAATTATATATCAGTGGAATCACAGAGTATGAATTCTTTTTGTCTTTTTTCCTTAAGCTTAATATTTTTGAGATTCAAGAATTTGTTGCATGTTTAACTAGCACATTGTTTTCTATTGTTACATATTATTTCATTTCATAGACATACCACTATAATTTATTTACTAAACTCTTGACCAGAGGTTCTCAAATCAGGGACATTTTACCTGCCAGGGGACATTTCCAATATTTGGGGACATTTTTGGTTATTAGAGGTTTGTAAAGGAGGGGATAGAGTGGGCACAGGCCAGTGTTCCACCAAGGATAGCTCCCCACAACAAAGAATTAAACCACTTCAACAGCTAATAGTGCTGAACTTGAGAATGCCGCTCTTGATGGACAATTGTGTGGTTTCTGTTTTTGACAATAATGAATAAAGGTACTTGTGCAAGCCTTTTTATAGACATATGCTTTTCTCTCCCCTAGGATAAATGCCTAGGGATAGAATTGGTACATGTAAAGTAGATTTAGTTATCCAAAGTAGTTGTACTGTGTTACACTTCCACCGTCAATGTATACAAACTCTAGATTCTGGTTTCTTGACATCTATGCCCAATATTGGTAACACAATTTTTAAAATAGTAGCTTTTCTAGTAGACGTGTATAATTATCTCATTTTATTTTTCATTACTAAGGATATAAAGAAATTTTTCATTTGCTTATTTGCTATCATATCATTTTCGTGTAGCATCTGTTAGTTTTTATTATCTCGTTTCTATGTTGTACAATATATTTACTTATTATTGCTTTTATTCTTAATAAATAGTATATATAATTGTGTAATTAAAAATAAACATTACAGTATAAATATATACATTTCTATAATTTATTATTATATAATTATTGCTTTCTGAATAAAAATAAATTTCTTCACATAGTTTGGATAAAAAGAGAAATGCTCTCATGTAGTTTACTAAGACATTTTCCGTACTTTATATTTGAAGCCTATGCTTTCACTTTCACATATTGATTCATAATGTATTTTGGACTCATTTAATTTTGAACTCATTCATGCTTTGGTTGTGAGGAAGGACTTGAGGTTTGTTTCCTTCACATTTATCTCGTAGTTTTGCACACTTTGTTAAATAAAATTATCTTTCCCCTTTGAATAACTGCAGTATCTTTGATATTATATTATTCATATAAGCATGGATCTATTTGGGAACACTATTCTATTCCATTACTCTATTTGTTTATCTATATACTAATAACACATTCTCTTGATAACTATAGCTTTAAATTATTCCATGGTTTTAGGAAGTGTGAATATTCCAACTTTTTTTTTTCAGCCTTTTATCATTTGTTTTTTGCTCTATAGATGTAATGTACATTTTTGTCAATTTATATAAACATATCTTTTGTGATTACAGTGAGGATTTCTAGAATGCTTAATTTGGAAAAAACAAAATCTTTTACACACACTAAAATTCACTGAAATTTCAAGCCATGATTATTGTATTAGTGTGTTCTGGCATTGTTATGGAGAAATACAGAAGACTCAATAATTTATGAAGAAAGGAGGTGTAATTGGCCCACGGTTCTGTAGGCTATACAGGAAGGATGATGCTGGCATCTACTTAGCTTTTGGGAGGACTCAGGAAACTTACGATCATGGCAGAAAGCAAAGGGGGACAGGCATGTCACAGGGCCAGAACAGCAAGAAAGTGAAAGGGGAAGGTGCTACACACTTTTAAATGACCAGATCTCATGAGAACTCACTCACTCATTATTGTGAGAACAATACGAAGAGGGATGATGCTAAACCATCATAAGAAATCCACCCCATGATCCAATCACCTCCTACCAGTCCTCACCTCTAACACTGGAGATTATATTATATCAGATTTGGGCAGGGACACACATCAAAACCATCAATTACTATATGTGACTCCATTTATTTAGAACTTTCACACATCTCCCAACATTTTTGCTAGTTTCCCATTTAGAGAGATCTTGCATGTAATTTGTTAAAATCATATCCACATATTTTATTTTTCTTAGTATTTTACATGGATTTGATTTTTATCATTAATTACTCATTGGAAATATATAGAAATAAGTTAATGGGTTGACTTAATTTTTTCTATGATGTGCTAAAATTACTAGTTTATTCCAGCAGTTGACTTTTACAGTCACTAGAATTTTATGTATAGGTAATGGAGTTGTTTAAAAATTTAGAATTGTAATTTTCATTTCTTTTTTTTTTTTTTTCTTGAGACAAGGTCTAGCTCTGTCGCCCAGGCTGGAGTGCAGTGGCCGGATCTCAGCTCACTGCAAGCTCCACCTCCTGGGTTTACGCCATTCTCCTGCCTCAGCCCTCCGAGTAGATGGGACTACAGGCGCCCGCCACCTCACCCGGCTAGTTTATTTATTTATTTTTTAGTAGAGACGGGGTTTCACTGTGTTAGCCAGGATGGTCTCGATCTCCTGCCCTTGTGATCCGCCCGTCTCGGCCTCCCAAAGTGCTGGGATTACAGGCTTGAGCCACCGCGCCCGGCCGTATTTTTCATTTCTTAACGATGTATGTTTTACTTATTTCTTTGATTTGTCTCACTGGTTAATTCCTCCCATATAGTAGAGAGAACAATAGGGAAAGAGGACAATATATCTTGTTCTGGATCTTAAATGATTAATTTATTAGTTCAAACTTCAGTGTGATATTTCCGTAGATGCCTTCTATTTGCTTAAGGATGCTTCTTTGTATTCTATTGGGGTGAGATATTTTTATTATAATTCTATCTTGAAAATTGCCAAATGGTTTTTCTGCCCCAGAGGAAGTTTATATATTTTTTTCATCTCACTCAGTTAATGTGGTGAGTTTGAAAATTTTTTTTAAATGTTTAAATTTTAGTGATATTTCTTTTTTTGTGTTTTTAAAATATTTTATGGGATATTGCATTGGCCCATTTGTTTCAACTTTACAGCTCTAATTAACTATAAAAATTAATAAAATGTCAACACTCAACTATTACATATATCCCTTGACCTGGTGATTTAGGATTATGAGAAAAATGCTCAATTTCCCTCAATAGAAGGAAGTATCAACTTTTATTTATTTATTTATTTATTTATTTCTGTAGTCTCACAGCCTAAAAATCATTAGGTCTCCACTGATCAGCAAGCAAATAATCATGTTTGTTTTTCTGAATTTTTGACAATTTCAGAATAGGCAAGAAAGCTAAATTTTAAAAATAAAATGCCAACACCAAGAATTTAAAATCAAATTCTTCACAATGAATCCCAACAGGAAATAGTTCTTCATTTTATGATTACTCAGAAATTTTGCTTGTTGCAGTGGTCTTCCTTCTGGCTCATAGTTTTTTGCTACTCTGCAGCAGAAATAATAAGAAATATTTTCCCAGTCCACAGCTGTGAAGGAGAAGAAAACTATAAATCGAAAGTAGCATATTCTGTGGATCATTTATTTAAATAAATACCCACATAATCTAATCTAGTTGCATAATCAAAGACTCCCTTCATCTGTGTCTATTTTTTTTCTTTTTCTTTTTTTTTGAGACAGAGTCTCGCTCTGTTACCCAGTTGGAGTGCAGTGTCATGATCTTGTCTCACTGCAGACTCCACCTCCCGGGTTCCAGCAATCTTTCTGCCACAGCTTCCCGAGTAGCTGGGATTACAAGGTACGTGCCACCATGCCCAGCTAATTTTTGTATTTTTAATAGAGATGGAGTTTCGCTATGTTGGCCAGACTGGTCTTGAACTCCTGGCCTTAAGTGATCTGTGTGCCTCAGACTACCAAAGTGCTGGGATTACAGGCATGAGCGACCCACCTGGCTATGTCTATTTTTAAGGTAGTGAACTATAATTATTTTTACATAAAAAACTATTCTTACAAATGTTATATGTATTTTAAGAGCATACAAACTTATATTCTGTTTTTTTATTTAATAAAAACCAGTGGCAGATTGATAATGCAGAACATATTATTTATAAAAAATCATTTGTTGTCATATAAACATATATTTTATTTACAAATTATACTTTTGAATAGCTTTTTGGAAACTTATTCTCATTTATTGTATACGTTTGTCACCAAAATTATGTGAAAGAGTGTTTAAATCAAAATGTGAGTCTGTGTGTGCATGTGTGTGTTCCTATATAGGACCTGGATAATACATGTATACTAAATAAATACATGTATATATTATACACACACATATAAATATAATGTAAATGTGTGTGTGTGTGTGTGTGTGCATGCATATGCCTCTCTGGAAACAAAGACATTTAAAAAAACTCCTCTTTTGAGCACATAAAGAAGTTCCTTTCTCAAGTAATGGATAACAGGGGTTGGTACTTTGGCTGAATTCCTCTTCCCCTTACTTTCATTAGACTTGGCACTGTTGCATAGATAGATATGTGATAAGTTAGTACAATATATACAAACTAAAAATGGGTGATGCAACTTTTTAAAATTATGACCATCACAGTGAAAATTATGTCTCTAAAACCCAATGACCACAGGGAAATTCCAGTTTTAGAAAATTATCAGGGGCTCAGGTATTTTCAGATTAAATTTTGAAAACCAGAGTGTTTTTCTATTTATTTATGTGAGGAAATTGCCCATTTGTTCACATTAAAACTTAATGGCATATTGTCTAAATCTTTCTCAGAAAAGTTTAGCTAAATTGCCTGGGATGTTTCCTTTCTCCCATATTACCATCATTGTATATCATCATATTTTTAATAATTTTAATTGTGGAACATGAAAATGTCCTTTCTATTTAAATGCGTATGTATTTTTATTTGCAAAGGGATTAAACATCTCTTCAAATTTTTAAACTATATGTAGCCCTTCTTTTCTGCTATACCTGTTCATTTTCTCAAGCTATTTTTCCATCAGACAGTTTTATATTTTCTTATTGATTTGAATCTTCTATTAAAGTATTGTATACACATAGGTAAATGCATATAGGTTTAAAGCTTAATGAATTTTAAAATACTATGATCATCCAGAATAAGAAAATGTAATAGTCACACACCTGATTTCCATCCATCCCTCCTAACATAACGCTATTTTAACTTTCACCAGTAAGGAATCAAATAGTGTGTGTAGTGTTTCAAGCCATATTTTTTGTTTAATATTATGTTTGTGAGATTAATTGATTATATGACTTGCAAATGAAACTATTTACGTTTATTTCTCTTTAATATTTTATTAGGTGATCATATTACAATGTATTTGTCTGCTGTACTCTTTATAAGTATTTTAGTTTATTTTTTCCCCATAGTTTGGGGTTATTTTGGTGTTGTTCTGAAAAGTGTTTTCATAAACATTCTAGTACACTTTTTTTTTTTTTTTTTTTGAGACAGTGTCTCACTCTGTTGCCCAGGCTGGAGTGCAGTGGTGCTATCTCGGCTCACTGCAAACTCCGCCTCCCGGGTTCACGCCATTCTCCTGCCTCAGCCTCCCGAGTAGCTGGGACTACAGGCGCCCACCACCACGCCCGGCTAATTTTTTTTGTATTTTAGTAGAGATGGGGTTTCACCATGTTAGCCAGGATGGTCTCGATCTCCTGACCTCGTGATCTGCCCGTCTTGGCCTCCCAAAGTGCTGGGATTACAGGCGTGAGCCACCGCACCCGGCCAGTACACATGTTTTTAGCTAGATATGTGCATGCGTTTCTGGAGACACCATCTTTACAAGTAGAATTTTGGGGCCTAATACATATCTTTATCCAAATTATTTGAACTCAGTTATGCAAATAACATTAATTTATGAATGTTGTAATTAGTCAACATTCTCACCTGTATTTTGCATTTTCTCTTCAACTTAGACTTCCAAAATATTTTTCAAATTCAAGGTTCTGAATGACAGGTAATTACATCTCATTGTGGTTTGAATTAGTTTTTCAGATAACTAATATAAGTTAAAACCTTTTAATAAGTTTATTGGTTATTTGAATATTTTATTTTTGAAGTGTCTAAAATCTTTTCTTTTTAATACAGTCCAGTTATTTGTCTGTGGGTTGCTTCTTATTGTTTTGTTGAGTTCATTGAGTTTTTAATATCCTTTTCCAGTTAACATTGTCCCCTCCTTGATCTGAAATGTTTTCATTATATACCACATTTGCATATCTGTCAATGTCCTGATTTTCTATATGATCTTAATCTATCTGAATTTACACAGTCATTTTAATCATAGAAGTTTTAAGAATTGCTTGATATTTTGTACTGACTCCACACTCCATTGATTTTTTAGGATATTTCTAGCTACTCTTGCTTCTTTATTCCTCCAAGTAAATTATCTACTTCTCTAAATCCAGAAAAATAAATTCTAGAAAATATTGTTTTGTTATAACATAAAAGGTGTAAGTTTATTTAAAGAACTGATACATTTATGAGTTTGAGACTTTTTCAAGAGCATGCTATTTTTTTTCCCCTATGCTGAAGTACAAATTTGTGTCATTCAGGAGTGTTTTCTGGTTTTTATATATATAGGTTTTAAACATTTCTGGTTAAGTTTATGCCTTCTCATTTTATTTTAGTTTAGTTAATGATATTTTACATGTGTAAGCTCCACAATTATTTATTCTACATGTTCTGATTCAATATGAACACTCTCCTTAGTTCCTTTAACAGAGATTGTACTTGTTTATAGCACTATTAAATAAGTAAAGAAATTTTAAGTTAAATCATGGCAAGGAGTTATAATTATACTAAGCTTTTTAGTTCCTTGAGATTTTGGCTCACTCATATGTAATCTATATGAACATTTTTCTGTGATATCTAACATTAGAAAGATCCTCAGTGATAGAATACTGTTTCTTCCTAGCTGATTCATACATCTTTCTCTGCTAACATTTTGTTTGCTGAAGTGTTCCCCAACATATGACTCACTACTTACTAAATCCCTATTGAACAGCCAAAGCATTGGTGACTAATTATGTCATTAATTTGCGAAAGTCAGAGACAATAAGACTGTCAGTTGAAACTTTGTAGGAGAAAAAAATGTCACTGCTGTCAGCTGCAAAGATCCTTAAAGTGGTCTTTAATAAAGTCAAATTTTGTGACAATAATGATTGCATCAAAGTCGGGGAAATACCTCTTAGATCAAATAAGATACATTGAAAAGCCAAAAATTATTTTTATCTCACTTCATATTCTCATAAAGTCTATTCACTGTTACTTGGATGTGAGACTTAGCAGATGGAAAAGAAGACACTGTATTTTCCTATGGACTAATGACCACAATGGTTGATGAACTGCAGTAAAGTTTCTACAATATTTTCCATCTATTCATTTGCTCAATCACCTTGTGATGGTTACATTGGTTAATTCCAGTCTTTCGTGTGTAAGCAACAGTATTTTTCTATTCTTACAAATAATTTTCAGGGTCAACGCTTTGAGGATTAGGCCTTAAATAATGGCAATGTGTATTACTACTTTGATACCAACTCTATCCAACCTAATGTTGGAATTTGTTTGACAAAGTGGTGGGTATTTGAAAAAAGGCAGCACTGAATAAAAAGAATATGATGGGCAAAAGAAAAATGGAGGTGTTTTGAATGGAAGTCTAAAATATTTATTGATCAATGCTGAATCAAGTAAGTAGGAGATGCCTGTACATAAATGACATTATCCTGATCTAGTAACAGGGAGAAGCAGAACATCTGAAAGCTGTTTATTAATTTGATAATAATATTAGAAACATGCAAATCAAGATTAATAGTATTCACTTCTAATTGGGTTTAGGTGGACTTTAACTATTTTGCTTCTGATGTTCTTAATTTTCTGTAATGATCATATAACATATAATATTTTTTTTTTTTTTTTTTTTGAGACGGAGTCTCGCTCTGTCGCCCAGGCTGGAGTGCAGTGGCCAGATCTCAGCTCACTGCAAGCTCCGCCTCCCAGGCTTACGCCATTCTCCTGCCTCAGCCTCCCGAGTAGCTGGGACTACAGGCACCCGCCACCTCGCCCGGCTAGTTTTTTGTATTTTTTAGTAGAGACGGGGTTTCACCGTGTTAGTCAGGATGGTCTCGATCTCCTGACCTTGTGATCCGCCCGTCTCAGCCTCCCAAAGTGCTGGGATTACAGGCTTGAGCCACCGCGCCCGGCCAACATATAATATTTTGATAATATTAAACATTTGAGAATTAAACTCCATTAGACTGTATCTTTCTTAAAATAATATAAACGCCCAATCTCGTCCTTAACAATTGTGTTCTCAAACATTACTCTATTCCCTCAAGCCAGTGTTGCTTTGGACCCATGTTGTCCATCATTTCAATTTACCTTGAAGTTTTTTATTGCAACAATTAAATGCTTTGAATGCTACTCAAGGCACACTTCTATTTCAATAAAATTTCAAAGTTAATAGTTACATCAAATTTTTTTGGTGCTCATTGAATTTGGTTATTGAAACCATAAGTAGTATGTTTTATGCTCACTCAGGGAGATAAAAGTAGTAATATTTGTTTAATATTCAAACTGTGATGACTGAAAACAAAATAGAGAGCTGAAAATTATTATTTCATGTCAAATTTTAATTAAATAGGCTTAGCAGACCAAAATTAAAATATCAACTTTTTAAAATTATTAATGACAGATAGACAACTAGATTGAGTGAACACTGGCATTTCTTTTCAAATAAAGTTTAGGGGATGAATTAAACATAAAGTGTTATTATTATGCAGCAAAGCATGTGAAAAATTTAATTTGAACCCTACTTAGCTTAAAATCCTGACATTCTGGGATACAAGTCCTGCAAACTTCCCACATGGAGTCAAAATTTTTTCTAAACATGTTGCATGCTGTATCTCTCCTATGTGACTTTGCCTATCTCATTCCCACATTCTAGATTATCCCAACATACCTTAAGTGACTGCTTTTGCATAATCTTCCTTAAAATTCTAACTCAAGTGCTGTGTCTTTTGAGTCCTTCCCTAACATCTTCCTTCTTTCAGTCATCATTAATTATAGTTAGTTATTATAGCACCTGTTAGCACTGTAAAATTATGTGTTTAAACCAGTACAACATGCAGACTAAGGTCACGTATTCCATAGGCTCATATCAGCATCACCTAGAACAGCAAAATGTATGCAGACTGATCACAATATATTTGGATGTACAAAATATATTGAGAGCAAAATGTGATGGAAATTTAGGTGATGCTCTTCGAGCATTGCTTCTATTTTCCAATCATGTAACCAGGAATCATTGTTCGTGTGTGTGTATATATATGTATGTATATATGTATATATGTTGTATATATGTATATATGTATACATACGTACATATGTATATGTATATATGTATACATGTATACACATATACATATGTGTACACACAAAACATATATACATATATACATATACGTATATGTATGTATATGTATATATGTATATATGTTTTGTGTGTGTATATATATACACACAACAATCTATAGGATTGCTTTTTAAAGTAGTATAAGCAAAAAATTTTAAGAGAAACATTTAATGAGTGTGTAAAACATCAGATGAGTGTGTATGTACCTTTGCTATTATTTGTGGAAATGGGGTTATAAAATAAACTATTTTATTTTCTTTCATAAAGCATTTCTTTAATATGAAGTAAGGCAATATGTACTTATGTTATTAGTGTTTTAATTTCCTTGGATATAAAATAATATCTTGTTCCTTTGATTCTCTTACATATAAGTGTATTTACTCAGATTTCACTCAAAATACACAACATATATTTAATGTTGAAAAAATATATACTTTGGAATATATTATCACTTCATTTCACATTAGGAAATCAAAATTTCTGGCATACAAGTGCATTCCAGTCTGAAAAAAATTATGCAATAATGAATTTAACAGAAAGCAAATTGCTCGCATACAGAGTCAACATGAAGCTATATCAATATTTATTAAAAGTTGATATATTACTTTTGATTCCCTGGACAGCAATACAAAATTCAAATAATTATTCTATTTTTATATCCCAATTTGTAATTATGAAACTTCAGCATTTTATTTTTATTTTTCTCTTTCAGGTTTACCTGAAGCTTCACAAAATTCTGTGAGGAATATATTATAACAGCCATTTTGCTTATTTCCACACAAACCAAAGGAAATATATATTTTCTATGCCCTGAAGAATTTACACTTTTCTGTAAATGACATATGGTAGTGAATTCTTTTTGGTAATAAAATATTCCTGTTTTTATGCTGAACAGGCTTTTCATTTAAATTCAAGGCAACATATCAGAGCCTTGCCATAATAATACAGAGTAATCAACCAAAGTAATATAGGATTTAAGTAACAAAGAGTTTAAACAATTTAATACGTCATCTATTAATTTTAAACTGAAATTTTACAGAAGTTATTTGGAATATGCTACCAGAGTACACACACACACACACACACACACACATCACACATTCACACCCAGCTAAAGGAAATTACCAAAACTATAATGATTTCATCAAAGATCTGAAATTAAAGTTTCTTTTAGACTTTCAGCTGAAGCTCATAGTAAATAAAAGTAATATGATCATTGTTGCATACTGTGAATCAACAGCACACAGAATATAGGAATATAGAAACCTTAGACTTTCTATATTTACACAGCTTAATTATCCGAACTGAAACCTGAGGCCATCTGTGTCAACATGATTTCACAATTTATTCCGGAAAATCATTTTTCAGGAAAGTAAGGCTGCAAACCAATAAATAACTTATTGTTTGCTTCAGGAAATTTCTGCAAATCAATTTGTGTCAGCAAACAATTCTCCTCTGGGCCAATAGATTGCTCACCTGGGCAGGCAGCGGCCTATATCAATAGCAGTTTACTTATGAAGACTTCTGTCAAGGCCCTTAACTCACAGCGTCTCCCAATCTTAAACTCTATGTCCTGAACATTACCTATTCTAATCAGTCATTGTTCTTGAAAGGCCCTGGGTAACCATTTGAGCCCAGATTTCAATACCCTATAAATAACACCTTATCATCTACTCTTCTAAAATAACCCCTGTCAAGGTGGTGACCCCCCTTGTAGTCGTATTTTACTGAACTTAGCTTTCCCTAATCAATGTGAGTCTATTGGATGCAGTGTCAGAGGAAACAATCATAGAGTTTCTGAAAGACTCAGCCAATGGTTTTCTAACCATTATGGTTCAAGATCCTTAACACCAAACAGAAAGCTTCCCCGAGGCGCTGTAAACAACCCGTTTGGGCGCTTCCCTGATCATCATAGTGAAATCCAGCATCTAATTTTTTTTCGGTGGACTCTCAACTTTTATATTTATGTTAGTTTTGGTTCCTAGAAATAAGAAATGTTTTTATAAGGAATTCTTTGATCATTTGATTATGTGTTATCCTTAATAAAAACCTACTTTATTACGTCGAACATTATTGATTTTCTTCCTGTGTTTCCTCGCCGTATATTTTATAAGCCTATAAAAAGCAGTTCATAGGAAAATGAACAAGCTCAAGTTCAATGAATACCTGTTTCTTTTTGACCCTAAAAACGGATGAATTCAGAAAACCTCATTAAAACCAGCATCCTTATAAAATATATTTTGCTTTGAGTCACCTACGTGAATTTTGCGGGAACGTTCCTTGGTCTTGTCATGTTTTCCCTGTAAGAGTTTGGTCCTAGAAAATATGTCCACTCCAAACACTTCGCCTGCTTGAAACTGCAGATTTGGGGGGCTTCAATTAAAGAGATCTAAATAATATACTAGGAGCCCAAGATAAATTTCAAAGGCAACTTCTTACCATCCTTTATCAGACCATTGCGGGTTCATCTCAATATAGTATAGATCCAAAATTCCTACAGGCAGGCTTTTGCTTCTTACATATGTTCACACAATAATTATGTTTTGTGTGCTTATAATTTCAAATTGTATAATTTCACCAAGCATAATTTAAAGTTACAGTATCCTCTTTAGGGACACTTTTATATGATAAAAATATTTTTAAGAAGTTCTTTAAAATGGTAATGAAGCAAAAAAAAAAAAAAGCCAAATATTCACTGTCCTGAAAATATTTATTGTTATGTGAAAGCTTTTAAAAGCATCTCAGATACCAAATTTGCTTCCCTAAAATACATTTTCTAAAATCTATAAGCAAGGCAAAGAAAAAATGAAAAATCTGAAACTAGCTGACTTTTAATACCCCTTCTTTCCAAATCTTGATTGAAATGAGTGGTCTTCATTCTACGATTACTTGTCTTGTTTTGCATGCACTGATTCCAAAACTCTTTCTGGTTTCCTTTCAATCCTGAAATATCGAAAGGCTCAATTGTCTCTTAAAATCAAACTTTCTTTATTATAGAGAAAACCCACTGTGTTTACATTTTAGCTCTGGTATTGATCTGAGCTGAGATCCACTTTCAAAGCTACTCCACTGGGAAGGAAAGAGGGGGAGGATAAAGGTAAATTGGTTAATAGATAGAAAAAAAATTTATAAAAGGAATAAGTTTTAGTATTCAATAGTACAATGAGAAAATTATAGTTAACAATAACTTGTATATTTCAAAATAGCTAGAAAAAAAATTGTAGGTCAGTCACTGTGGCTCATGACTGTGATCCCAACACTTTGGGAAGCTGAGGCAGGAGGATCACTTGTGCTCAAGAGTTTGAGACCAGCCTGGGCAACACAGCAAGACCCAGTCCTTATCAGATGCATAGTTTGCAAACATTTTCTCCCATTCTGTAAGTTGTCTGTTTACTCTGTGGATAGTTTCTTTTGCTGTGCAGAAGCTCTTTAGTTTGATTGACTCCCAGTTGTCAATTTCATTTTTGTTGCAATTATTTTTAGAAACTTAGCCAAAAATTATTTGCCAAGGCCAATGTCAAGAAAAATATTTCCTAGGTTTTCTGTTAGAATTTTCATAATTTGAGGTCTTACATTTTAACCTTTAAGCCATCTTGAGTTAAATGGTACATATGGTGGAAGGTAAGCATCCAGTTTTATTCTTCTGCTTATGGCTAGTGAATTATCCCAGCAACGTTTATTGAATAGGGTGCCTTTTCCCCATTGTTTGTTTTTGTTGGCCCTGTCGAAGATCAGAGGGTGGAAAGTGTACAGCTTTATTTCTGAGTGTTCTACTCTGTTCCATTGGCTTCAGTGTCTGCTTTTGTAACAGCATCATGCTGTTTTAGTTACTGTACCCTTATAGTATAGCTGGAAATTGGGTAGTATGATGCTTCTCTGGCTTTATTATTTTTGCTCAGAATTGCTTTGGCCATTTTGGGTTTTGGGGGTGTTCCACATAAATTTTAGAACAGTTTTTTTCTAATTATGTGAAGAATGATATTGGGAGTTTCATGGGGATAGCCTTGAATCTACAAATTGCTTTGGGCAGTATGGCCATTTTAACAATACTGATTCTTTTAATCTGTAAACATGGGATGTTATTCCATTTATTAGTGTTAACAAAATTTTTTTCCTTCCTTCCTTTCTTCCTTCCTTCCTCCCTCCCTCCATCCCTCCCTCCCTCCCTTCCTTCCTTCCGTCCTTCCTTCCTTCTTTCCTTCCTTTCCCTCCCTCCCTCCCTTCCCTTATTTCCTTCCTTTTTTGAGACAGAGTCTCACCCTTTCACCAAGGCTGGAGTGCCATGGTTATTATAGCTCACTGCAGGCTTGAACTCCTGGGCTCAAGTATCAGGGTAGTTAGGATACAGGCATGTGCCACCATGCCTGGCTTTTTTGTTTTTTTTTTTTTTAATTTTTTGTGGAGATGAGGTTCCACTATGTTGCCCAGGCTGGTCTCAAACTCCTGGGTTTAAGCCATATGCCTGCCTCGGCCTCCCAAAGGCATGAACGACTGAGTCCAGCTTCAGATTTCATTCAGTCGTGCTTTGTAATTCTTGTGGAGATCTTTCACATCTTTGGCTAGTTGTGTTTGCAGGTATTTCATTTTTATTGTGAGTGTTGTAAATATGATTGCGCTCTTCATTTAACTCTCAGCCTGGATGTTATTGTTGTATAGAAATGCTACTAATTGTTGTACATTGATTTTGTATCCTGAAACCTTGCTAAAATCTTTTATCATTTCTAGTAGACATTTGTTGGGGTCTTTAGGGTTTTTAGGTATAGAATAATATTGTTGGTGAAGAGAGATAGTTTGCCTTAATCTTTACTTCCTATTTGGGTGCTTTTCTCCTTTTCTCTTGCCAGATTGCTCTGGCTAGGACTTCCAGTACTATGTTGAATAGGAGTGGTAAGAGTGGATATCCTTGGCCTGTTTCAGTTCTAAAGGAGAATGCTTTCAACTTTTGCCCATTCAGTATTATATTGGCTGTAGGTTTGTTGTAGATAGCTCTTTTTTATTTTGAAGTATGCTTCTTTGAAGCTTTAACTGTTGAGAGGTTTTTTCTTTTTTTTTCATGAAGGGACATTGGATTTAATTGAAAGCTTTTTTGGCATCCATTGAGATGATCATATGGCTTTTGATTTGATCCTGTTTATGTGGTGAATCACATTTATTGATTTGCATATGTTGAACCAGCCATACATCCCAGGAATAAAGCCTGTATTGTCATAGTAGATTGATTTTTTGATATGCTACTGACGGATTCAGTTTGCTAGTACTTTGTTGAGAATTTTTGAGTCTATGTTCATCAACAATGGTCACCTGAATGTTCTTTTTTATTGTGTCTCTGCCAGGTTTTGATATTAAGCTGATTCGGGCTTCACAGAGTGAGTTAGGAAGGAATACCTTCTTTTCAATTTTTTTGGAATAATTTCAGTAGAATTGTACTAGTTCTTCTTTATACGTCTGTTAGAATTTGGCTGTGAATCCACATAGTCCAGGGCGTTTTTGGGTAGTAGGTTTTTTATTACTTATTCAATTTCAGAGCTTCATATTGGTCTCTTCAGTATTTAAGTTTCTTCCTGATGCAATCTTGGAAGATTGCCTGTTTTCAGAAATTTATCCATTTCCTCTAGATTTGCTAATTTTTGTGTCTAAAGTTATTCCTAGCATTTTCTGAGGATTACTTTGTATGTCTGTGGGATCATTTTTAATGTCTTTTTTTCATTCAGGTTTATATTTAGATCTTCTCTTTTTTCTTCTTTGTTTATCTAGCTAATGGTCTATCAATCTCTTTTTTTAAATCACCTCTTCATTTCATTAATCTTTTGTATGGATTTTTGCATCTCAATTTCATTCAGATCTTCTCTATTTTAGTTATTTCTTTTCATTCCTAGCATTAATGTAGGGTTGTTCTTTTTTTTTTTTTTCTAGTTCCTTTAGGTGCAATATTGGATTGTTAATTTGAAATATTTCTAATTTTATGATAAAGACATTTAAACTTTCCTCTTAACACTGATTTAGCCGCATCCCAGATATTTTGGTAATTTGTGTTCCCATTCTCATCATTTCACATATTTTTAAAAATTTCTCCTTTAATTTTGATGTTCACACAGAAGTTATTCAGGAGAAATTTGTTTAATTTTCATCTATTTGTGTAGTTTTGAGAGATGTTAATATTTATTTATATTTTGATTACATTGAGGTCTAAGAGTGTGCTTGGTATGACTTCATTTTTTTAAATGTATCCAGACTTGCTTTATGACCAAGCATGTGGTCCATGTTAGAATATGTTGCCTGTGCAGATGAGAAGAATGTGTATTCAGAGGTTATTGAGTGGAGGGCTCTGTAGATGTCTATTAGGTCTAAATGGTCAAGTGTCAAGTTTAAGTATACAGTTCCTTTGTTAGTTATCTGCTTTGAAATCTAACTCTGCCAGCGGGGGTGTTGAAGTCTCCTACAATTATTGTGTGGTCGTCTGTCTTTGCATAGTCCAAAAAGAACTTGTTTTATGAATCTAGGTGTTCCATGTTAGGTGTATTTATATTTAGGGTACTTAAGTATTCATGTTTGATCATATACTTTGTCATCACACAATGCTCTTCATTCTTCAATTGTTCTTAATTTTTATTAAAGTCTGTTTTAGCTGATATACGAATAGTGACTCCTGCTTTTTTGTTATCGATTTGCATGGCAGATTTTCTCCATCCCCTTATTTTGGGCCAGTGACTGTCATTACATATGAGATGAGTCTCTTGAAGACTACAGATGGTGAGCCTTACATTTTTATCCAGTTTGCCATTGTATATCTTTTAGGTGAGGTGCTTAGCCTATTTTCATTCATGGTTAATGTTGATATATGAGGTTTTGATCCTATCATCTTGCTTGTAGCTGGTTTTTATGTAGACTTGATTGTGTAGATCCTTTACAGTGCCTGTGAGCCTGATATTCCTGCACTTGGTGAGGGGTTATTCTTTGCATTGTAGGATATTAATAGTATCTCTAGGCTATACCACTACATACCAGTAGCATCACCACCTAATCATTGTAATTCAAAATGTCTCCAGACACTGACAAGGGTTCTGTGGAAACAAAAATCATTCCTGGTTGGAAACCACTTGTAAACAGAAAGTCTAGTAATGGTGGAATTATACAGTGACAGAAAAGCTCATGTTTTTCTGATTAGGTTGAAAAAGTTGCTCAGAAATTAAATCCTACTGTGTTCATAAAAAACAAGGAACCCAGCCCTGAAGCAAAGAACTAATCAGGAAAGTTGTTTTCTCTTTCAAGTCTATGATTTCAAATGACCTTGAAGTGGTCATCTTTACAGTCAGAGAAGCATATGTGTGTTGGGGAGAAGAAAAAACAAGGAAATGAGGCAGACTTCAGAATTATGCCTAGGAAAGAACTGTGTGTTTGGTTATAAACTAGATCCAATAAATAAATACTTGGTAAAGGTATAATAAGCCTATTGTGAAAAAAAATTAAGGCTTAAAATATCCTCAAACATCCCAAATTGCACTAATCAGTGCAATTGATTAGTCATGCTGAGAAAACACTCATTGTTCTAATTTAAGATGGAGGCATGGGGAGTAAGAGAAAATGTTAATTACCTCAGAAAGTAAATCTATGAGCCACAGGGACAGTGACCTTAAATTTACTTCCACAGGACATATTTATGGTTTCATCAAATGAATATTTGTACTGCTCAGAAATATTTTTGTCAGTGCTATGCAGACTTCTTTGTTTTCTGATAGGAGCTTCACCATGGTAACTTAGATTTTACAGATAATTTGTCTTTTGACTTTATAGGGCACTAGTCCTTGATAAGCCATATAATGGCCTAAGGGAAAGAACTGCATGTCATGAAACATCCTGAACGCTAATTTGTAAGCAGTAACTGGGCAAAAATTTAGATTGTTTACAGAGTGAAGAGAAGTGAGTTTTTCATACATAAAGAAGTATGCAAATTATATTTCGTAAGTAGTCTTTTGTTTTCTGGAATGGTAATATATACAAAGCAATCTGGGAAGACACAATTTGATAATAACAGATCCTTCATTAACTTGAATTATTCTTTGCAGGAAAGATGCCTCTTTAGCCAAAACTGCTTATGTTTAACTGCTGTGTAAGCAAGAAATCACCTACTTGGTTTAAGCCATTCAGTGTACTCTCTAGATAGATATGACACAAAGCTAGCATTATAATACACTAAACCAAGTGTTAATGTAATTTTATGTTGATTTTTGACTACATTCTGAAAATAATAAAAGTCATCTGATATTTTAGGCTTACTATCTGAACTTGATACTATGATAGGTGTTTCAAATGTTTATCTCACTTGATTCTTAGAACAAACTTATAATGTGGGTACTAATACAATACTGATTTTTTAAATAAGAAAAAGGATTGCAAAAAATTTAAAACGTCATATTAAAAAGTACAAAATTCTTTCTATCTCCAAATGTATAATGAATTTTATATAGTCAGTTAATTTTTTTAGGTCTATAACCTAAAACAAACAAAAACAAATAATGGGGAAAAGGCACCCTATTCAATAAACGGTGCTGGGATAATTCGCTGGCCATAAGCAGAAGAATAAAACTGGATGCTTACCTTCCACCATATGCACAAATTAACTCAAGATGGATTAAAGGTTAAAATGTAAGACCTCAAATTATGAAAATTCTAACAGAAAACCTAGGAAATATTTTTCTTGACATTGGCCTTGGCAAATAATTTTTGGCTAAGTTTCTAAAAATAATTGCAACAAAAATGAAATTGACAACTGGGAGTCAATCAAATTAAAGAGCTTCTGCACAGCAAAAGAAACTATCCACAGAGTAAACAGACAACTTACAGAATGGGAGAAAATGTTTGCAAACTATGCATCTGATAAAGGTCTAATACACCAAATCTATAAGGAAGAAACTATGAGAAGAAAAAAACAAATAACTCCAGTTAAAAAGGGCAAAGCTAATATAGGAGCAGAAAATCAATATAGGTCTATAAAGTAATGTTTGGTGTAATAGTTGATTTCTTTAATGTTCATTCAGAATCACCACATTATCAATTTGAAATTAATTCACGTATTCAAAGAAGTTGCTTCCTCCAATTAAGACAGTATTGCAGGCAAAATAATGGTTTCCAAAAAAAAATGCATGTCCTGATTTCTGGAACCTGTGAATATGTTAACTTTATCTGGTAAAAGGGGCTTTACAAGTGTTATAACATTAAGGACGGTAAGATGAAAAACTGTCCTTTTGAGTTCAATGTAATCAAATGGGTTTAAAATAGGGAAACATTCTTGGCTAGAAGCATAAGGTGATATGATTTCAAAAGAATGGTCAGAGAGATACAGCATTTCTGGTTTAGACAAATGAAAGAGACCACAAATGAACAAATCAGGACAGTCCCTAGAGGCTGGAAAAGTCAAGGAAACTGATTCTCCTCTAAAACCTTCAGAAAGGAATACAACAGTTCTCACTCTTTGATTTTAGCCTCATAAGATGCATGTCAGACATCTGACAAACAGAATTGTTTGACACTATATTCGTGCTATTTTAAACCACTTTGTAGTGATTTGCTACAGCAGCAGTAAGAAAATAATGCAGAGTGTTTCTATAATGGAGATAAAAGTATAAACAAGAGGCAAGAATTTCCTTCCTTCACGGTTTTTATAATATAATAAGAAAACAAATATTAAATACACAGGGCCCCAATAGATTATTCCACTTTAATTTTAGCTGGCACTGTGGAAGGAAAATAGAAATTCTCGAATATAGTGAATAGGAATATAACTTATTCTTATGTGGCAAGAAATGCTTATTACTGAATACTATTTGAGCTGAAAATAATAAATCCACTGTAGTTACAGTAAGTACAGTAAATATGGTAGTTTGCTATAAGGGAACAGAGGCATTGGAATGTAATGAAGGTCATCAAAGTTTTAGGCATTAACTATAAGTTGCAAGGAGTTAAAAAATTAGAAGCAGTCTGATTATTTTTAAAAAAGTGCCTGATTGTTAAAATCACAAATGTTTTTTAAAATTACTAACTGTATTAGTCAATTTTCACAATGGTATAAAGAATGACTTGAGACTGAGTAATTTATGAAGAAAAGTGGTTTAATTGACTCAGAATTCTTCAGGCTTTACAGGAAGCATGAATGGGAGGACTCAGGAAACTCAGAAAATCATGGTGGAAGGCAAAGGAGAAACAAGCATCTTCTTGACATGGCGGCAGGAAAGAGAGAGCATGAGAAGGGAAGTGCCACACACTCTTAAACCATCATATCTCTTGGAACTCCCTCAGTATCATGAGAAAAGCATGGGGAAATCTGCTCCCATGATCCAGTCATCTCCACCCAGGCCCCTCTCTTGACATGAGGGAATTACAATTTGAGACGAGATTTGGGTGGGGACAGAGGGCCAAGCCATATTATTCTGCCTCTGGCCCCTCCCAAATATCATGTCCTTCTCACATTTCAAAACCAATCATGCCTTCTCAACAGACCAAAAGTCTTAACTTATTCCAGCATTAACTCAAAAGCCCATGTCCAAAGTCTCATCTGAGACAAGGCAAATCCCTTCTGCCTATGAGCCTGTAAAATCAAAAATAAGTTAATTAATTTCAAGATACAAGGGGGGTACAGGCATTGGGTAAACACTCCTATTCCATAAGGGAAAAATTAGCCAAAACAAAGGGTCTAAAGGCCCCATGCAAGTCCAAAACCCAACAGGGCAGTCATTAAATCTTAAAGCTCTGAAACAATCTTCTTTGACCTTCTCTCTCACATCCAGAGCACACTGATACAATATCTGCACTCCCATGAGCTTGGACAGCTCTGCCCCTGTGGCTCTAAAAGGCACAGCCCCCACAGCTGCTTTCACAGGCTAGTATTGAGTGCCTGTGACTTTTCCAGGCACATTGTGCAAGCTGTCAGTGGATCTACCATTCTGGGGACTGAAGTACCATGGCCCTCTTCTCAAAGCTCCAGTAGGGAGTGCCCCAGCGGGAACTCTGTGTGGGGGCTCCAACCCCACATTTTCCCTCTGCACTGCACCACCCAAGTAGAGGTTCTCCATAAGGGCTCCACCTCTGCAGCAGACTTTTGCCTAGACATCCATGCATTTCCATAGATCCTCTGAAATCCAGATGGAGGTTCCCAAACCTCAACTCTTCCCTTCTGCACAACCACAGGCCCAACCTCATGTGGAAGCCACCAAGGCTTGAGGCTTGTATTCTCTGAAGCAATGGCCTGAGTAGTGCCTTGGCCCCTTTTAACTACAGTTGGAACAGAGTAGCTGGAACACTGGGCACCATGTCCTGAGGTTGCCCAGAGCATCAGGTCCCTGGGCCCAGCCTACAAAACAATTTCCCCCTCCTACGCCTCCAGGCTTATAATGGGAGGGGCTGCCTCAAAGGTCTCTGAAATGTACTGGAGACATATTCCACATTGTCTTTGCTATTAACATTTGGCTCCTCTTTACTTATACAAATTTCTGCTTGAACTTCTCCCAAGAACATAGGTTTTTCTTTTGTACTACATGGTCAGGCTGCAACTTTTCCAAACTTTTATGCTCTGCTTTCCTTTAAAATATGTTTTCATTTCAAATCATCTCTTTCTGCATGGGTATCAGCACAAACTTTTAGAAGCAGCCAGGCCACATGTTGGAAGGTTTGTTGCTTAGAAATTTATTTCACCAGATACCCTAAATCATCTCTCTCAAGTCCAACGTTACACAGATCTCTAGGGCAGGTCAAAATACTATTAGTCTCTTTGCTAAAGCATAGCAAGAGTGACCTTTTCTTCAGTTCTCAGTAAGTTCCTCATCTCCATCTGAGACCCCCTCGGCCCGGACTTCATTACCCATATCATTATCAGCATTTTGTTCACAACCATTCAACAGGTCTCTAAGAAGATTTAAACTTTCCCACATCTCCCTGTCTTCTTCTGAGTCCTCCAGACTCTTTCCTACCTCTGCCTGTTACCCAGTTCCAAAGTTACTTCTATATTTTCAGGTATCTTTATAGCAATGCGCCACTTCTTTGGTACCAATTTTCTGTATTAAGCTCTTCTCAAACTGCTATAAAGAACTACTGGGTAATTTATGAGGAAAAGAGGTTTAATTGACTCAGTTCTGCAAGCTTAACAGGAAGCATGATGGGAGGTCTCAGGAAACTAACAATCACAGCAGAAGGTAAAGGGGGAGCAGGCACCTTCTTCACATGGTGTCAGTAGAGAGGAGAGCTGGGGGGAAGTTCCACACACTTTTAAACCATCAGATCTTGTGAGAACTCACTCACTGTCACAAGAACAGTATGGGAAATCCACCCCCATGATCCAGTCACCTCCCACCAGACCCCTCCCCTGACAGGCGGAGATTATGATTCAACATGAAATTTGTGTGGGGACAGAGAGCCAAACTATATCACTAACCTAATAAGTGCTTATCATGATTGAATTGTATGGAATGCTACAATTCAAATTATGTGGTCAGAAACTCTATCTAATGATAGACGTTAATTCAAACACTGCCATGCTCTCCTGTCAGTTTCTCATATATTATCATGGATATGATTTAATTGTCCTTCAGTGTCATGGAACACATCCTGAGATTCAGCTGATGAAGTTGCAAACTGGGTAAATATAAATGATAATGTTTCACAAAAGAAAATCCTCACTTAGTAAAAGAAAAAAAAAAAAACAGGTTTATTTTACACTTTCTTGACAGCTGAACTAACATAAAAAGCACTCACCTTGTTTCTTCCAGTTTTGCATGTTTTGATCATGTCAACTGAGTTCTTCTTCAAGGGATTTTCTCTTTATGTGTCAGAGACACTTGTCCCCCATTCTGTTTTCCTGTATAATCTCAAAATTGGCAAGGAGTCTTCACTGTATGTGAAAAGGATGTCAGTGTTGCTTGATTTTATGTGTGACTACTGTTTGCGATTGTCCTTTTCTCAATATGACATGTAATTTTACAGCACAGATTACTTTTCAATAGAATTACATTCCTAGGTTTAGTAGAGGGAGCGGCTTATTTATTGAAATGTGAACTTGAATCTCTCAAACAGAAACAACAAATTTTTATACTAGTCTGTAAAGTAGTTATAAACTGTTATTTTTCAGAGTGAAGTATCTGTCAAAATGGCTAGTTTTGGTGTATAATAGAAACGGTATTTTATTCCTTTTATTTCTGTAAACAGATTAAGTCTGTATGTGTGTGTGCATGTGTGTGTACATGAGATATAATACAAATGTACCTCGACTTATAATGAGTTACATCCTGATAACCACAGGCCAAGATGTGTTTTGATGGATCTGGATATACTCATCATAAGTTGAAAATATTTTAGGTAAAAAATGCATTTAATACACTTAACAAAAACACTGGCAAACCAAATCCAGCAGCACATCAAAAAGCTTATACACCAAGATCAAGTTGACTTCATCCATGGGATGCAAGGCTGGTTCAACATATGCAAATCAATAAATGTAATCCATCACATAAAGAGAACCAAGGACAAAAACCACATGATTATCTCAATAGATGCAGAAAACTCTCAATAAACTCTCAATAAACTAGGTATTGATGGAACATATCTCAAAATAATAAAAGTTATTTATGACAAACCCACAGCCAGTATCATACTGAATGGGCAAAAACTGGAAGCATTCCCTTTGAAAACTGGCACAAGACAGGGATGCCCTGTCTCACCACTCCTATTCAATATAGTGTTGGAAGTTCTGGTCAAGGCAATCAGACAAGAGAAGGAAGTAAAGAGTATTCTATTAGGAAAAGAGGAAGTCAAATTGTCCCTGTTTGTAGATGATATGATTGTATATTTAGAAAACCTCAGCATCTCAGCCCCAAATCTCCTTCAGCTGATGAGAAACTTCAGCAAAGTCTCAGGATACAAAATCAATATGCAAAAATCACAAGCATTTGTATACACCAATAACAGACAAACAGCCAAATCATGAGTGAACTCCCATTCAAAATTGCTACAAAGAGAATAAAATACCTAGGAATTCAACTTACAAGGGATGTGAAGGACCTCTTCAAGGAGAACTACAAACCACTGCTCAATGAAAAAAAGAGGACACAAACAAATGGAAGAACATTCCATGCTCATGGATAAGAATCAGTATCATGAAAATGGCCATACAGATTCAACGCCATCCCCATCAAGCTACCAATGACTGTCTTCACAGAATTGGAAAAACCTACTTTAAAGTTCATATGGAACCAAAAAAAGAGCCCACATTGACAAGACAATCCAAAGCAAAAAGGACAAAGCTGGCAGCATCACATTACCTGACTTCAAACTATACTACAAGGCTACAGTAACCAAAACAGCATGGTACTGGTACCAAAACAGAGATATAGACCAATGGAACAGAATAGAGCCCTCAGAAATAACACCACACATCTGCAACCATCTGATCTTTGATGAACCTGACAAAAACAAGAAATGGGAAAAGGATTCCCTATTTAATAAATGGTGCTGGAAAAACTGACTAGCCATATGTAGAAAGCTGAAACTGGATCCCTTCCTTACACCTTATAGAAAAATTAATTCAAGATGGATTAAAGACTTAAATGTAAGACCTAAAACCATAAAAACCCTAGAAGAAAACCTAGGCAATGCCATTCAGGACACAGGCATGGGCAAGGACTTCATGACTAAAACACCAAAAGCAATGGCAACAAACGCCAAAATAGACAAATGGGATCTAATTAAACTAAAGAGCTTCTGCATAGCAAAAGAAACTACCATCAGAGTGAACAGGCAAACTACAGAATGGGAGAAAATTTTTGCAATCTACCCATTTGACAAAGGGCTAATATCCAGAATCTACAAAGAAATTAAACAAATTTATAAGAAGAAATCAAACAACACCATCAAAATGTGGACAAAGGATATGAACAGACACTTTTCAAAAGAAGACATTTATGCAGCCATCAGACACATAAAGAAATGCTCATCATCACTGGTCATCAGAGAAATGCAAATCAAAACCACAATTAGATAGCATCTCACACCAGTTAAAATGGTGATCATTAAAAAGTCAGGAAACAACAGGTGCTGGAGAGGATGTGGAGAAATAGGAACACTTTTACACTGTTGGTGGGAGTGTAACTAGTTCAACTGTGGAAGACAGTGTGACGATTCCTCAAGGATCTAGAACTAGAAATACCATTTGACCCAGCAATTCCATTATTGGGTGTATACCCAAAGGATTATAAATCATGCTACTATAAAGACACATGCACACATATGTTTATTATGGCACTATTCATAATAGCAAAGACTTGGAACCAACCCAAATGTCCATCAATGATAGACTGGATTAAGAAAATGTGGCATATATATACCATGGCATACTATGCAGCCATAAAAAAGGATGAGCTCGTGTCCTTTGTAGCGACATGGATGAAGCTAGAAACCATCATTCTGAACAAACTATCGCAAGGAGAGAAAACCAAACACCACAGGTTCTCACTCACAGGTGGGAAATGAACAATGAGAACACTTGGACACAGGACAGGGAACATCACACACCGGGGCCTCTCACTGGATGGGGTAGGGATAGTATTAGGAGAAATACTTAATGTAAATGATGAATTAATGGGTGCAGCAAACCTACACAGCACATGTATACATATGTAACAAACCTGCAGGTTGTGCACATATGCCCTAGAACTTCAAGTATATATACATATATATAAAATACACTTAACAAATGTGCTCAGAACACTTACATTAGCCAAAAGTCAGAAAAAACTATCTAACATAAAGCCTATTTTTAAATAAAGTGTTGAATATCACATGTAAATTATTAAATTCTGTACTGAATGTGAAAAACAGAATGGGTATATGGGTAATAAAAGTATTGTTTCTACTGAATGCTTATCACTTTTGTACCATGGTAAAGCTGTAAAGTTGTACCATTGTAAATCAGGGACCATCTGCGTTACATTAAAAAGAAAAGCTCAGTTGAACTAATAAATAAATCAGAATTTCTTTTTATTATGTAGGCGTTTTTTGCTGTTAAATAATTAAGACATCCAATTATTGCTTGCTGCTTCACCACGCAGACACAGCACAGATACAAATACAAACTCCATGAATGAGCATATGTGCTTGTTTAAAGAGACATATTAACCAACAGTTGCATGCTGCCATGATATTGATTATGTCATCAAGTTCCTTATTTAACAAAACACAGCTGTGCATGACGTATTTCTTTAAAATGCATGTTCAATAGCAACTGGTTTTGCTCAGTCTTGTGTACCCATATTATTTAAATAAGCACCTGGAGTCTAGAATTGCTAAAAAGTATCTATGTTGATGCATATTAAGTTGATTTTGAGGTCATAAATTTTGACAAGAATTGATATTATGGCACAATCATAACTTTACAAAAGATGACCTGAACTAACAATATTTTATGCTTTTACCAGTGGAATTCCCTGAAATATAATTAGACAATTTGTTATTAAAGCAAAACTAAGTTTATTAAAACCCTGTGCCAAGAAAGTACACCATTTTGACATATTTGGCAGTGTTTCAGGAGGGAATCTTGAGAGGAAGATTTTTCATGTCTGTGGAGAATGGCTTAAGAGAGTTAAATGAGTCTTTCAAAGTCTTTCATTAGCTGATTGAAATTGAGCTAAACTTAGAGCATAATAGTTTAGATAGTCTAAGAAATTGAAAAAAAAGTTGATGCCAAGCATACAAGAAATAACAACCACCAAAAAATAGAACTAAATACAGACAAAACTAAATTAAAAACAAGAATAATATGTTCAATGTTAAAAAAAAAAAAACAAAAGGAACATAGACATAGTTATGGAGGAGTTTTGCTTTGTTTTGTTTTAATAAGAGAAAAATGTACTTAGTTTTATACCAATACACTTGAAAATCTGGATCAACTCTGTCCACTACAGTTATTACTAGTAACATGTAGATATTGAACACTTGAAACATGGTGAATTTGAATTGATTTATGCTATGTGTAAAATACAAACTAGATTTAGTTTAAAAAATAACAAAACTGAATAAAAATTTTAATATTGATTTATGCTGAGATGACAATATTTTGGATATGCTGGATTAAATAAATATAAAATATTTTTTAAAAATCAAGTTATATAGTAGTAAAATTGGTCTTTTTGTTTTATTTTTTTCTTTTGTTTTGTTTTTTGAAGGGATAGAAATCACGGCCAAAATGGACCCTGGGGCATATCATTGACCATCATGAAACATGCACTGATTTGCCAAATGTATTATTTTCCTGTGACTGTTAGAAAAATTACACACTTAGTAGTCTAAAACAACATAAATTTATTGTCTAACAGTTTTCCAGGTTATAAGTTCAACACAGGTCCTACTGAGTTAAAATCAAAGCACTGGAAGACTGCATTCCTTCTTTAGGCTCTGTGGAATAATCCATCCCCTCTCCTTTCCCAGGTTTTAGAATCCAGCTGCATTCTTTGATGAATGTTCCCTGTCTTCACTTGGAATGCTATAAGACAATATCATAGATCGGGTGGCTTAAACAACAGACATTTATTTCTCAGGGTTCTGAGGGTTGGGAAGTCCAAGATTAAGGTGCTGGTATATTTGGTTCATGGTGAAGGCCCACTCTCTCTCTGGTTGGTAGATGGTCACTTTCTCTCTGTGTTCACATGGCCTTTCCTGGATACATGTTTATGGAAATAGAAAGAGAAGGGTGGGGCAGGGGTCTAGTATCCCCATCTTTTCTTAAAAGTACACGAATAGTATCATGAGAACACCACAATTATGACATTATCTCAACCTAAGTTCCTCTGAAAATCTCCATCTCCAGATACTATCATACTGCCAATTAATAGATTACTAAAAATAATCTATTAATAATTGAACAATGCCCATCATCTTAAATAGATTAATTTTAGGGGGACACAAATATCCAGTCTATAACAGTTCCCTTCCTTCACCTTCAAAGCTACCAATGAAGGACCAAGTCCTCACATTCTCCTTTTATATTTCCCTCTTCCACTTCTAAAGAATCTTATGATTGCATTTGGCCACCTAAAAATCTATGATAGTCTCTCCATTTCAAGATTCTTAACTTTAATTGCATTTGCAAACTCTGTCCTGCCAGGTAAGCTAACAAATTTATAAATTCTCTGGATTAGGACCCCAATATCTCTGAAGAGTCATTATTCTGACTACCACATCAATATGTTAGTTTATGTCAAGATTGCTGTAATAATCAATAGGTTCTGGTACCACAAATCCAGTAGCAGTCATTACGGTTGATTGAGTTTATTGATTGCCTTCAGCTCCATTCTGCTATTAATCTCTTTTGGGGATATAAAATGAAGACCTTATCACACAGAGGAAGAGGTAGATGTGATAGGAGCTTGAATATGTAATAAGAATTCTTTATGATATGTAAATGTGAGAAATGAATTAAGTATGTGCCATTTGTTCTCTTCTTTTTAAGACATTTCTTTCTAAAGGTTTAGTGACAGAAGCTGCCTTGTATTAAAGATCTCTGAGTGCTCTTCCACTGTAGGCATAAGCTTTCTTTCCTGGGTGCAGCATGTTAGGATTTAAGATTTCTATTTATCTAATGCTCTGCTGTTTGTCAGATAAAATGAAAATAAGCAGGGAGTTCAATTATTGATAAACTCAGATGTTTCATATGTGCAATCAATGTTAAAAAAAAAAAAAAAAAAAAAACACTAATGGGCATCCTAAGGAAAATGTGTGCAACTTAGCCCCGATTCAACTGCATGTTTAGCCAAATTGTGAACGAATTACAGCCAGCTTCTGAACTCTTCTAGAGAGTGAGGATGGCATAGAGAAATTAGGAATAGTAGCTTTATAGGTAAAGTAATTAAATGTAACCTTAAGCATAAAAAGATAAGAAAGGTAACTAGGAAAATAAAAACTCAAGATTTACAGATTAAATATGACACCCAATGGATCTTATTATGTGGACCTTGGTTTGCAGATACTGATATCTCATAAAGGGAGTCACATGATTTGAAGGCATTTGATGGAAGCTGTCTCCTCCCAAAGACTATTTGCTTTTGGAAAAATCCTAAGAGTCATTAGTTAGAGGTTTTTGGTAGAGTTACTTTCTGGTAATATGAAGATGACCTAAACCTCTTTACTTGAGAGATAGGAATCTAAGGATCAGTCTTTTAAAGATTTATGGGTTTGCTAATTGCCAGCTCTGCCTGATATTGACTTTTTTCCTGGGATCTTTCTCTGTGGTGTCTCTTAGAAGATAAGGTATCCAGGTATGAAAACCAATTTTGCAGACATTGTTTAGGATACTAATGGGGAAAGTCTTCAGTAACTTTTGTTGAAAGAATGGATTTCCTGAGTCCTTACAGCATTTAAACAACTGTAGATTTCTAGAATCAGAGCTAATATTCCTAGACACTCAGTTTAGTCTGTTACTAACTCATAAACCACAGATGAACCACAGAAAGAAGAAATACCATAGACCATGCAGGTTTGACAATCTCTGTGAACTTTGCCAACTTTAGTTTCAGAATTCCATTTTTCTACCTTCCTAAAATGTTGAAAGTGATATGGACAGTGAAGTCTGATTAATTGACAAAACTTTGCCACATTATTTAATAAAAATTTCAGTAAAATGGTTTCCTTGTTACTAGAGATATAGATTGGGATTCCCCAGGCTGAAAAAAAAAGAAAGGATTTTCTCCATGCCAACAAGACACAAATAATGATCAGAACATATTTAAAATCTATTGCCAGCACTTGTTATGAAAAATTATTTAGATTTTTACTGAGACATTTTACAGTTCTGCTAGGATTAATCTGGTGAAGGTTGAGACAAGTTATACAGATATAGTTAAAAAGATATACTTACCAATTTTAGCAAAATGTTCCCCCAGCTATTGGTTAAATACATTGGTCAGTTTGTCCTCAGTATGCCAAGAAAGCTCAGCAGTTACGACTAAAGTTTATGTTAACCCACTGCCAGTAGAATGAAAGAGTTGAATCCTCTCTTAAATTATAATATATAGTTGACTCCTCAACAACACAGGTTGGAACTGTGCAGGTCTGCTCGTATGTAGATTTTTTCCCATAAATATATCAGAACATTTTTGGAGATTTATGACAAATTGAAAAAGCTTACAAGTGAACCATGTACAAAAGAAATATTAAAAAACTAACAAAATGATGTCATGAATGCATAAATTATATGTAGATACTAGTGTAACCTATCATTTACTACAATGAAATATATATGCATCTATTACAAAACGTTAAAATTTATCAAGACGTAGACACACACTTAGCCAATTGCAGTTGAGAGAAATGTAAAACATAAATATACAATATTAAATCATAATTGCACAAAATTAACTATATTACATACTGTACTACTGGAATAATTTCCTAGCCTCCACTTGTTGTTCTTACAGTGAACTCAAGTGTTGTGAGTATTCACTTAAAATGCCACATAATGCTAATCACCTTGTGAGTATCTTGCCTCTCCAGTAAATTGTCACAGTAAAAGGTGATCTCTCATGGTTCTGTATTTTTCGTGATGTCTAGTGCAATACAGTAAAACTTGAATAACACCTTCAGACTTATACAAAGTGCTGCTAGTGATGCTGAAAGTTCTTCCAGGAAACAGAGAAAGGTCCTGACATTACAGGAAAAAGTTGAATTGCTTAATAGGTACTCTAGATTGAGGTCTGCAGCTGTGGGTGCCGCCATTTCAGAAGAAGGATCCATCTTGTAAACACAGGATTGTAAATTTGTGAGATAAATATAGTACAGTACGTAAATGTATTTTCTCTTCCTTATAATTTTCTTAGTAACATTTTCTTTTCTGTAGCTCACTTCATTGTAAAAGTACAGTGTAAAATACATATAGCATATGAAATATGTGTTAATGCTATCACTAAAGTTATATGTGAATTTTTGACTGTGCTAGGGTGGTGGGGAGGGGATAGGGAGGTTTGATGCCCCTAAATGTTGTGTTGTTCAGGGGTCAGCTGTACAATTTAGAATAATATGATTAAGGATTTCCCTGAGATTAAGAACATATTAAATGGTGGGAAGGATACTGATAGACCTCTGCATCTAGTGACACTATCAACTTTGACTGTGTCTGTTTGATGAAGGAATTAAAATCTAGTAACAAAAGCATTTTGTAGATAGTTATTGTACCAGTCTTTGTTCTTGAACATGAGTGTGCTTTTTGGAACTGAAAATCACACATTGAATGAAAGGCTTTATCTCAATATATTTTATTTACACATAAATTTGAGCTGTTTTTTGCTCACAAGTTTGGTTGATAAAAGAGCCCTCACAATAGCTTTAATTACCACTTAAAATAACAAAAAAAGGGTTTTTTTTTTATTGTTCTCTCTTTTATAGGGTGAAGGAGCAATGCTTTTGGTTACTTAGTATTCTCTCAAGAAAATTTAAAGATAGTTTATACATAGAAGATATTTTAACAGGTTGTATTCCGAACTTGTGGGCTGGATTTGGAAAAAGCAATATCAAGTATGGTCAAGGGGACAAGAAAGAAAGAAGCGTTTGTTATCATTTTTCAAAGTCAAAAATATTTAATCAGATAATATTTTAAAACCCAGCAATAATTAATAATGATTAGTATAATGTTTTTTGTCAAAATTATTAAATAGGAGATAAAATTAAAAGCTTTATTTTTTGCATTAAAATAAAACTTTAAATATTTTGATGAGCATATTAAATCAACAATGCATGTATTATATTGAACCTGACTTCTTATTAAGTTGCAACCAAATCTTTAACGGTAAGTTTAAGCCAGAGAGATAATTTTGGGATTTGTCACCATAAAGATAGGGTATAATGTCATGTAAATAATTAAGATTGGGTGGAAAGACAAACAAGATTGGAAGAACACCCAAGACCAAGGTTTGGGGCTCTCTCAGAATTTCTAAAAAAAAATTCAGACTGAGTAAAGAAGGATTGATCAGTAAGGTGAAATGGATCAAGGAAATGAAAATACTGAGACGAATGTTGAATAATAAATTAGATAGAACAGATGTCCCAGAAATCATGAAGATAAGTCACTTTATTAAAATACATATTATAAACAAAGAAGGAATTAACTGTTCAAAAAGTTATCTTGAAGAATTATTTTGGGGGAAAATATAAAATAAACCTTATTTTCTAAAATACATTAAAACTAATTTCAAATGAATCAAAGGATTGTGTATAGATATTTTAAATTAATAAAACAATATTAATGCAGATTCTCTTTAATTACTTCCCTGATTGTTTTACATATAGTAACTCATTTAATACTACTAACAATGTTTTCATGTTGGATACAGCTATTCAAATTTTCTTTTGTTATTGCCATAGACCCCTAACCATTCTTCCACAAAATTGGGGCACTAAAAGGTTATGAAATTTCCTTAATGCCACAGAGCTATTTGGTGATGATTTGGCATTTGGAAGCACGTAATCTGTCTTTGAAATGTTCATTTTGAATTATAGCACTACACCATGCACTGAATCACTGAGGGTAAAAATGCACACTGTTAATAAGAAGGAGGGAGTCAATCTAATTAGTATTATGATATCTATACAGAATGAGAGTCCATTCCCCAAATTCACAAAATTAAAATAATAAAAATAAAAAATTATTGCTAGCAAATTTGCAGCAAAAAAGATTCATTCTCATATTCTGCTATGAGAAAGTAAATGGAATTAAATTTTTAAAGACATTTTTTGAAAGCCCCCCTTTTTTTTTTGAGACAGTCTCGCTCTGTGGCACAGGCTGGCGTGCAGTGGCATGATCTCCACTCACTGCAAGCTCCGCCTCCCGGGTTCACGCCATTCTCCTGCCTCAGCCTCCCGAGCAGCTGAGACTACAGGCACCTGCCACCAAGCCCAGCTAATTTTTTGTATTTTTAGTAGAGACGAGGTTTCACCATGTTAACCAGGATGGTCTTGATCTCCTGACCTCGTGATCCGCCAGTTTGGGACTCCCAAAGTGCTGGGATTACAGGCATGAGCCACCGCGCCCGGACAGAAGCCATTGGAATTAACCAGAAAATTGTTAAATTCATAGTTTTTTTGACTAACATTCTTCTTCCAGGTTAATGAAATGTATATATAAATGCCACTCATTGCATATACTTTTGGGGGTAAAATAATTACTAAATTTATGTACACTACGAATACTTCATTTTATAAAATTGCATATATACCCATATGCAAATGTGCACAGAATCAATAGAGTAACTATAGACATAAAGTGATCAGTGTAGGATATTTTATTTTATTTTATTGATGCATTTTATATATAATATACTTCTCATTTAATATTTGTGCTAATTTTATTAAATTGAATATTTATGCCTTGGTTATAGAACAACTAAATTTATTTTCAAAGAAACTCCCGTTATTATTGTCTGCAACGGTAAAACTTGTAAACAATCTAAAAATTCAACCAAATGCAACCATTTACAATTGTGCCTTAGTTGAATATATAATCATAAGAGAAAACACAGGTGATGAATTTTTATAATTTCATTTAAAATATAATTGACACAATCCCTCAAGTATCATATAAATTAATTGGATTGTTACTGTCTTGGGTTAACATTTATTTCTAGTTTTTTTTTCCCCCTTAATATCTGATTTTTTCCCATTAACATTACCTATTTGGATAATCAGAAAAAAAATCAACATTGCCAAAAGATAGATAATACCACAAGTGAAATACCTACAATAATGATAGGAAAATGTTTTGATTCAGGATGAATGAGAATCAGTCTAGGAAAACAGCTTGGACCCTCTCATTCCTGTTAATGTCATCTCTGTGTTTAGCACTGCTACCATTCCTCAGCCCTTAAGAAATGCTCTATTGCTGGGCATGGCATATGGGAAACCAAGAAAAATGACTGGCTGCATGGTGACAGCTCTCTACTCCTCATGCCAAGTTCTGCCAGAGATTTAAATATTAAATAATGGAAAGAATTTTGAAATCCAGGATGATTAGAGAAGTCATTTTCTGCAAGAGTGAAGCATTGTCTTTAAAGACTAAAATCTATGAAAATAACATTACTGAAATACTAGACTTGAGACTATTTTTCTGAATTACTGTAACTGTTGAAATAGGTCTTTCAGCCCATTAAGATAAACACCACACTTTTCATGATCTTCAGCTGTAATTTTATTGTGAAAAGTACTTGCTTAAAAGAGTTCACACTATCTGAAAGATGTCACATGTAACACTGACTGGCAGCCATTTCAGAATGGCAGACAGCCAATAAATCATTCAGAACTATGTGTCACTCGGTGTGACTTTAAAATTGTATTCCTTCTCCCTTGATAAAGAATATTTCAATGTCAAATAGTTTGTTCTACTTAAACTTATACATCAACTCAAATATTGAGATACACAATAAAATTAATTGATTGGGTAATACATTTAGAACTTATCTAAAAACAGCAATATGTATTTGCATGACAGATTTGTTTCACAAACCAATCAAGTTGTTGGTATCAAAGGCATGTTTTAGTGTTGATTTATGTATAGAGAAATTTGTGAAATTACATAAATAGAAATACTTCTTTATAAAATTCCTGGACCCTATGATATCTTGGTATTAAGAATCTTAAAGGAATCATTTTTAAAAATTCAAAAGCAAACGATTTCAATTTTACAAGAGCTAAGAAAAAAATCATTTTGTGATGGTCACAGATCGCTCTTCAAGAAAAGATTTTTCCCCCCTGGCTGCTTAGAGCAACATTACAAAGCAGCCTTCAGCTCTCAACTCCTTCAAAGTTTACCTCAGCTGTAACAGTTGTCTGGCTTAATGTTAGGTCATCCTGGAGTACCTGACATGCAAACATGAATGGAGATAAGGTATAAAGCCCGGCTATTTTGACCCACCTGGGAGGATTCTGACAGGTCCTTTCAGCGCCTGAGAAACCCAGGGCTCACATCCTTTATATTCTGATTCTTCTGTAGGGGTTGTTCCCATGGGTGATACTTAATAAAGCTGGCAGATACAAAGAGGCAGCCATGTAAATTTTTAGGGATTATTTCCAAAACTCTCATAACATCATATATATTTACTGGTTGTTTAAGTAGATTTTTGAGGAGTAGGTAGCAACGATAGAAGTCAAAGAAAGTAAATGCAGTTGTTAAAGGACTAGTCATTCCATACTTAGCAAGTACACAAGTTGCATATACACTATGTTCCTTCCTTAGAGCAAAGTATTTCAATGCAGTTGTGTGTGTGTGTGTGTGTGTGTGTGTGCGTGTGCGTGTATAACTGAACTCATTGTAGATTTTATTGGATCAGATATATGAAGAGACTTGGAAGACTCGGGTTTGTCCGGAACTGGCTGAAATAGAGAAGGACGATCATTGACATAGAAAGCTCATTATTTTGTCCTTTGATTATAAATAGTCTTACAATAAAATAGCATCTCCACTGTCTAAAACACATTTTTACATTTGCTCTCCTTCTGAAATTATTTATGTGAAATTAACAAATCTGCTTATTACCTTAGAAACAAATGTTCCCTAATTTATATTATATATTGTATATTTGTAGATCCACTTAAAATTGATTTGCAATATAGGGAAATAAATGCATTTTATAAGTTGTTTGCTTTGTGTAGTGGATCTGGTTAACCATAAGACTATTGTTGCATTAAAACAAAATAGAATTAATCTGTTCAGGTAAATAGAACTGGAAGTGAGATTTGTTGTCACTCCTCCTCCCTCAAGTACTGACCATTCTTGTAATTCACATATAACTAACACTCTATGCAATAATATTTTTTTTTGTTCTCTGTCTTTTCAAATAGAACTCAAGCTCCAGGAGGAGATGTTTCATGGTAGGTGAGCACATTCTTGTCAGTTAGTTATTTCTTGTTTATTAGCATAGCCCCTGTGTCTAGAACATTTCCAGGTATTCAGTAGCCATTTAAAAATTATTTGTTGAATGAATTGTTATTTTTAAGAACATCCATAAGTTTTCGGATTGGGCATGGGAATACATGCCCATCTTTGGACTGAAGATCCATTTTTCCCTTCTTTTATCAAAATATTGGTTAAATGATAGGGCCAATTGTTAGAAGGAATTTTGTATCTAAAAATATTTTCCCTCCTATGGATGTAAAAAGTAGTGATAGTAGTTCTGGCTTTTATATTAATTCGATGTTTCAAAGTGTTTTTTCTTTTCATGACAATATTCTACATTCTTGAAAACCACTCGTTCATGTGAGTGCTACCATTTATGCTTGTGCAGCACATAAATATGGAGAGAAGATAAGGAAACAGTTTACCCTGTGTCTCCTTCCCTGTAACATAGTTTACTATATTGATTGGCCACTTTCTACTCCTGAAGTAAAATTTTGCAACAGGCATTTGGGAAACTCTGGATATAAGAAAAAAAATTTAATATCGTACAAAGAGACAAGAGGTGACTTCTTTTTTATTTTTCATTTAGAGTTTATAGTCTAATTAAAGAAAATGCACATATATCTAAAGATAATCATGGATAATAAACTCATATAATTACTACTTTCAGTGGCTATAACAACAGCCAAAGCACAAACAGAAATGAAAAAGGATTATCGGCATTATGCAAATACATATCCTCTTTAAGAATTCCTGTTATAGTGAAAGCATTAAAATAATTCAACACATACAGAGACCATATACTTTGTGATCTTTTTAAAAAAGTATTCGAAATATATTTCTGTGTGCAAAACATTTTCATAATGATCTTTTTTAAATGAAAGTATTTAGAATAGCACATTGTAAAATTACATTGCAGAGCACAATTATTTTTCTCTTTAGAAGACACATAATAAAATAGAATCATCAGTGTTTTTTCGTAAACATGAATCTTTTGAGTGTTACTTGATCCTGCATAATAAGGGTACTTTTTGCTTAATGTAAGCATAGTATACTAATTCTTTTAAAATTCAGAAAGCATATTTACAGTCTAGGCAGATGAGATATGAAGGTCACACAGCATGAGCAGTGAAATATCTCATTTACCTAGAGTTCTAGAGAGAATTTTAGGAACTCTTATTTATTATTAGTGCATAGATAAGAGTAAACTATACAAAACTGTGTGCAAAACTCTCCTCTTTCTACTCAGAAGGATTTCCCTAGAATAATCATTATGGACTCTGTCCATCCTTTACTCATTCACTGCATGGGAACAGGTGCTAGTTATGAGATTGGTGAGTTTAGAAAGCTAACCAATTTCATACCTATTGTGCAATTCTCAATTCACAAACTGTTGTGCGTTTCTTAATCATTTCCTTTCTTTTTCTTGTAGAGAGCAGTCATGATGGTCTGCACTCCACACAATGCAACAGAGTGAAAGGGCAGGTTCTGGTTCTTTGGGGTAGTCCTGAAACTTCCTAAGAAAGTTCACATCAGGTGATGGATAGGAGCAACCCTACAAAACCAGCCTTAGACTACTTTTCAAACAGTAAGTGATAAAGGTGACATTTTGATCTTTATCTGTTTAATTACTTCTGTTGTAATTCTATTGATTCTAACATTGAAGGAGCAGTAAATTTATATGTATTATCAAACTATAAAACAATAAAACTATCAAATACATTATCACATCTGTATGTTCTGATAATATTTTTCTTTTTAAAGTTTTTATTCTTATTTGTTGATTGGTTTGTCTTCATGTTATGTCTTTTCTACTATCGAACTGAACATGTTGACATCATAGGCTATCAAAACTGTACATTTCTGATGCTAAGCATAGAGACTTAGCAAGAGTAAATATGCCAAAATGGAATGTTGTTAGCCATAGTGTGTATTATTATTTCTTTTATACATTTTGTCACTATTAGAAGAGTTTATCAGTTTTTGCCTAGATTACAAACCATCTACAAACATCTACAAACAAATCATACCTTATTTCCTCACTGTAATTTTTAATGTTGCTATTTTTGCCTGTTAACATTTCGTAGGTTTCTCACATTGCCTAAAGTTTTAATTCAATTTCTTTATTGTTGTCATGAGAGATTGCTTTTATCCTTCCAATGTGCATGGTCTCATTTTCACTAACGTAATCTCGAGTTTAGCTGAGACAATACCACATTTCCCAGCATCCCTTGCATCTGGATACAGCTGTATTAAAATAAGCTGTGTGAGGTCGGGCGTGGTGGCTCACTTCTGTAATCCCAGCACCTTGGGAGGCTGAGGCGGGCGGATCACGAGGTCGGGAAATCGAGACCATCCTGGCTAACGCGGTGAAAGCCCGTTTCTACCAAAAATACAAAAACATTAGCTGGGCGTGGTGGCAGGCGCCTGTAGTCCCAGCTACTTGGGATGCTGAGGCAGGAGAATGGCGTGAACCCGGGAGGCGCAGCTTGCAGTGAGCAGAGATTGCGACACTGCACTCCAGCTTAGGTGACAGAGCGAGACTCATCTCAAAAATAATAATAATAATTTAAAAATAAATAATTATAATACTAACCTGTGTGAAACTTCTGGGATGGCTCCTTAAGTGCAGTTGACTCATTAGGGAGGTATGACTTTTTTATTTTTCTACACTTTCTGCTGCTGTCCTGGATGCAGACATCGTGTCTAGAAGCATGAAATTGCCTTGAAGATAGAAGTCATGCACTGAAGTTAGTAAAAGAGAAATATAAGTGTATAGTTTTCTGAAGAAAATGGGAAGCTTATGTACTAGCTTAAGAATACTTACTATGCAGGCTTCTTATGTGTAAAAGAGGAAAAATTCTCATTTTATTAAGTTTCTGAAATTAGATTTCTAAATGCTGGTTCTCTTTTTTATTGAAAGTAATGGCAAAAAATGGCGTTTTCTGCCATTTCTAAATGCCATGAATAGTGTCTGTTAAACACTGGAGATGATAAAAACAATAATTTTTCTGTTAATTATAAAATCTGAACATTTTTCTGACTATATTTCACACATGACACACCGTTTTATTTGCAGATTTTTTTTTATCCCCAATGCTTTTGTTAATTTATTACCAACACAGCACACAATTCTAGTGGCGATGCATTATTACCTCTGCAGCTGATTTTGAATTCAGAAGGCCTATTTATTGCATTCATTACTGCTTAGATGACATCTTAAATCCATTAATTAAATTATTATGCTCTATTCTATAAATTTATTGATCTATAGATTTTGTGGACACAAATTTCAAAACATATTGGAAAATTTAGTAATAGCTTTTTAGAATCTATTCTTCAACATAGTTATTGAAAGTGAACAAGAAGGACCTCCTCTAGATATTATGTTGAGAACCACTTCTTTGATTTGTTGAATATGTGTACAGTGGATACCATGTGGCTTTATTATGAGGAGCCACTTATGTGGCTGAGTTACAATTCACAAAACCTTGTCAAAGGGAAAATATCAGGACAAATTTACAAGTCACATGCCAAGAAAAAAATCTTTCTAAATGCTTATAAGAAATACCTTAATTAATGGGAGCCCTTCAAATTATATAAAACATCATAACCAGGATGTGCAACAAAACCAGCAATTTGCTGATTGAAATGCATTCATTCATACTGACTTCACCTGCTGAATGGAATATTGTGCTGTACTGTCCTTAACTTTGGAGAATTAAGGAATATTCCCTTCTGGTGTTCAACAACAACAACAAAAGAGCAAGAAAGATATATTCCTAATTTTTAAAGAAGAATGTAGAGATACTTAAACGAGACACTGAAGGTAGCAGAAAGAAGATTATTACCATCCCCAAAGTGTTTGCTCATTAAAACATTTTGTGACTTTCTTTGCCAATATCATACCTATTTGGATAATTGTTTTACTATCCACACAGTTATGAGAGTGAGAAGAGGGAATATGAAAGATGGAACAAGAGGGAATCTGTGTGGCAATCACAGTAATCACAGGCTGGTTGGGATCCTAAATTTGGCCACATCACAAAATCATGTTCAAGTTTAAAGTCATGAGAGAGGCCAGGCATAGTGGATCATACCTATAATCCCTGCACTTTGGGAGGCCAAGGTGGGAGGATTGCTTGGGGCAAAGAGTTCAAGACCAGCCTGGGCAACATAGTGAGATCCCATCTAAAAAAATTGTTCTTTAAATTAGCCTTATGTGGTGGCGTGTGCCTGTGGTACCAGCTACTCAGGTGGCTGAAGTGGGAGGGTCACTTGAGCCTGGAGGTTGAGCCATAATCATGCCACTGCACTTCAGCCTTGGTGACAGAGCAAGACTCTGTCTCCAAAAGTAAAAAACAAAAAAAAAAGTAAAGTCACAAGAAAATGAGATGCTATTAAGGTTGTTTCATGTTGATTTTCAACTAGACCAGCATTTAGCTTATACAAAGGCATATACAAAATAAACCCTGAACCTAAATGGAATTCAGCAGCAGCAGTGTGGGTTAAAGAAGCCAACAGTTCCCGGAGGCCAGAACCACAGGCCTGTGACCTTTTTTATTGTTTTGACAGGGAGGTGGAAAGCAGGAATATATCTATATTCAAGTGCCTGCTCTGTTGCTGTCTGAGAAAATCCGCGCTGCAGCACATCAAAGTTTTTTCAAACTGCATTTCTTAGGACATATTTGGGGTTTACGTAAACATTTAATAGAGCTGCCCTGGCCCCCGCTTACACACGACACAAAGTCATATGTCTAGTCTCATATATATGTATGCTTAAATTGTAGCAGAAAGTTTGCAAAAATGTAACTGAAGTAATGTTGAAGGTTGAATCATTTGAAACAAATTACCTGCACCAAAATATTCTTTGCTGTACTGATTTCTGTCCCACCCCTAATGGGGCTGAATTTTAATCTTAACTCTGCTTGTAATTAGGTATTTACATGTGTCTATTCATTTTTTGCAAGATGTCTCTTCAGAGATAAAATGAGGGTAGCAAAAAATAATTTTTACAGACATTTATATGGCTTTGATAACAATTGTCTGTTCTACTTATTTGACTGATTCTAAATTCTAAAGGTTATTTTACAGTTAGTAAGTTACATAATTTTTATGCAACAATTTGCCTGCCAGGATTCCTATAATACTTGTCAGCTATCAGTAGGTATAAACCTGTTAGCCTCTACTGTGAAGATAATATCTCTTTAAGTTATAATGCATTTACAATTGTTAGAGTTTCTAAGGTCTTTTAAGTTACAGAGGCTTCTGAGGATGATGGTTTTCAAGGAGATAGTTCTTTGACAAAAAAAGACAATATGGGACTTAGTGTTATATTAATTTACAAATTATGTTTTTGTTATAAAGAGATAAAAGGTGTGCTGTAGTAGCCATAAATTACTGTATGCCACATTTTGTATGCTTGTTTTTCATATTATTATAGAACGCGGCACTTAAATAGTATCACAAAGAAAGTTTATTCGAGAAATAAGACATTAATGAAATATGATTAATATATATTAAGACTATATTTAAAAATAATTATGTATTTCTAATCCTAAGCTTTTTAATGTGACATTATTTTTTTCTGTGATATAATTTCAGTTTAGAAGAACTTTAAATTTTAATAAGATTTTAAGATGATTCAGTAATGTTAACATACTGTTCTTTGGTAAATTTTGTTTGTTAACATTTTAGCTGCATTAATTAAATATTTATATAGCTAATTTTAATACTGATACTTTAATACAATTTTTAATTTTACTCCTGGCTTTCAATCATTCATATGTTTTTAAAAATTGCTTTTTTCATTGCTTTACTTTTTAATTACTTTTATCAAAGTCTTAATTGTATATGGTTGATTTTAAAAGTTAAATATTTCTATAAGGTTTATAAAGACAAGCCGGGCGCAGTGGCTCATGCCTATAATCCCATCACTTTGGGAGGCTGAGGAGGGCAGATCACTTAAGGTCAGGAGTTCAAGACCAGCCTGGTCAACACGGTGAAACCCGTCTCTACTGAAAATACAAAAATTAGCCTGGTGTGGTGGCAGGCCCCTGTAATTCCAGATACTTAGGAGGCTGAGGCAGGAGAATCACTTGAACCTTGGAAGTGGAGGTTGTAGTGAGCTGAAACCATGCCATTGCACTCCAGCCTGGGCAACAAGAGTGAAACTCCATCTCAAAAAAAAAAAAAAATTATAAAGACAATAGAAATGTCCTGGCTATATCTATGTCAACAGATTTTTCACATTAAACCAAAGTCTCAAATATGGTTTGATTCTAATTAATTCTAATGCATCTTGCAGGTTACAAACTGTATTGTATTATGTAATTATCTGTTGATCCACTCTGTATACTGTTGTGTAAGTTGGGGTGATTAACCTCCCCACCTTTATTATGTAATTCAAATGTAGCATATAGACTTCAATGATAAGATTGATCATGGTGCATTTAATCATTAATTTATTATTAATCTCTTTTATCCTAATACTTAGCAGATTTTTCTCAACAAACATTTAAGCAATAATTAAATAAAATAGGCCAGGCACGGTGGCTCACGCCTGTAATCCCAGCATTTTGGAAGGCCGAGGCAGGCGGCTCACCTGAGATCGGGAGTTAAAGATCAGCCTGACCAACACGGAGAAACCCCGTCTCTACTAAAAATACAAAAAATTATCCGGGCATGGTGGTGCATGCCTGTAATTCCAGCTACTGGGGAGGCTAAGGCAGGAGAATCGCTTGAACTCAGGAGGCAGAGGTTGTGGTGAGCCAAGATCATGCCATTGTACTCCAGCCTGGGCAACAGGAGCGAAACTCTATCTCAAAAAAAAAAAATAATGAATAAATAAAATATAGCCTTGTGTTAGTTAGCAATGAGGATATGTTCTGAGAAGCGTGCGGTTAGGTGATTTTGTTACTGTGCAAACAACATAGAGTGAGCCATCTATAATGGTGATAGAAATTTTTCAACCCTATAATAATCTTAATGGGCCATTGTTTTACATGCTCTTATTGATGTAAACATTGTAATGTGGCACATGATCATATAAAAAATATGAATCCATTCATTATTTATGCATTCATCCATTTGACCTATGGTAGTGTCCTATTGAAAATGAGTTATCGTAATATAGAAATCCACTATTAGTTATTTTCACTTTCTCTTTTTCGTGGGGAAGTGTGGGTATTGATTTTAAAAGTCTAAAGAATGGAGTATACACACAATCAATTATCAAGCACTGGCACCTTGTGCGAAATGATAAACCCATCTAAGATCCTAGCAATTCATTCAGAAAATAAACCTGGAAATATATCTTGGATATGTCAAATGTTATTGTAAAAATTAATGAAACTAAGCAATGGGAATATGAGTAGTAAATTATTGGAGAAAATATTATAAAATTTACTTTTTTAAATTTCAAAACTTTATATTTCCTTCTTTAAAACTGAAAATTTTTGTGTACATATCTAAAACTAATTGTGTCACTTTTCATTTTGTTACAATATAGAGTAATGCTTCAAAATACAAACATAATAGATAGAGTCAATTCCTTAGGGGGGTTTAAACCTGGAGGTAACATTAGAAATAGAAATAATAAAACGCAGTGTTTTGGGATTTGTCTGTTAAGATGATTTTAATCCAGATCCTATTTAATGGTTTACATAGTTGTATATCAAATTTGGTTTCACAAATAAATTATATAGTAAATTTAAAATTGCAAAAAATATATATTAAGTTATAATATACATTCTATAACCTATGAATCCATATAACTTGGGCAAGAAAATTATGTAATTAAAAATAAAACCTTTTTGTTCTGAGTTACATTTTAGGGACAGCTATATAATTCACACTCACAAAGGAATCATAAAAACTCTATGTATAATCTTGTAAGTAAAAATATTTGTTGTATCATATGTATGAAGTATACAATTGATTAAAAAATGACAAGGTCTGCCTTCTATCCAATGGCAGTAACAGAAGATAATGGCATCTAAATAGTCCTGTCTCCTTTCTTTTTGGCATTGATTTATATATCTTCACTAGCTTTGCTGTTTTCACTCCAATAAAAGATTATTTAGTAAGCCAAAGCAAAACAAACAAACAAAAAAATCCTGTGGGCAGCCCCAAACTGAAGGACTGTGATTTTTAGTCAATGTAAGTAACAATAATTTTAGGTTAACCAATGTGTCAAAGAGAATGAAGAAAAATTATTACAAAAATGAACAAATAAACTGGTCTAGGTCAAAATGTACTCCTTTCAAAGAGAGTAGTCAACTGATATTAAAGCCTATGACATAGAATGTGCCATATTGAGTATGCAATATCAAAATATTTCTGCTTTTTCTTTCTCCAACTACTGCAGACCCTAATTATCTCCTTATCTGATCACTTTAAAGTTATTCAACAAATCATAATTATGCCATTGTTAGCATCAGAAACTGAAAGCCTACTGTCAAAAGTGATTTAAACTATCACTATTTGGATTTATTATAAATTTAATTTACTTATAAAAAGATGGACTTTCAATTTGAGAATAACACAAAAATCAATTCATTCCTCTGTGCATCCGTATTGTGTCGTTGGTAGTTTAAACTTTTCATCTAATATTAGATTGCATGCAGGATTTTATATCTAATTTCTCTGGTGGATGTACTTTAGAAAATGCAAAAATAAAATGCAGCAATTCATATTGGCAGATTTACTATTGAGACCAATGCTTTTTTAACTAAAAGGTTTTGTTTAAAATCCTTAGTTTAGCAAAACTGATAAAGATTTTTGAATATCAGAGTATTTAAAAGAAATTCTTACTTTAAATCTGGCATATTTCTTATATTACATATTACAATTTAATTGAACATGGCTGTCTGTAAAACCATATATATGATCCAGAAGAGACTCAAACTAAATTAAGTTTTAACAGCCATCAATTTATTTTAAAATGACACAGGCATGAAAAATGATCTATCAGGGTTTGTAACTCTTATTCTGTTAGCTATTGCTAGAGATAGTCTAAACACATTCCACTTGGAATTTGAGATCAAGAGAGAGATTTTCTATTAGTAATAATATTCAGATTATTTTTATTTTAATGTATAAATTTAAAATTCTGAGAATATTTTCAACAATATTTTCCATTTCTAAATGTATTTAATTTGTAAACAAATGTAATTACTCTATTTATTTATTAACTTTTATTTTCAGTTCAGGGGGATATGTGCAGGTTTGTTATATAGGTAAACCTATAGGTAAATAGGTATACAAATTATTTTGTCACCCAGATATTAAGCCTATGTGCGTTAGTGAAAAATGTTATTACTTTAAATATGCAAATTATTCAGCTGCATTTGATCTCATTCTTTAGTCCAATGTAAATAAGAGTAAAACAATGACATTTAAGGCCACCAGGCTATTCTCATTTTTGGAAAAATGCTGGATTACATTACCAGCATATTAAATGATAATATCAAGGTATAATATCTCCCTAGAAATTGTCTCACCTTCAATACTATTGATATTTTTGAACCTGATAATTTTGTTGTGGGCTGTAGCCTTGTATTATAGGAGGTTTAACAGTTTTCCTGGCCTGAACGTACTGGATGTGAATAGCACACTCCACTACCCACAGTAGTAAGAGTTAAAATTGTCTCTAAACATTGACAAATGGTCCCTGGTAGTCAAAATCACCCCTGGTTGAGACCATGTTGTTGAAAATAAAACAGAAACTTTCACATCAATAACTATGTCAGGCTGTGTATATTAAGGATTAACATTAAGACAATATAGAGCAGGCACTACATGAAAGCAGTGACGATTTGGAATTAGTGGCACATTATCCTAATAATTATCTTAATATAGTGACTTTAATATCTAAATATCATCATATAGAGTTTTTCATAGATTTTTTCATTAGTATAACTTAGGATGTTGTGTATATTACACTGTGTATACCGTTATTTTGAGAGAAAATTTTGGGAGATTTTGCCAAGGTATTTTCAATTATAGGTGTTTAGTTAATACATTCTAAGCAAGTGGGTCTCAAAAAACGGAATTTAACACCCCACATTCTTCTTCCCATCCAGTGGACATTTGCCAATGTGTACAGGTATTTCTGATAAAAAACTGTGCAAGAGAGGGTGTGCTACTGGCATCTGGTGGTCAAGTCTAGGGAAGCTGCTAATCATCTTAGATGTACATGATAGCTCCCCACAATGACTTTGAGAATCCCTGCTCTAACACTACTGCAGGATGAATTTTAAGCACAATTATGAGAGAGGACCTAGAGATTGAATTTTAAAGGAGAAAATATAAGTGCAAAAGAAGAATGAAGATTGTTATAACAAGGGCAAGTAGAAGTTAGAAGAAAATGTGACAAAGTAAATCTACGTTTTAGAATAGTACTGGAAGTTATTATAAGGTGTTACAGACAAATCTGAGAGTTCCATAAGTGACCTAAGAAATTATGGACACTGCAAGACTAAATAATCCTTCATTTAGGAAGGAGCTTAAAAATACTTTCTCAAGTGTGCTAAGTCACAAAAATATGAGTTATCCTGAGATTTTTTTAACTGTAAGCTTTCAAGTCATTGTTTGGAATCTTCAGAACCTCTTTAGGGTTTGGGATTTAAGAAGCAGTATGTAGATAGTGAGCTTAAGATGCCAAGCACAACATATAAAACTATAAAAATCCATATGATCTTGAAAGCTTAAATGGAAGCCCAGCACAAAACAGTTGCTGAGTATATTATTCACATTATCTGAAAGTATGCCAAACAAAGACGTTATATGTTAATAAACATAGGAGAAAGAAAATTCCAAAGAGTTTCTAAAAAGTGAACAACCACAAAATTTCAGTGGCATACAACAAAAATTTTCTTCTTCTCACTCATGTTACTTGATGGAAAATCAAATGGCTGCCTGGAGACAGCGTGGAGGGAGAGATTGATTACTGAGGTGCACAAGAAAACTTTTCATAATGATGGTTGTGAGTGTAGTGGTATTTCCAAAAGTATATATATACATATTAAATTTGACCACATCATACATTTCAGGTATACTCAATGGACTATGCATCTCTTATTATACCCCAGGAAAGTTGAAGATATGACAATGAAAAAAAATTCTTCCACCGACTACCCATCAATTTTCTTCTCTCGTTAGCCTCATAGATTTCACAGTTAATTAAAGGAAAGATGCAAATATGTTCAAAGTGTACATATTCTGAGGCCCATACCTTGTCATTAGCTCAATAAAGAGAACCATTGTCCCTGGCATGAAATGAAAACCTGCACACTCCCTATATGGCTTCTGGACACTCTAAGACATGAACACACTTTGGAGGCTCACCCCGTGGTCATTCATCGCTCTTAGAGCTTAGATGAGAAAAATACAAAAATAAGACCAAAAGATGACATGTAGATGCCCATCAAAAAGATATGTTGCGAACTGGAGAGGTCAGGGCTTTAAGTACTATATCTTACTGTATGTTAAAGTACTGTATTTTACTGTAGAAACTTACTCATTTTCCCCTCAGAACAACTCTGTCTCAGGAGGTGAGTCTGAGAGCTACTGTTTCTTTGTAAAGGTTTTATCTGATCAGACCCACTGTCACCATGTCAGTCCCACTGCCCCTAAATGGTTTGACTCCTGATGTTTTGATTTCAAAGACTTCTGATTCTAGCTACATAGCTGTGTCCATTTCCCACCTTACCACTATTTACTTTGAATTTTGTTGCATGCCGAGACCAGTGACTGCCACAAATGTGACTGTTCCTAGAATCTGCTTTCTGCTCTGATCTTTAGTCAGTGTGCAGACTCTAACATAAGCTCCTTTCTATCGTATTTTCTTGAGTCCAAGAGCCCATAGATTTTTTTTTTTTTTTTTTTTTTGGCGGAGTCTCGCTCTGTCGCCCGGACTGGAGTGCAGTGGCCGGATCTCAGCTCACTGCAAGCTCTGCCTCCCGGGTTTACACCATTCTCCTGCCTCAGCCTCCCGAGTAGCTGGGACTACAGGCACCCGCCACCTCACCTGGCTAGTTTTTGTATTTTTAGTAGAGACGGGGTTTCACCGTGTTAGCCAGGATGGTCTCGATCTCCTGACCTCGTGATCCGCCCGTCTCGGCCTCCCAAAGTGCTGGGATTACAGGCTGAGCCCATAGATTTTATAATGCACTATTTTATGTCCCATTAAGCAAGTAAGTAGCATTATGGTTAATTAAACTAAGACATACCACTGAATTGTAAAATGCATCATATTTTCAGGAGATATGAAAATATGAAACGTATGCGTCTTGGAATAGATGAACTGTGACAGTATCTTTGGAAAGTTCATTCAGTGTGTAGCATTACTGAAGATATCTTTAAGAGCTGAGCTGCTTCCTTTAGTTTGGAATACATATGTAAATTATTTGCAGAGGATATTTGTCTCTTCTATCTCATCATTTATTTATTCAATCATTCATTGATATCAATATGGACTACGGAAAATTACATTTTTTGGTATAATCCAAATATAATACTAATTAATTTATTGTGTTGCTAAAATTATTCCAGTAATTGAAAGGTCTTTCACTTGGCCCCTGTGCTTGTTTGACAAATAGGATTTTTTTAGTATTTTCATAATTTCTGGCACTACAGGATGTTCCAGGCTCATCTTGTGTATTTTATTCCTCGTTCTTAAAATCAGCCACTTTCACAGATGCCCTTCTTTCTATATAAGAAATCAATATTTAAGTGCTAGGTGTACTTATAGCTAAGGGAGTATCATTTTTTTCATAGCTCTCTAAGATGAGAGAGCAAAGAAATATATGTGTATATTCTTACACATGTATAGGCAGACATCTTTAAATATTTCTATATGTAACTATCTGTATTAGTCCATTGTCTCATTGCTATGAAGAACTACCTGAGACTAGGTAATTCATAAGGAAAAAAGATTTAATTACCTCTCAGTTCCACAGGCCGTACAGGAAGCATGGATGGGGAAGCCTCAGAAAACGTACAATCATAGCAGGAGGCAAAGGGGGAGCAGGCATATCTTACATGGCTGGAGAAGGAGGGAGAGAACTAAGGGGAAGATGCTACACACTTTTAAACAACCAGATTGTGTGAGAACTCACTCATTATCACAAGAACAGCAAGGATGAAATCTGCCCCATGATCCAATCCCCTCCCATTGGACCCCTCCTTCAACACTGGGGATCAAAACTGGACAAGAGATTTGGGCGTGGACAAAAATGTAAACCATATCACCATCTATGTCTACATTAAGCTAAACATGGGTTCTTACTGATGTCACTACCTCTAACCTAGTCCCACAAGCATCACTACCTTCCTGTATCTCTAAACCCCCACTCCAACAATAAAAATCCTGACTCTGACCATCTGACATCTATTTAGTTAACTGTTCACTTCCAGTATATGTGTATAGCCATACCAGATTGATAACCTGCCCTTGGTAGAAGAACACATTTATGAACTAGATTAAATGCCTTGTACAAGTTTCTTTTGCCTTTCATCTTAAGAGAGTGCACTCATTTTCAACATCACTTTCACCAGCATCCTTTCCCTTAAGTCCCTCACTGAAGTTATTTTGTATGGTTCCTAACAGAGCTAGATAACTTTGTAACAGTCTGCATTCCATCCTGAGATTCTAGTTGTAGAATTAATTTTTTATTAAAAATATAACTATTATTTTGGTAAATATTAGCATTTCTGTGCCACACTACTATATATAAATATCAAAAAAAGGTCCAGGAAGCTATAGAAAATTTAAGTAAAGTGCTGAATGTTGAACCTAATAATAACTTGGCTAAAGTAAGTACAGAAAGCAATTTTTATTTGCGTAAATTTATAGGATATAAATATCATTTTGTTACCTTCATAAAGTACATGGTGTTGAAGTCAGGGTTTTAGAATACACATCACCTGAAAAATGTACATTTTACTCATTACATAATTTCTCATCATCCCCTCCTCCCACCCTCCTGAAATTTCCAAGTCTCTTTTGTCTATCATTCCACATTCTACATCCATGTGAGTACATTATTTAGCTTCCAGTTATAAGTGAGAACGTGCAGTATTTGTCTTTCTGTGTCTGATTTGTTTCACTTAAAATAATAACCAGTTACATCCATGTCATTGCAAAAGACATTATTTTATTCTTTTTTATAGCTGAATAGTATTCCAGAGTGCACATATGCTAGTTTTATTAATCTGATCATCCATTGACGGATACATTGCTGTTGTGAATAGTGCTGTGATAAAAATAGAGGTGCAGATATCTTTTTCATATAATTATCTGTTCTCCTTTGGGTAGATATCCAGTAGTGGGATTGTTGGGTGAAATTGTAGTTTTATTAAGAATGTATACCTGTAGTTGCTGGGTAAAATTTTTCTGTAAATGTCAGTTAGGTCTGTTTTGTCTAAAGTTGAATTTAAGTCTTATGCTTGTTTATTTGTTTTCTGTCTTGGTGATATGTTTAATGCTGTGAGTGAGATGGTAAAGTCCCCCACTATTAATGTATTGCTGTCTATTCCTTTTTTACGTCTAGTAACATTTATTTTATAAATCTTGGTGCTCTAGAGTTGGAGGCATATGTGATTAGAACTGTTATATCCTCTTACTGAATTGATCCCTTTATCATTATGTAATGGCCTCCTTTGTCATTGTTATACTGTTTTAAGTTCTGTTTTACTCGATAAGTATAACTACTCCTGCTTGCTTTTAGTTTCCATTACATGGAGTATCATTTTTCATCCATTTACTTTAAATCTGTATGTGTCTTTACTTTCAGTCTGCATGTGTCTATACATTTCTTGTAAGCAGCATATTTTTGGATTTTTTTTAGTTCGTTCCTTTTTTTTTTTTTTCAGATGGAGTTTCACTCTGTCATCCAGAATGGAGTGTAGTGGCGCAATCTCAGTTGACTGCAACCTCCGCCTCACAGGTTCAAGCAATTCTCCTGCTTCAGCCTCCCAAGTAGCTAGGATTACAGGTGCTGGCCACCACACCCGGCTAATTTTTGTATTTTTAGTAGAGACAGGGTTTCACTATGTTGGCCAGGCTGGTCTCAAACTCCTGACCTCATGATCCACCCACCTCAGCCTCCCAAAGTGCTGGGATTACAGGCACAAGCAACCGCGCCTGGCCCAACATCAATCTATATATTTTAAGTGGAATGTTTAATTCATTTATATTCAAGGTTAATATTAATACATAAGGTTTTCTTTCTGCCATATTGCTGTTTGTTTTCTGCTTGTTTTATAAGTTCTTTGGGGTTATTTTGTTGTTGTTTTTAGCTTTTCTTTCTGTCTGTCTCTTTGTCTTTGTGGTTTGGTGGAAATCTGTTGTGTTGCTATTTGATTTTTCTTCCTACTTTGTGTGACTGTTTTACAAGACCTGTGAGTTTGCTACTTTCATGTGTTTTGATGATGATGAATGTTGACCTTTCGTTTTTGTGTTTGGGACACCTTTGAGTATTTCTCATGGGACTCGTTCAGTGGCAATGAATTCCCTCAGTGTGTGCTTGTCTGGAAAATACTTCGAATCATTTCAAGAAGATTAGCAATGAGTTATGTCAATCAAGCCATTGGTGTATATTTGGTGGCACATTTACTCTGTATTATTTCACACCGGAAGCATCTGAGTTAAGTTTTATTATTTGCTCTATGTTGTAGATGAAGAAACTGAAGCTGAGAGAGGTTTAGTGAATGACTAAAGAGGTTGCCAGGCTGCAGGGGGAAAAAAAAACTGTATCACTAACCTGCAATGCTTCCCAAAGTATGCAGCTTATTATTATCAGTCACTTTATGAGCACAAAATGCTGTGCTATATAACAATACAATGTACATATGTATAAAAGTTAACATATACATATCAAATTAACATAAGCATAACTGTAATCACATATATTGATAAACAAAAGTATAAAGTAATATATGGTAATGACCCAACCACTTGCCTAAGTTACATGTATTACAGAAGTTTTGAGGAGGGACTTCAGCTGTGTGTGAATCAGCAATTTGGATTGTACAGCTGATTACCCATTAGTTCAGAATTTTAATAATTTAAAATACATTTATTATATATTTAATAATTTAAAATACAATTATTAAAATGTATTTTAATAATTTAAAATACGTTTAAAATACATTTATCAACAATTGGAAGACCTTATAATAGATGGGGAAATTTGATAGATGAATAATGCTCAGGAGATAGCAGCACGTTTTGGAAGGATATTCCCATGAAGAGCAAAAGTATTGTGGGAAGTGTGGGAAGTGTTATGGTGTGAGAGTAATATAGGTTCCAGAATGTGTTTACATTATTTTGTTGGAGGTGTTGGGGAACCTTTCATGGAAAGTGTGTGGTAGACTGTGCGGACAGGTTTCCTCAACCTTCATTCCACTATTCTTGAAGTTGAAGAGGTTAGAAAATTAAAACAAAACAAGCAATGCAGCTTCCTTTGAGCCAGTTTTATGAATGTAGCTTAGACCACTTACCCATTTTTTGCATATGAATCAGACTTAGAAAAATGGAAAAGATCAAAGCCTGTCTTGCTATTGTTGATTCTGGCAAGTGAAATCATGGAGACAATAGTTCAGAAGTAGTGGAAGTGGTAGGATTCAATATCCTTGTGCCTAATCACCAGTTTCATGGACATAAGAAGCTTAAAGTTTTAACAGTAGGAGCATCTTTTTGACCCAGGATTGCAGAAATGATTGCATGCCTTTGAATTCAATAACTCAAAACCTTCCTCCATGCCACAGTTACAACCATACTTTAGTTATTTTAGCTCTTCCTATTGCATATGTATGAAATGCACTTTCTGCTTAAGATACCTATTGTGGTTTTTATTTCCCTATTAAAACTCTGGAAAAATGTAGCACTTAAATTATGTTTTGTAGAAATTCACTAAGCCAATAAAGCTAAAGGGGGAGAGAGTTAACTTTCTCTGCCCCCTTTTTATCAGAAGTTAGTTGTAGAAGAAATATACAATTTTTACACAATTTTAGCACCACCTAAGTTTTGTAAACAATTTAAGAATACACAATTTTAGCACCATCTAAGTTTTGTAGGTCTGGAACACAGAGTGGTTAGATGAACATTTCAGGAGCACTACAGTTGCAAAGTTAAGCAGTCACCACAATTTTATATGTCATACAAAGATTTTTAACTTTATGTTTAACCAATGAGCCTAGAAGCAAATGGTATTTCCATCGATAATTGTCTCATATAAAGTAGAGCGTTTTGGAAAATGAAGGTATTAATACATAAAACATGTTCATACATTTGGTTTCTAGACATGACAAACCTATTTCTTGGTAAATTGCAAATCCATTGCACTTGTGTTTATAGGCTCATTTACCTAAAAATCTTGGGGTTTTTTCTGGTGGTCTATTAAATTTTCTTTCTGATTATCTTTTCTAATGCTGTAATAGCATTTCTAACACTGTAATGAAAGAGAACAAAAGTACATGCTTGCTCATCATTTACTAATTCAAACAATATATATTGAATACATCTATGTAGCAGGTACTGTGGTAGGTGTGGAAGATAGTTGAGGCAGATAACAAACCCAACATTATGGAGCTTAGCATCACCACATAAAAGAGCTTTTTAAAAAAAATAGATAAATGAATAATAATTATAAAGACAAAGAGATTCTTGCCATATAATTACATATAAGCAAATTTAGGTTGTGATTAAAGATTTTGATATTGGTCTTCTGATTCGGCTGTAAGGGGAAGTGTTTATAAGTCATCCCAAGGAAGAAACAATTCAGATGAGAATTACTCAATGGATTTGCAATACCAATCCAAAGATGGAAGAAAATACTTCTAAGTAGACAAAATGGTAAGTATAGAGAATCTAAATTAAGAGAGAGCTTAGCTTTCAGATGAATTAAAAGATCATGGTGATCAGAATGTAGAGACTGAGGAGAAACAAATGAAATAAAACTAGAAGGACAAGTAGAGATTTGTGGGTCAAGTTTTTAAATTTTATTATAAATGCACTGATACTGTTCTTAAGCATGGAAATTCAATGATTACAGCTATTGAAAAATATAACTCTTAATTTTGAGAATGAAATTGGTGGAATTGCTGGGATGAAAATGTTCAATGCAAAACAGGAGGCTAATTTAAGAAGATACTGCAAAATTGGTCATGATGGCTCAAAATGCTGTTCGTAAGAGAGAGAAGAAAATGGATAGAGTTACATATGGATGAGAGTAAACTGACAAGGCTAAATGCTAAAATGTGGGTAGTGACAGAACGTAGGTGTCAAAATAGACTTCCAGGAAAAGAAAAAATGGGTCTACAAAAGAGCCAAATGATGATCTGGGTTACATGATCCTGAGCAGTTGCGGATGTAATTGGTTAAGTAAAGTAAGTTCTTAAGATAGATTTGGTCTGGCGCTATACATTCTAGAGCCCCTGAATATAAGTGGGATATAAAACCTTGGAAATGACTAAGGAGAGAATTTGGCAGAAGAAAAGGAGATATAGATGAAATACAGAGGAAATTCAAACTTAATTGGCAGGTGTAGGAAGACAAGGAGATGACAAGGGAACTGTAAATGAGTAATCAGAGAGAGAAAAGTGAAAGTAAGAGTAGAATGTCATGGAAGAGTAGGATGATCATAAAGCTTTTCAATAATTGGAATGTTTCAAGAACAGGGAAATGGGCAATAAAGAGAAGAAAAAAATAGTGACCAGAGGGTATAGCAATGTGTAGATATTCATCTTGTGTTAGGTTTGATTGTTTAGACATTTTATAATAAAAATCTTTCCCAGAGAGTAATAAAATAGAAGTGAGGTTAGAGAAAGATCATATGATTTAGCCAAAAAGTGGGAAAAGTTAGGAAATGAAGAATAAATATGTTTAAAGATAATGTTATGGCTACTCAAAGTGCAACCTCTATTCTTTTATTATTTTTAATTTTCATATTTAAAAATAGTAATTACCACTTTTAAAAATCGTCCTGTTATTTGTTACATAAGAAAATGCACTAATTGAAGCCACATAGAATCATTTATATTATGACTCTCAAAACATTAATAGAATTACTGGAACTATTAACCTAATGGCCTGAAAATGTCAACTCACTTCTCTATCCTGATGATCATTAGTGAAAGGAAAGACTCCATTAAATAATGCTTACTTATAGAGAACTGGTTATATCTGTCTTATTTGCATACATATATCTATGTAAGTTAATTTGATTAATAAAACAAACACAAGGAACAAACAACAAAATAAAATTTATAAATGTCATTGAAATATGCATGCCTCTACCATTTGGGTATTTGTAATTATAAATTGATACACTTCATTTTTTATCCAGGAGTTAGATTGAAACTTTACCTAATGTATGATAAAATAATATGTGATTAAATTTAAAAACATGATGAATTTATTTAAAATTGGCTTACTTCAATAATGTCAGAAAGTAGTAAAATAAAATGATTTCTTCAAAGAAATCTGTTTATCGCCTGAGATCATCTCTCTTGGCCACAAATCAATACTACTTTCTTTTATTCATCAGTGATCATAAAGCTTTTCAATAATTCTAATTTTAAAGGATGATTACAGCAAGTATATAGTCATTGATTCCTTAAAGGTTGCAGCTAAAATGAACACAAAGGTAATTTTATTTTTAATAAATGAGCCCTTTTGAAAAGTCAAGCATTTTTCCTCTCACAAAACTTTGTGTAATAAAGTTATAGATTTGATTATGTATGAGCTTGCACTGTGTGTGTGTATATATGTGATTGCAGCAATAAAGTGCACTGTTCCACAACTGGGAATTTATTCTGCTTAATTGAAAATTCCATTTTAAAATATTTCTTTAAAGTTCTAAAATGTGTTTAAATGGGTTCATGAGCTGTAATACCATTAAAAAATATATCCACGTATTTGTTGATTCTCCTCAGTTTAAGAAGTGGAGCTTCATACTCCTTCCCTGAGGGCAGGCTAAGCTGAGTGACTCCCTTCTAAGAAATAAAACACCACAGGACTGGAATGTTACCTTCTGAGACAAGGTCATGAAGGCTACGGTTTTAATTTTCAGTGACCTATTTTGCTGCTTACTAGTGTTTCCCTCTCTTTCTCTCCTTCAACTGTCTATGAGCCCAGCCACCATGCAAATAATTCCAAACTTTCTTTTCTAGAAAGCTCACACAAAGAACAGAGGCATCCTATGTGATATCCAGTCAAATGACTAAACATTCTAGAAGCAGACTACGATGCTTCTGAATTTGTGAAATCCTACCCCCCAGTGTAATGATATTAGAAGGTAGAGCTTTTGGTAGATGATAGTCTGTCTTCATGTTGGGGATTAGTGCCTTGATTTTTTAAAAAAATTTTTATTTATTTATTTATTTATTTATTGAGACAGAGTCACGCTCTTGTCACCCAGGCTGGAGTGCAGTGGATCCACGTCAGCGCACTGCAACCTCTGCCTCCTGGGTTCAAGTGATTCTTCTGCCTCAGCCTCCTGAGTAGCTGAGACTACAGGTACGTGCCACCACACCTGGCTAATTTTTGTATTTTTAGTAGAGACAGGGTTTCACCATACTGGCCAGGCTGTTCTCGAACTCCTGACCACGTGATCTGCCTGCCTCGGCCTCCCAGAGTACTGGGATTACAGACGTGAGCCACCGCGCCCAGCCGGGGAGTAGTGCCCTAAAAGAGACCCCGAAAAGCATCCTTGCCCCTTCTGCCATGTGAGCTAGAGGACGGCAATCTATGAACTAAAAAATGGGCTCTGACCAGACACCAAATCTGCAAGCACCTTGATTTTGCACCGTCCAGCCTCCAGGACTATGAGAAACATTTCTGTTGTTTATAAGCTACCCTGTCTATGGTATTCTGTAGTGACAGTGCAAACAAACTAAGACATGGACCTTCCAAAACGAGTTAAAGGCTTCAGGGGATGCAGCCTGGGTCAATAACATGACAGCAACTTTTACTCGTGAAAGACCTCAAGTCAGAACCACCAACCCAAATCCATCATTTTCCTGACTTCTATAATTGTGTGATACATATTTGTTATTTTAAGCCATTAAGTTTTAGGGTAATTTTTAAATGGAGATGACACACGATCATAGGTAAAACTATAATTAACAGAAAAATCTAATGGCAATAATATTTACCATTGATTGACCATAAAAACTCTATTAAAACATTGCTTCTACAAATTTAGTGAGAGCTTCAATAATCAGTTTTTTCAGTCTAAAAGATGCCTCTTAGTTGATTTCACTATTTAAGTCTTGAGTAAAACAAGATGCTTTCTGTACCTGTGACATTATATTATATTCATAGGCTTAATCAAATACAGCTCGAATATTGGAAAGGTGGAAGTAATTCACATAATATATTTAAAAACATTGACTCCTTTTTTATTTTACTTCCTGAAAATTAGGTTTATTTTATCCTTTATATTACCATATTTCTAGAAGGATGAAAGTCTGTGCAAATTAAAGATGGAGGAATAAATGTTCTTGTGTAAGTATCTTGAAGAAAAGTAAAGAAAGTAATTAGTTTAGGGAGACAGAAAATGAAGGAGAAAAAGAGCGGTAAGAGGTGATATATCAGAGCCACTGGCTTTCTTCCTGTCACTATGGACAAAAACTTTTAAACTACAGTCTGTAAAGAAAACGCGGTTTGTGTTTTTCTTCTGCTTTAGGGTGTGTGGGAAGAGCCAGTCTCATGTAATGTTCCAAACCCCCCATGGGGTCATTAGGGCAGAACAGAAATAATTCCATCTTGATATTAGGTAGCTTAGCCTGAGTTTAAAATGAAGCTAGCAGGGTAGGTCTCTACCAGGCTTTATTAAGAATCGTGATCTTTTCCTTGGGGCAAAGAGAGGTCACTGAAATGATATAGTACTTAGGTGAAGGGCAGACTTGAATTTCATAATTATTACCCTGGTTACAGTGTGTAATTTAAAATGGAAAAGTTCAATGAGGAATTGGGAGATTAGTTATAAAGATAACGAAATATTAATAGTTCATGTACACATGTACCTTTGACATGAACGGTGAACGGAGGAGATGACAAGTGGACATATTTGTATAATACGTGGAAAAAAATCAGCAAGCAATGAGGGTAGATTGAATATGGAATAAGAGGGAGGGAGATAGGTATCAAGAATAATCTGAAATATTGATTTTCCTGAAGGGATATGTAGGATGCCACCTGGTGGAATAAGAAACACGGAAAAGGGACTTGTTACAAATGGGAGCACTGTGGATTAAATCATCCCCTCGTGAGCTTAAGATGATTTGCAGATTTCTAAGGGAAACTGTCGCAAAATAAATTGTATATGTGGGCCTGGGTTTTAAAGAGAGGCCTAAGGTGTACAGGAAATTTAATTTTGTGAATCACAGAATATAGATTAACAGTGAAGGTCTGTGTTTGAGATTGCCCGTTGGTTACATAGAGTGGCAAGGGAGAGGGCAAAGAAGTGAGCATTCAATGACTGTACATGGAATAAGAGTGACTCTACAAAGGAGATGGAGAGGGAATGATCTAAGGAGTAGGAGGGACATGTGATGAAGATGACATCTTAGCAACAAAGAAAAAAGAAAAGGAAAGGAATGCTTCATGTTAGAGTTTATGCTGAATATTAATGAATAATGGCAAAGGTCAAATAAGAAAAAAAAACTGGAAACAAAACACCACCCCTTCCCACATCCATTTATTTTATAATTCTTACTCTCCACAAAATTTGTTATGATGGCCCAATATCTATGGACACTAGATAAGAATGGAATTGTGGAAATGGAATCAATAAATGTAAAGAACTCTTGGTAAGTTTTGTTGTTGAGATGAGGTGAGAAATAAAAATACAGTAACAGCTTTTTCCTTGCCACCTGAACATGCTTAAAAACAGATGGTAAGTCTCTGTGTCAGAGGAAGAGGTTAACCATCTAAAAGTGATAAGGAGCAATAGACTGTGTGGTCTCTGAGAAGGTGGGAGGGAAAGGATTGTATCACATACTGGGGTGGTTATGATGTGGGACCATAGGTTATGGGTTTCTGATATGTGAAGAGAGACAATTAGGAAGACAACTCAAGTGACTGAGCTAGCAAGAGAATAGTCAGATAGTGTTAAAATCCTCTGTGAATTTGCTATTCATAGATTTATGGTAGTTCCAGTATGTTCTATCATGTTCTCCTAGAGTTAAGCTGTTTCAAAGCAAGTGAGATACAGGATATGGACAAATGAACTTAGAGCATTGGCAAAAATGTAACTGAAATTATTGATGAAATGAAGAACAAATCTAGAAATGTCCTAACATATTAGAATGAGAGACTGTAGGGACAAAGAGGAGAATACTTTAATTAATCTAGTAGTCACTTGAAATGAAAAGGGAAAATGTATGACTGTAGGCATGCATGGTTAAAGTTGGCATAGGAGAAGCTCAATAGATTGGAGGCGGTGAAGACACTAAAAGACTATGATCTTGCACCAGTCATTCTCACTGACCTTGAAACTCACTCCAGGGTTAGAAAGTCTTGAAGTGGGCCAAGCGTGGTGGCTCATGCCTATAATCCCAGCACTTTGGGAGGGTGAGGCAGGTGCATCACCTGAGGTAAGGAGTTCAAGACCAGCCTGGCCAACATGGTGAAACCCTGTCTCTACTAAAAATACAAAAATTAGCCAGGTGTAGTGGCACATGCCTATAGTCCCAGCTACTTGGGAGGCTGAGGCAGGAGAATCGCTTGAATCCAGGAGGCGAAGGTTGCAGTGAGCAAGATTATACCACTGCACTCTATCCGGGGTGACAGAGCAAGACGCTGTCTCAACAGAAAAAGAAAGAAAAAAAAAAGAGAAAAAAGAAAAAGAGTTGAAGTGTAGAACAAGGCCTGGAGACAGGAGCCAAAGTCTCCTATGAAGTGGAGAGATTAACTCAGATTTCCTTGGACTGCAGAAATGAAGGTGAAGGTGATGATAATAGTTGACTGTTCTGAGCTTTCCAGATTTTTCTTCTTGTATATTTTGTTTCTTTGTGTTATTATTTGTTTTTAAAGAGGTTATGAGAACGAATGACATGAAAACAATAATAATAATAATAATAATGAAGGACAGAGGGCATGGTCCCTCTTTCCTAAATTGAGGGATACTAAACTACTGGTGCATCTCTGGGTGAACAGGAAGACTCTTCAGTCCTGGAGGCAGAGAAAATGCCTGGGCCAAGTTTCACAGCACACAGGAATGCTCTAAATATGAAATTCTCAGGAAGCACACTGAGAATTATGGAATTTGGGATTGATGAGCAGCCAGGTGTTGAGGTTCAGTAAAAGTTGACTAGCTGGGATGAACTCACTGGGCCATGAGGAACGAAACTATGTAAGAGAGAGATACTGGTCAGTGTAAGAAAAGTTGCACATTTGTATTTTGGGACTATAAAGGACATATGAGACAAAACACAAGAAGTATCTGAGTCAGCTTCTCATTAGGTAATTAGAGAGTTGGAGTGAAAATATTTAGTTCCTAGAAAAGATTGTCTTAAGGAAAGCAAGACAGGAAAATATCATGGTAGACTTCTATTGCGTGTTCATAAAGAAATTAAAACAGAGAAATGATCAGGATCAGCCAGTGTAAAATATTTTTTTTCTAAGCCAGGTGTTCATTAGCTTTTTAGATAAATACCAGCTTCACGAAGGATTATGTTGCTTTACCTTAACTGCAACCTTCAAACACTGGTATTTGCGTTTTCACGGAAATCTGATGAAGAAAAAATTTTAGGGGAAAAAATGTAGAAATAAAAGACAGATAAAGGAGAGGAAAACCTAAAGCAGAATTTTAGACACTAAAATATTCAAAAATTTAAAAAATAATGAATGACGTGAACCACAAATAGGTAGCTAGATATCATGTCTAAGAAAATCACTGAGACAAAACAGGCCAGATTTTTATAAACTCTGGATGATTTACTGGCTCAGTATAACTTGATTTGGTTACTATTTCATTTTTTGTGTTCCCAAACAATATTATATATTTTACTGTAATTTATAAGAATGGGAATTGGGCATTTTTTAAAGAAATATGGTGCGTTTGCATAGTTTGACAAGCAAATAACACAGAAACACATAAATCATAAACTTCTGTTCATCAGGGTACATGTTCCCTCCTCTGAAGATTTCCCTAGCCTCTTTCAAACAATTGCTTCTCTAATTCTCTATACTCCTCTTGTTCATTCTCAAGGCTGATAAAATAAATTTTAGGGTAAAATAAATTATTGGAGAGGTTATAAAAGAGGGTCAAAAATTCTCCTCGTCCCCTTTCTGGGACATTTTCCGGTTGATAAAGTTGAAGTAACAAATTCTGAGTTTCTACACAGGAATTAAATCTTAGAGTTCAATGCAAATGAAAGCAGACTTCTCTTCTTGACATTCTATAGGTCAAGCTGCAAAGGGTAACCCAAGACTCTTCTATCCATCTGGTATTCCAATTCCTCATCTTTTCCAACACTAATCACCTCTGATATCATATTTTGGTTGTTTCATGATCAGCATCGCCTGCTGAAGGCAACACTGTCACTGAAGACTGCTCAAAGCATCTACCTACCTCCTTTTTCAATCTGAACCTTATATGTTAAATATTCACACCACATCCTACTTTGTTTTGGCAACTGACAAATAAAGAGGGAATACTACACCAAAAAAAAAAAAAAAAAGAGAAAGAGACAGAGAGAAATGCAACTGGCAACTAACCTAAAGAAGTACACCTATTTCCTGGAAGCTTAAGACAACAAAAACTACAGTTTCTTTCTTGTCACAAATTTTCCAATCCTCAGTTTGCAATATCAACTCTGACTTTTCTCTGAAACAGGAAATGACCTACTAGGATCTACCTACATATGCTTACATCTGATTCAGTGTTTCTTACCATTGTGATTCTCAATTTACCCAGTGAGAGAAATGAAGCTGATTCTGAGTATTCTGGGGATAATTCATCTGCAAATAGTTATTTAATAACAGATTGTACATTGCTTGAGAAATATAATTAAAAAGTCTTCCGCAAGCTCAAAAAAGCTCCCAACTAAGGAAGAAAAGAAAGAAAATGGTTTTATTAGTGAATAAGCCTTAAACAAATATGTGATGTGGATCACAGACAATGCACTTAAGAGATAGCAAAGACAGAAAAAAATTCACTCTTTATATAATCGAGCAGATGTAACCTATTGCATCTATGTTCTTACAATAAACCATAATTAGTCCTCAAGTAGAGGAATTGTCATTGTTGGAACTCAGAAATCCATCCTCCAAAATATGGTACCTTAACATGCTGTACGCAAGCAGCAGCCTCAGGGTCTTTGACCTCTTTCCCTCCTGTCTCTCAATCCTCTGTCTCTTTCAAAGCGCAGGTTGAAGTTATTTTCTGAAATTCCCTGATCTCGCTTGAGTCCAGAGCCACCAAAGGAAAAAAAAAACCTCTTGTCTCTTTCCTGATTTTTCATAAATTTATGTCACATAGCAGGAAGAAAGACTAAAGTCTTTCAACAAACTTGGACAGATTTTTGTCACAAACCATTGACAGCTCTGCGGGTCCAACAGACTTTGTCCCGAGCCACTGCATTCTGAGTATTCTGAGTTCTGTAAGTCCACTCATTTTCCCTAAAAATTATTTACTATCCCCCAAATTGCTACATTTCCCCCCTCTCCCCTCCCCTAAGAAGAAGGGCATTAAGCATCTGTACCCTATTGTGTTATTGAATAATCACTCTCAAGTGATCCCTCTGTGCTATGCACATTAAAATAAAATTTTATAGGCTCTTTCTCATGCTAGTCTTCCTTTTACCAGTTGATTTTCAGAGGACAAGTGGAAAGTTTTGCCTTTGCCCCTAAGGCAGTACCATTTGCCACACTATAGTTCATCAAAATGTACTAGGTAATTGAGGTAACCATCTGTGTTAGCTAATTGACTTTATCCAAAGGAAAAATAAACCTCTCATATCTTTATTTCAGGAGATAGCTTGACAACTCAGTGGAGTTATCCCACAGAAGGTAGGCTCCTATCCTCCCACAAATACTGGGAAATAGGGGCATTATTTCCCTTGATATTTCCATTCCAAAGAGAGGCTCCAAAATCCTTTAGAAAGACAGCCCTGGATTATAAAGCTGGCAAGAGTCTTATTTTGCCTTTAGGAAAAGTACATACATTTCAAAGAGACAAGTAATCGACCATTGCAAATTGCCTAAAGTAAATGTTTTAAGTAAAAGAAGATTGTCTCTTCTCTTTTCAATGAGAATTAAGCTCCTAATTTTTAATTTGTATTTGCCCTTACAACATACAGATCGTTTACTCCCCTAATAAAACAAGCTTCAAAAAACTGTGTTTTATTTATTTAATTTTTTAGTTTTAAATTTAAAAGTAAAAATTGTATATGCTTATGATATGCCACATGATATTATGATGTATGTATATATTGTGGAAAGACTAAAACAAGCTACTTGACATGTGTATACCCTTACATACATTTTTGTGACGAGGACATTTAAAATTTTTTCTCTTACTGATCCTTGCTCTTTAGAGCTGTCAAGGTCATGAAAGACAAGGAAAGACTGAGGAACTGTTATAGACTGAAGGTGACTAAGGAGAAGTAACAACTAGATGCAATGTAGGATCTTGAATTGGTATATTAAAAAAAAAAATTTACTAGGAGCAGTGGCTCACACCTGTAATCCCAGCTACTCCAGAGGCTGAAGCAAGAAGATTGAGCCCAGGAGTTTGAAACTAAAGTGAGCTATAATCATGCCATTACACTCCAGCAAGACCTTGTCTTGAAGAGGAAAAAGCAGAAGAAGGAGGACGAGGAGGCAGAAAAGAAGAACAAGAATTGCTGAATTTTGAAAGAACTATAATTTAATTAATAATATTGTACCAATATAAATTTTCTGGTTTTGAAAATTGCACTACAGTCAGTAAGATGTTAATATTGTTAACTTTAGGGGAAATGAGATAAGGAATATAAAATAACAGTTTATACTCTTTTTATAATTTTTCTGTAAGTCTAAAATTAGTTTAAAATAGAACATTCATTTCAGAAGAAGAATGAATGAAAAGAGAAAGAAAGAGAGAGAGAGAAAGAAAGAAAGAAAGAAAGAAAGAAAGAAAGAAAGAAAGAGAGAAAGAGAGAGAGAGAAAGAAAGAAAGAAAGAAAGAAAGAAAGAAAGAAAGAAAGAAAGAAAGAAAGAAAGAAAGACAGAAAGAAAGAAAGAAAGAAAACGTGCCGCTATGATTTCACTTCCACTCTTGTGCCTTGCATGTGTTTTCCAGAAGTAGAACTAACCTGGTCAAGGTACTAATAAAAAGACAACCACACTCAAAAAAAAAAAAAAATTCTCTTAGCAATTTTCAAATTTACAAGATATTGCTGTTAACTGCAGTCACGATGATGGAAACAGACTATCTGAATTTATTCCTCTTCAATTTTGTGTCAATGCTCAGCTTCACTAATGATCAGGGAAATGCAAATCAAAACCATACTGAGATGTCAACTCAGACCTGTTAGAATTGCTATTACCAAGAATTGCTAATACCAAGAAGATGAAAGATAAATAAGTGTTGGAGAGGATGTGGACAAAAAGCAGTCCTTGTGTACTGTTGGTGGGAATGTAAATCAGTACCACCACTATAAAAATGTGTGTGGAGTTTGTGATGGTTACTACTGAGTGTCAACTTGATTGGATTGAAAGATGCAAAGTATTGTTGCTAGGTGTGTCTGTGAGGGTGTTGCCAAAGGAGATTAACATTTCAGTTAGTGAGCCAGGAGCAGACCCACCCTTAATCTGGATGGACACCATGCTGCCAGCATGGCTAGAATAAAGCTGGCAGAAGAAGGTGAAGGAGCTGACTTGCTGAGTCTTCCAGCCTTCATCCTTCTCCTGCGCTGGATGCTTCCTACCCTTGAACATTAGACTCCAAGTTCTTCAGCTTTTGGACTTTTGGACTTTTGGACTTACGCCAGTGTTTTGCCAGGGGCTCTCCGGCCTTCGGCCACAGATTGAAGGCTGCACTGCCGGCCTCCCTACTTTTGAGGTTTTGGGACTCGGACTGCCTTCCTTGCTCCTCAGCTTGCAGACTGTTTACTGTGGGACTTCACCTTGTGATCGTGAGAGTCAATACTCCTTAATAAACTCCCCTTCGTACATACATCTACCCTGTTAGTTCTGCCCCTCTAGAGAACCCTAACTAATATACAGTTTCCTCAGATAATTACATTTTTGACATCTCTACCAATTCCAGCCTTCCAAGCACGTGTCTAGAGCATTAGGTCATGATCTTTCTTCAGAAGATGCCTCTAGTGCCCAGTACTTCCCCTCAACTGTTTGCTGCATGCACTTGAAGTGTAACAAGCAGACAGTTCTGTGTAACTTGAGACTCGTAACACTAGGATACCCTTCCACCTCCAGGGCATCCAAGCCGTCTATTCCAGAGAGCTCTCTCTTGCAGCAAGCACTCATTCAGTCTCATTCTAGCATAATCTAAAAGAAAGAAAGTTATGACAATGTCTGCATATCAGAAAACAATGAATTTTCCAAATGGCAAGATGTATAGACTCAAAGTCTTAAGTGATTCTAAATTGAATAAAGTAAGATCAATATTTAGAAAAATTATAAGATAATTCCAAAGTGGAGATTGGTTACCTTTATTTCAGCATTTTCTCCCATTATCAAAGCTTGGCTTTTTTCTATTTTTCTCGTTTTGTCACCCAGGCTGGAGTGCAGTGGTGTGATCTTGGCTCACTACAACCTCTGCCTCCCAGGTTAAATCAATTCTCCTACCTCAGCCTCCTGAGTAGCTGGGATTACAGGTGCACACCACCACTCCCAACTAATTTTTGTATTTTTAATGAAGACAGGGTTTCAACCATGTTGGCCAGGCTTATCTTGAACTCCTGGCCTCAAATGATCTGCCCGCCTTGGCCTCCCAAAAATGCTGGGATTACAGGCATGAGTCACTGTGCCTGGCCAGGGTACTTTTATTGTATTTTATTTTATTAACTTTTTAAAATGTATTTTTCAATTGAGAAATAATAATTGTTCTTTACAATATCCTATGTATTTATATTGTACAATAGTTTGTTTTAAAATATGTATACATTGTTGATGATTGCATAGCATATATTAATATATGCATTACTTCACATATGTATTTTTTGTGGTTAAAACACTTAAAAATCTACTCTCAACAATTTTCAAGAATATGGTATAACATAATTAACTATAGTCATCATTTTGTACCATAGGTCTCTTGAACATGTTTCTCTTATATAAATGGAATTTTCTAGGCTTTGAGAGACATCTTCCATATCATTTCAAATATATATAAATATGTAACTTTGAAAGAAAATAATTTGTTGAACATCATTACACTTTATACAAATTTTGAATAAAATGAATTTTATTTTTTATTCTATGAGAATAATAATGTGCAAATAAATCCTGAAGGTATACACTGAGTCTTATTCAGAGATCATTTTTGTCATTGATCAAACAAACGAGCTTGAGGAGTTACACAGGTACAATCTAGCCCAATATTAAAATTTAAATTTATAAGAATTACTTAATAATTAGTATAAAAATATAAACATCCATAAATATTGATTCATTATTTGAGATAAATATATTTTTTCAACTATATAAGTAGCTCTGTGTCTTAATCTTATGTTCGAAAATGCTAAATATATTTTGACCTATGATTTATAAGAAAATTCAGGGAATTTATAAGTTCATATTTACTAAACCTATACACAAGGATACCTTATCGTTACAACACAAGGATAGCCTTCCACCTCCAGGGCATCCTGTTAGCTATCTATTGACAAGGTCTGCACATCAGAAAACACTGAGTCTAATTCCATTAATTATTTTAGGCATCAGAAGATTGTGTCTAATAAATGTAACCATGTATATTACTCAATAATCTAATTTTATCACTTACTGCTCCAAAGGATGAATTATTCAAGCCAAAAATCACATTCTTTTTCTCTTCTAGAAAGAAAAAAAAACATGCCATTTTTATTTCTATTCCTGAAATTTGATTGTTGTTTTATTCAGGAAAAAAAAGTATTATCTTAAGTGTCATGGAAGGTGAAAGCTAAAATCTGTTTCTAGTCTATTGCCAAAGAATAGAAAATAAACTAAAATCTTAGCGAAAGCTTTTAGAGATACAGTGCTGTCTTTAAAGCAGACCAGTGCTCTTATTCAAACGAAAAAGAAGAAAAGCGAGTGAACCAGAAGCAGAGCATTTGACATCCTATTTCATTCTAAAAGTTCAACCCAAAAAGGAGTCAACTTTTCAGAGAAATAGGATAGTTAAGCAATGAGAAGACATAAAACCACAGAAAAATGTAAGTTTTATGGAAATTATTTTTCTACCTTGATGCATTACACTCAAAAGCTTTTAGATGAGATACTTATTAACTTGTTTTAGTCGTGGGAACAGTTTGAAAATTGGATTTAAAAGAAGGAAACAAATATGGAGTTTCTCTCATGTAAAATACACATAAATAACTAAAAAAAAATTATGAACAACTGATATTGTTTCATATTAAAAATATCTGCTTTTCACAGTTTAATCAAAAGATTGCAAGATATTTTATATTTTGTTGCTTTTAATTTAAAATTGTATTATATTCGTAGCCTTCATATTCATTTCTGAAGTTGATGCTCTGTCCCGATAGTAAAGTAGATCATATGACTTTTGTACGGTGCACTATAAACACGTGAACTCTGAAACTAGATTTGATCTAGTTTGAAACTAGATGTGATCATTCCCTTTTCTGTCAATTTTTCAAGACCATACACAAGTTAATAAGCCTTTTTTAAAATCAAAATCAGTATTTTTATAATACAAAATGATAGCTTATTCCCAAGGTAGTGCGCATTATAGAGAAAATGAAATAATATACATAAAACTCTTAGTACAATGAAAGAGACATAGCTGGTACCAAATAATGATGACCTATGTGGTGTGCAAGAACTGAGGAATCAATATTTCAACCTTCATCTTTCAGAGGAACAACTGAGAGTAGCATCTGACACTTAGATTAAAAAAAAATTGAAATATCCTTGGTATAAATAAGTCATCTATCAAACAAATCTGTTTACCATGCTGGTATTAATTACTGACTAATGGCTAAAGACTTCTTGCCAAGATGTATCATCTATCATCACAGTAGCTGAAACATCACCTAGGACTTGATAAAAAGCTAAGGTAGGCCAGACACGGTGGTTCATACTTGTAATCCCAGCACTTTGGGAGGCCGAGGCAGGCAGATCATTAGGTCAAGAGATCGAGACTATCCTGGTGAAACCTTGTCTCTACTAAAAATAAAAAAATTAGCTGGGCGAGGTGGCGCATGCCTGTAATCTTAGCTACTCGGAAGGCTGAGGCAGAAGAATTGCTTGAACCTGGGAGGTGGAGGTTGTAAAGAGCCGAGGTCGCACCACTGCACTCCAGCCTGGTGACAAAGCAAGACTCCATCTCAAAAATAAATAAATAAATAAATAAATAAGTAAGCTAAGGGAACCAGATCAAGTTGTGCAATCTGGAGTTCCCCATATCCTCAAAAGTTTTATAAAAGGAAATATGTTCAAAATAAAGAAAGGTAATTTTGGAGAAAAAAAGAAAAAGAAGGAGAGTAAAGCACAATTGTGAGAAAATGAGAATTACTGTTTTTAAATAGGCAGTAATTGTACAGAGGATTTGTGATTCCATTATTCTAAACACTTTTTGATTTTACTGTGTGTCATGCTGTGGGGTATATACAATTTAGATAAGTATAAAACTATGAAACTATGAAACTATACCTGGGGTATCTTCTTATTCTCTTCTTCAAGTCATTTCCTAGTGCTTTCCAATTTTTGGAATATCCTCAGATCATTTAGTTTTACCCTCATACATGCTTAAATTAAATATGAAATGAAGGAAAGGCATGGAATTTTTATATTTGTCATGCTCTTCTGTCATACAAATTCAGAAATCTCCAAAAGATGTTTGTCACCAACTTGTATTTTCTTGAGTCAGAAAATTGATCAATCAGGAAAGTAAACTGCCATTACTGTTCACTCCTACTTAACCTCATGTTAAATTCAGGATTCAATACACTAATTACTACCACCACCCCTAAAGATAGCCCTGTCATCACTGTATTTTCTGCTTTCTAACAAATCATACTAATGTCCTCAAGATTGTATTTTAAGTTTCTCATGTACTTCTATTAGACTCTAAGGCCAAAGTAAAGATTTTTGAGAGCACGCTCCAATATATAAGCAAATGTCCATTTTGGCATCTGTAGCCACCATGAAAGTCAAAGAATAACAGATCAGTTTTTCTGTCCTATCAGTGACAGCCCTGCCTCTATTAACTTAAGAGCAGTATTTCAGCTAAAGCTCTCCAGACTAACCCCCAACACTGTTTGAAAATGTGACCTTTTTCATGATAGATGTATCACTAACACCAACATTTTACCAAGTTGTAAAAGAATTGTCTGTGTCAGAGCTTGAGAATGGGGATTGTTTCTATGCAATATTTGAAATAGATTTATAATATTAAAATATGATGGATGAGAATGGTGAAAAATAATAAATTCCTATGTGACTGAGCTTTCAATAACCTAGAAATGCAGGCTCATCAGAGAACTCCAACTAGAAAGTTTAAATCTCATAAATCAGAGGTTTAATATCTTGAACTTATAGAATCACATGATAAACTCATAAAACGGTAGATTATTAGATTCTGCACCAAAATATTCAAGGAGAATAATCAAGAATGTGTATGTTTAACATTTTTCCCACCATCAGTCTACACTGAGTGAGAGTAGTGGCAAGTAGTTAGAAGTTAGTTTTCTGCAGTCAGAATAGCAGCATTTCAACCTCCAACTCCACCTGTTTCTAACCACCTAAGTTCGTTAAATTCCCTAAATCATAATCATTACTTTTCATAGCTATAGATTATGGAAAATAACTATATCTTTCACATAGGATTAAATAAAATAATGCATGCAAAAGGCATACAGTCAACCCTTAAAAACGTTGTCTTTTGTCATTGTCATTCATTGCCAGTAGAGTTTAAAAAAAAAAAAAAAACAGTTCTTTGAGAACATGTTATCTCTACATAAGCAAGCAATTTCCAAACAGATCTTTTCTAAATATTAAGGAGACCATTAAAAATATTGTAAGAAATTTTTATGAAGGGGTCAGTGTATATTCCAGAGAAGCCTACAGAGGAAATGTTACACATTCTATAAAATATATCTAACAAACTATTTATTTATTTGCTTATTTTTTAAAGAGACAGGGTAGTGCTCTATTGTCCAGGCTGGAATTGCAGTGGCATAATCATTGCTCACAGCAGCCTCCATTTCCTGGGCCCAAGCACTCCTCCTGCCTCAGCCTCCTGAGATGGGACTACAGACATGCACTACCACACCTAGCTAATTTTTTTTTTTTTTTTTTTCTGTAGAGACTGAATCTCATTTTGTTGCCCTGGTTTGTCTCAAACTCCCAGCCTCAAGTGGTCCTCCTGCCTTGGCCTCCCAAAGTGCTGTGATTACAGGCATGAGAGACTGCACTCAGCCTCAATTTTCTTCTTGTAATGAATTTTTTTTTTTTCCCAAAGAACAGCCTTTAGCTTCATTACCTTACTGGCATCAAATAACACTCACAACTCCTTATCTTAGACAAAGAGAAAAAGAAAACCTTCATTCCATCACCATTTCTGGGTTTTCTTGCCAGGCTAGGAGAGGACACATGAATTATCATTTTCTTTTTTTTTTTGAGATGGAGTCTTGCTCTGTCGCCCGGGCTGGAGTGCAGTGGCCGGATCTCAGCTCACTGCAAGCTCCGCCTCCCGGGTTTACCGCATTCTCCTGCCTCAGCCTCGGAGGAGCTGGGACTACAGGCGCCCGCCACCTCACCCGGCTTGTTTTTTTTTTCTGTATTTTTAGTAGAGACGGGGTTTCACCGTGTTAGCCAGTATGGTCTCCATCTCCTGACCTTGTGATCCGCCCGTCTCGGCCTCCCAAAGTGCTGGAATTACAGGCTTGAGCCACCGCGCCCAGCTCGAATTATCATTTTCATACTGCTTTAAATAACTGTTCGAGACTGGGTAATTTATAAAAGAAAGGGATTTGATTCACAGTTCAGTTTGGGCTGAGGAGGTCTCAGAAAACTTACAATCATGGCGGAAGGTGACGGGAAAGCCAGGCATCTTCTTCATAAGGCGGCCAGAAGAAGTGCTGAGCGAAACGGGAAGAGCCCCTTATAAAATGCTCAGATCTCGTGAGAACTCACTCACTATTATGAGAACAGCATGGAGAAAACGGGCCCCATGATTCAATTACCTCCACCTGGACTCTCCCTTGACACCTGGGGTTTGTGGGGATTACAATTCAAGATCAGATTTGGGTGGGGACACAAAGCCTAACCACGTCAACGTATTTGTGATAAAATTCCATATTAAAGAACTGGTACACATGCTGGGGGCGGTGGCTCACTCCTGTAATCCCAGCGCTTTGGGAGGCCCAGACGGGCTGATCACTTGAGTTCAGTAGTTCAAGACCAGCCTGGCCAACATATTAAAACCCTGTCTCTACTAAAAATACAAAAATTAGCCAGGCATGGTGGCACACGCCTGTAATCCCAACTACTTGGGAGGTTGAGGCAGGAAAAATCGCTTGAACCCAGGAGGCGGAGGTTGCAGTGAGCTGAGATCACACCACTGCACTCCAGCCTGGTGACAGAGTGAGACTTTGTCTCAAAAAAATTAAATTAAATTAAATTAAAAAAGGAAAAAGAAAAGCTTCCTGAACTATAGGCATTAAGTGAACACAAAGCAAGATGACTTCTGAATGTGTACTGGAAGTCCAGACTGTTGATTGGATTAGGCTCAGTATAAGTTTTGTGCTGTGTTAGGACCTGATAGACATTATCAGCTTGGTTCTATAACTGCAATCCCTGAGAGGTCATTTCTGAGAACCCTGTGTGAACAACTGTGGAATAATAATCAGAATATCCTGGATGAAATTCTGGTGAAGGTGACCAAGCTGCCCTTGTCTACAAAAAGAGTCAAACTGTAAAATACTTGAAAAGATAAATTCTGAGCCAAATATGAGTGACCATGACCTGTGACACAGCCCTCTGAAGATCCTGAGAACATATGCCCAGGGTGTTCATAGTGCAACTTGCTTTTATACACTTTAGGGAGACGTGAGACATCACGTAAATACGTTTAAGATCTGCATTGGTCCAGTCTAGAAAGGCAGAACAAGTTGAGGTGGGAGATGAGGCAGGGTGTTTCCAGGTAATAAGTAGATTTAAAATTTTTCTAATTGGTAATTAGTTGGAAGAATTATCAGTAGAAAGGAATGTCTGGGTTGTGATAAGAGGTTGTAGAGACCAAAGTTCTATCACACAGATGAGGCCTCCAGGCAGCAGGCTTCAGAGAAAATAGATGATACATGTTTCTTATCAGACTTCAGGTCTGTGTTGATGTTAATACTAGACGGTATAATGAGGCATGTCCAACCCCTCTTTCTTCATGGTCTGAACCAGTCTTTCGGGTTAAATTTCAGAGCACCCTAGTGAAGAAGGAAATCCATTCAGATGGTTGGAAGGCCTTAAAATTTGATTTTTGGTTTACACTTAATGAAGTTTGAAGTGCTGCAATAACATTGCTAGGAGATGACACATGGTAGATGAGGCTTGTAAGCACTCCAGTGTGAATCATAAGCACCCTACCATGCCACCTGACCTTTAACTTGGGCCTTCTCAGAAGAGACCATCAGTGACCTTCCCACATTTCTGGCACATTGAAAGTCCAGGAATTGGAGTTGGTCTAGGTTTACCATCTTCTGGGTGGTATTAGACTCTAGCCATGAAGCCGTATGCTAGCTCTTCAAACTCTATTGCAAGTATTATGTTAGCATTGCCATAGTTAGAGGTGAAATCAGGGTACATATATTTATGGAAAGTTTCTAAAAGGTGATGCTAAGGTAGTAACAAGAAAAGCAGAGTGACACGAACCACTAGAAGGCACGAACCACTAGAAAGCAGAACCACTAGAAAGCCACTAGACGTCTTGGGTAAAATCTTTACTCTGTCACTGAATTGTATAACAAGTTACTTAACTACTGTTTGCCCAGATGATCTTGTTCCCGGTGGAAGGTATCCAAGTTCCCAGCACAGTATCCATACCTGTCTGCAGTAACCTCAATCCTTGTCTCCTCAGAAGAAAGAATTTCACTGAGGACCATAAGGCAGAAGAAGAGACCAAAGTAAGTTTCAGAGCAAGAGTGGACTTTTTTTTTTTTTTTGAGACAGGGTCTCACTCTGTCACCCAGGCTGGAGAGAAGTTGTGTGATCTTAGCTCACTGCAACCTCCGCCTCCCAGGTTCAAGTGATTCTCCTGCCTCAGCCTCCCGAGTAACTGCGACTGCATGCGCCCACCACCACGCCCAGCTAATTTTTGTATTTTTAGTAGAGATGGGGTTTCACCATATTGGCCAGACTGGTCTCGAACTCCTGACCTCAGGTGATTCCCCCACCTCAGCCTCCCAAAGTGCTGGGATTACAGGCATGAGCCACTGCATCTGGCTAGGCGTGGACATTTATTTTAAAAGGCTTTAGAACAGGAAAGAAAGGGAACTTCACTTGGAAGAGACACAAGTGGGCACCTGAAAGTCAAGTGCCACATTTAGCTTTGGTTATGGGACTTTATAGGCTCATCTCTTTCCCATGGTTTTCTCTTAGGGTGAGCTGCCCGCATGTGCAGTGCCCTCTTTGCCCTTGGGGATTGAGCATGTTCTGCATGTTTGGGCAATTATACACATGCCTATCTGAGGCTTTCTTCTCTCTTCCAGTGGAGTGTCCCCAGAAGCTCATACTTTGCCATTGTTTTCTTTTAATGAGCATGCCCAGGAAGTTGCTTCTCCCTGGTGTCTGCATTCAATTCACACTTGAATGTTAACAGCTATGGATCATAGGAGATTGTCTCTCCTTGGCATCCTGGCTCCAGCTTCCCAACTATCAATTTTAGAGAGGTATGTGATAACTATCAAATCATCACCTGACATTCATAGTGGGTAGAGGAGAAGAGGCCTCTCCTGTCCTGGTCATGCCTAACTACCTACCTATAATAATCTCATTTGTTTAAATAAATAGGGCATGTCATAAGGTTGTTTTTAGGATGAAATGAGATAATACACATAAAGTACTTAGCTTAGTGCCTGGCATATTGCATTTGATAAAGAAATATTGGCTAGTAATATTGACTTAAGATTTAGAGATGGAACTTTAGGTGCAGGAGGCCTGGTGATGTCCCATATGTTGGTAAGGTGCATCAGCAAGATGCAGAAGATTTCAGGGAGAATATACCCTTTCACATTAGCAATGCTCTTCTGAATGTTCAGTGTCACATCTCCCAAGGGTTGACTGGTGTCAACTGAGGCCTTTGTCAAAGGGGATGTTATAATGAGATAAACTGGCTGAGGATAAGGCAAAGTCTTAGATCTCTAAGACTCATTACTGTGGCTAGACAGTCAACATTTGTTGATATCTGTCAAATGGAAATTTTTACAAAATGCATATGAAAAAGTGGATTGATTTGTTATCTGTGTAATTTACAAAGGCTGTTCATCTGTGTTTATCTGTTAAATATGAAGGAGTTTTAATCTATAGAAACTTACAGAAAAAATCATAAGCACTTAACACTGAAATCTATCAACTCCTCATGCTCTTCTATAATTAATATAGATATTTTTTCAATTAAATTGAATAGATGCCATTAACAGTCCCATGTAGCTTTCTCCTAGCCTATCCTCCCTCTGCGGTAACTACTATTCAAATATGCTGTTTATCCTCTCTCTAATTTTCTATATATACTTGACTATGTATCTGTGTATTTATAACAATGTACAGTATTGTTTTCCATTTTTATGACATTTATATAAACAATATTTGTTAGCCAGTCTCAAAGATGGACCTCAATAATCTTTGCCTCCTAGAATTCTTGCCTCTGAGTAGTCTCCTTCATTATTGACTCAGAGCTGGTCTGTGTGAGCAGTAGACTCTGGTGGAGGTGACAGGGTCTGACTTCCTTTGTTATAAAGGAAGTATGACTGCTGGCTTGATCTTGAATCTCTCCTTTTTGGGTGAGTGTGGACATAGGCTGCCATTTGGAGAAGTCCATGTAGGCAGGAACCAAGGTCTCCCATCAACAAATTGTGTTACCTTGCCAGCTATGTGAGTGAGCCACCTGAGAAGAAGATGCTCTACCCCTAAAAGCCAATAAATGATGATAGACCCAGCAAACGTCAGGCTGCCATGTCATTCAGACCCTAAGGCAGAACAACAAAATTATGTCACTCCCATGTTCCTGACCCAAAGAAACTTTGAGGAATAATAAAGACATAGTGTTGTTTTAGGTCACTAAATTTTGAAGTAATTGGTTGTACAGAAATAGGTTTGTATTACAAGTACATGGTGTAAAACAAAAATAAAATTCTAAGCCCCACTGCCAACCATCTGAATGGGCTTCCTCCTCAGCAAGCCTTCTTTTAAAATTTAACTGAAAGACTGGTTCAGGCCATGAAGGGAAGTGGGTGTCGAATATGCCTCATTATACTTCTCTGGCACTAAGGTCAACACAGACTTTAATAAGAATCATTTTACAACTTCCTCTCTCTGAAGCCTGCCCCCTGGAGGTTTCATCTGCATGATAACTTTGGTCTCCACAACCTTTTATTGCAACCCAGGCATTTCCTTCTGTTGATTCCAGGTTTTTGGATAAACTCAACCAATGATCAACCAGAAAATTTTTAAATCTACCTATAAGCTGGAAACCCCCCACACCCTCCTGTTCAAGTTGTCCCATCTTTCTGGACCAAACCAATATATTTATTAAATATATTTGATTGAAGTCTCATGCCTCCCTAAAATGTACAAAACCAACCTCCACCTCAGCCACCTTGGGCATATGTTCTTAGGATCTCCTGAGGGCTGTGTCACAGCCCATAGCCACTCATATTTGACTCAGAATAAATCTCTTCAAATATTTTCACAGTTTGACTCTTTTATCAACAATGGTATCGTGTTGTATATATCCTACTGCAAACTGATTTCTTTTCACTCAACATTATCTCTCCTTTAGATTTACTTTGGTTGATGCGTGTAGCTCTATTCTTCATTTTAATTGTTTTATTGTATTACAGTACTCTATAATTTATATACGTATTATTTTAAAGTATAGAGTATGAGTTGCTTTTAATTTTCCACTTTAGAATATATGTCCAACAAAACACTTGAAATATCTTTTTCTTTAGCGTATGTGCAAAATTACATATAAGTTATTGATTTAGTAGTGGATGTATAGATGGCCAGATCCATGTGTCTTTAAATTGATAAGATATTGTCAAGTTACTCTCCAAAAATATTTGTACAAGTATATAACCTCCAAAACAATGTATGAGTATTCCCAGACATCCACTTTCCCACCAACAATTAATGATATTAGACTTCAATTTTTTCTAATCTGATATGCTTTTACCGTTGCTTCTTATAAAATATGCTTTTATTTATTAATGTGTTTAAACCCCTGGTTTACAATAGTACAGCAATGCTAAATATCAGACATTCTGTGTAAAAATGCTAACCAGAATCCTACTTCCCATTATATTAAAAAGGAAAAAAAAGATAAGGTCATATGTATCATTGCAAAAACACCAATCACATTCTTAACTCACCTACATATTTAATATGTTATTGCATTGCATTGTAAAATATAAACATTGCTTATTGATCATCAAGAAGATGTCTTTGGTTGGCACATGCTGTTTTTCCAACGTCTATATATAATTCAGACCTTCTACCATGAGAGTGAGAGAATCTCCAAATACTGTCAAATGAACTCACTGGAAAGCTTAGCTGGACAATCTAAAAACAACAGCTAAAATGGAGGAGGATTTTTTCATGCTTTAATTCCTATGTAATTGCTAGGTGACTGTGGTAAAATTTAATGGAGCTAGAATGATCTGATTCCTGTACATCAATCTAACTCAAAAGTAACCAATCTAAGTTCCCACCCAGAAAGGACCAGAAAGAGGAGAAATTTGGGGGATAATATGAACAATGGAGACAGAAAATATTAGATAAAGGCGAGGAAAGACAGAAGACTAGCAGTAAGCTCTACAGCGGAGGGACTAGAAATGATGTTGGGTCCACTCTCTACCTCTTAATGTCTGATAAGGTAAATATAAAACCAAAAGTCAATAAAATAGGTACAGAAGAAAATTTGCAGTGTGAAAATCTACAATAAACAATGGGACATAATTGCTATCATATTTTTGTACCTGAGAGTATAAGAGCAACTTCCGTAAAGTAGAGACTACTTGATATGAAAGTTGAAATAACAACACACTTGTATCAGTTTAAAGCAGATAAAGTCTCCAGAAATTAGTAAAGATATTATGAAGTTACATCGACTAGTTCTATGTCAAACTTTGTACTCCAAGAAGAGAATACGTATTTGTACTTAAGGAACACAGATTACTAACAAAAATTAAAATACATCTCAGTAAATTTAAAATCAGAGCTAAAATTTACAAATACTGAATTTTGTGAATAAAAACATAAATATATGAAAATACACTTCACTGACTGAAAAATATTTTAGTGAAATACATGTAGGGTCTGTGACCCTGGGTACTGAAATTGAGCGAGGTCCACCAGGAAAGTCTGAGTGTTTTCCTATTGTTTTACATATTGATGAGCCCCTTGAGCTTGCTCTTCTGTGCATAGTTTATTCATACTTAGATTGGATTTTTATATTAATTTGCCAATTTAAAAAAGCTTTGGGTGTTCTTTATAATAATGTGGATTCTAATAAGCATTAAAATGGATTAAATTATGTTATGATAAAAAATAAAAGCAGAAATAAACAAACACGTTTATATATCTCCGTCATGATACAAATTCACTGTGAGGCAGCTGGGTCTAGGTTTTACCTCATCCTCACTTGGGGTCCCAATGGTTACAGCAGCTTCTCTCTGGTCTGGGACACTTCTAGTCATCAAAGGCAAGAAAAGAAAAAAGAAAACAAACTGCAAATTTGCTTTTAAAGTTCTGACCCTGAAATTGCACTCTCACACATGCCACTTTGATTCAGATTTCTTTGATAAAAGCAAATCCAGTCTCACAAGTTCTAAGTAGGCAATAGGCAAGGAAAGTGAATCCTATCACATGTCTGATAGAAGTGCAAATATTTACTAAATAGAACAATACAAATATAATCACAGTTAATTTGCAAATATTTTCTCTCTGTTGCTTTTATCACTGTTGGTGATGATTTTTAGACTAATGATTTTCATAATATTGTCAAATTTATTAAATATTTTTGTCAGTGTTTCCTTGAGTGTTTTTAAAGAAATATTTTTTTGAGGCCGGGTGGGGTGGCTCAAGCCTGTAATCCCAGCACTTTGGGAGGCCGAGGCGGGCGGATCACGAGGTCAGGAGATCGAGACCATCTTGGCTAACACGGTGAAACCCCGTCTCTACTAAAAATACAAAAAATTAGCCGGGCGTGGTGGCGGGCGCCTGTAGTCCCTGCTACTCGGAGGCTGAGGCGGGAGAATGGCCTGAACCCGGGAGGCGGAGCTTGCCGTGAGCCGAGATCGAGCCACTGCACTTCAGCCCGGGCGACAGAGCGAGACTCCGTCTCAAAAAAAAAAAAAAAAGAAGTATTTTTTTTCCACATTGAGTTTATAAAGGCATCTTACTATGCATTTAAAATGTCCATACAGTATTGTTCCAGCTAGTTAGATAGATATGAACGGAGCAGAAGCAAGATCTTCCTCCACGCACTAGGAATACCAGGTGATGGTTTGACGATTATCACACGGCCTCTCTATAAATGATGATAATTCAGCAGCCCACCCAGGACAACAGGGAGAAGCCATTTCCTGGTGATCCACAACTATTAACACTAAATTGTCAATTGAATGCAAATGCCAGGAAGAAAAAACTTCCTGGACATGCGCACTAAGAGACAAAATGGCAAACTCTGACCTGCCAGGTGCACTACACCGGAAAAGAAAGAAAGCCTCACATGGGCATGCGTACAACTTCCGAAAAACCCTGCACTGCACGTACTCAATTCCCAGCGTAAGGAGAGCACCGGCATATGGGAAGTCCACCCTAAGGGAAGAATCATGGGAAAGAGGTGAGCCTATAAAACCTTAGGGTCAAGATTAAACACTCTCTTCTCTTTTTAACCTTCAGACGCCCTCTTGGATCTCTTCCAAGTGAACTTTCCTTTCTTTGGTGTTCTAAAGCCTTTTAAATAAAACTTCCACTCCTGCTCCGAACCTTTTCTCAGTCTCTTTTCCTGCTTTATGCTCTTCAGTTGAATTCTGTCTTCTGAGGAGTTGCTGCAGACCCGCATGAATACAGTCACCAGCAACTCCAGGTAACAATCTCTTCCACCAGTAACAGTATGATGATTCACATGCATACCTTTAAATTATCTGAAATCTTTTCCAATCATAAAATCACTAAAACTTCATAATTATTTTTCCACTCACACGATGTTAAATCTACATACTACATTGTAGATTTTTTCAACAAAGTCAAAATTAATCTCATCACGAACACAAAAATGATCCTTAGCAATCTTTAAAATTAAACACTCACCTCACACCCATCCTTCTAACGTTGTCTAAAATGCCAATTTTACGTCTTTTAAAAATTTAAGAGATATATATTGTTGTAATATTTTCTGGTAATTGTAAAATCCACTAGCATATTTTATTGATGTTTTCCAGTCCCTGTTTTTCCTTTTACCACATGGTTTTCTTATGATTCAATTTTTTTCTTTGGGTGAAGTAACTGATCATTTATTTAGCAAAGACTTTTATGTGCTAATGTGTGAATGGTTTTATGCCTGATAATATCTTCATCATTCTCTCTTTACTTATAGCTTAGCTGGTATAATCTTCTTGTTTGAATCTTCATATTCCCTTTGCAGATAGTGTTACTCCATTTTGTTGTAACATTTCTTATTTCTGATGAGATATCTGTTAATATTCTAAATGTCATTTTGTTGTAGGTAATCTTCATGTTTTCTTTGGTAATGTTTAAGAAATGTATCTTTATTCTTTATATTCTGCTGAATACAAAATAGGTTTAGTTATGATAACAAAAAATTAAATAATAAAAATAAACTAAGAAAGAGAGAAACCAACATAGGAACAAAATTCTGGAGTAACAATCAGGGCTGTTATGAGGGTCCCCAATCATCAGAGATCAAGGCTGTTCCTATTATGTATTTCTCTACCATCTGAAATATATAATTTCTACCTGGTAATTCAATATGGCTACTTCAGCTATTTTTTTTCCTGTCTTCCTGTCTGCTTTATGCCCCTCAGTTAAATTGTCTCTTTCACTTCAACAAGAGGAAAGAAGAAGTAGGTGAAGAAAGACATTCTTTCCCCATATTATGACAATTCCTGAGACATGCTCACAGCATTTTCACTATAATCTCATTACACAGGAGAATGTGTTTCCCATCTTTCTTTTTATAGACATAGTATTATTTTTCTTTTTATGGAAAATTAACTTCATTCCTCTTCCACATATTATTATTCCTGTAATAATAAAGAACTGAGCAAGGTCTCAGATTTTACCCAACTTTCAAGCTAAGGATGAACCTGCCACAGTTTTATAAATGCAATTTTGGGTAAGAATCAATAAAAACTTTTATTACTCACACAACAGCAGGCAGCATAAACTTTGGGTTTAGATTCATTCTCTGTGCCCCTCAATTCCATGGGGACCATGCTAAACAGCCAGGTTGATGCTGTGAACACAGTGGACTTGTGACACAGCTGAGCAACCCTGCATTTGGAAAATCCTTAATCTTATAAAGAAGGCTATAAGCAAATCTGTCCAACTATATCTCCAGAATGAACATTATCTTTACTATCAGCATGAGAAAAGAAATGTGCCTTCTTTCCCAGAAAGAGACTCTATCTTTACCTTCAAAGGCTTTTTGCTATACAACGTCCTTAAAATAGAGTCTGAAACAAATACTGATAGAAGACATCCAGAAATTCCATGGAGAATTGTCTTCCAAAAACCGATTTCTTTATTATCTCCTTCTGAAATTGCTATCAGATACATGAGAGCCTCTCAATCACTCCTCCTAATCCTTACATTTGTAGTTCGTATTTTAATTCTGTTTGCTTGAAAGGGTACACTGCTGAAACCTTTTCTATTCCCTTCTTTTCACTATTGCATTTTGAATTGTGCATAATACAGTATTTCTCTAAATTTAATAAATTTAATTTTTGAAATTTGAATTAAATTTTAGTAAGATTTTACATGTCATGTTTTCTTATTTCGCATGGGCATCTATTTTTTAATTTTATTTTTATTTGTAATTTTAATAATGTCTTTTTCTTCCTTGAGTATTCCAAATGTGCTTATTTTAAAATCATGTTATTTCATCTACCTGACTTCAAACTGTACTACAAGGCTATAGTAACCAAAACAGCATGGTACTGGCACAAAAACAGACATATAGACCAATGGAATAGAACAGATACCTGAGAAATAACACCACACATCCACAACCATCAGATCTTTGACAAACCTCAGAAACAGACGCAATGAAGAAAGGATTCTGTATTTAATAAATGTTGCTGGGAAAACTGGCTAGCCGTATGCAGAAAACTGAAACTGGACTCCTTCCTTACACATTATACAAAAATTAACTCAAGATGGTTTAAAGACTTAAATGTAAAACCCCAAACCATAAAAATCCCAGAAGAAAACCTAAGCAACACCATTCAGGATATAGGCATGGGCAAAGACTTCACGATGAAAATGCCAAAAGCAATGGCAACAAAAGCCAAAATTGACAAATGGGATCTAATTAAACTTAAGAGCTTCTGTACAGCTAACAAAACTATCATCAAAGTGAACAGGCAACCTACAGAATGGGAAAAAATTTTTGCAATCTACATGTCTGACAAAGATCTAATATCCAGACTCTATCAGGAACTTAAAAAAATTTACAAAAACAAACAAACAAAAAACAGAATAATCCATCAAAAAGTAGGCAAAGGATATGAACAGACACTTCTCAGAAGAATACATTTTTGTGACCAAAAAACATATGAAAAAAAACTCAACATCACTGATCATCAGAGAAATGTGAATCACAACCACAATGAGATACCATCTCACACCAGTCAGAATGGTGATTATTAAAAAGTCAAGAAACAACAGATGCTGGAGAGGATGTGGAGAAATAGGAACACTTTTACACTGTTGGTTAGAGCATAAATTGCTTCAACCATTGTAGAAGAAAGGTGGCGATTTCTCAATGATCTAGAACCAGACATACCATTTAACCCAGCAATCCCATTACTGGGTATATACTCACATTCTGCTTTAAAGACACATTCACACATATGTTTATTGTAGCACTATTTGCAATAGCAAAGACATGGGACCAACCCAAATGCCCATCATTGATAGACTGGATAAAGAAAATGTGGTATATATACACAATAGAGTACTATGCAGCCATAAAAAGGAATGTGATAATGTCCTTTGCAGGGACATCAATGAAGCTGAAAGCCATCATCCTCAGCAAACTAACACAGGAACAGAAAAACAAGCACTGCATGTACTCACTCATAACTGGGAGTTGAACAATGAGAACACATGGACACAGTGAGGGGAACAATATACACTGGGGTCAGTTGGGGGGGGCGGTGGTGTGAGGGTAGGGAGAGCATTAGGACACATAGCTAATGCATGTGGGACTTAAAACCTAAATGACAGGTTGATAGGTGCAGCAAACCATCATGGCACATTTATACCTACGTAACAAACCTGCATATTTGGCACTTGTATTCTGAAACTAAACTAAAGTAAATTAAATAAAACAAAATAAAAGCAAATTCAACTAGTATAAATTCACAATCCTCTTGTTGATGTTGGTGGTTATTTTCTGTAGTCCATTTTCATACTGAAGAATGTATATGTGTAGGCTCATTTGGAGTGGAAACTGTGTGTGTTTAGGGTTTTCTTCTTTCTCACTCTGTTTCTATCCCTTCTGCCAGGTCCATTCCACAGACCCTGGCTCAGTGACAGAGTACTCAGACACAGGTATGCAGTGTAAGAGCAGCTGGGGGACTGCCCAGCACTTAGCGGCCATTGTTTGAGCAGTCTCAAACAGCTGGAGTTGCTTAGTTTTATTCAGTACAGACATAATGCTGAAAGCCTGGAGACAACACAATCTGTGGGTAATTAACATTATTGTTCTCCCTTTCAGGGAGAAGTCACACACACGGATGATCAAAGGTTGGTTTCTGGTCAACATAAATAAACAAGCCTGTTAATGATAAATTCCCCTACCCTTCCTTGTACCTACTCCTTGCCCTCTGCCTCAGGGTCAGAGAAGAGCTGCCTTCAGCTATTCTCCCCTGAAGCTATGCAGAGCCTTCTGACCTTTCAGAAGATCACAACTGCTTAGAACACAACATCTGGTAGTGTACTTCAGATTTCCTCTCCCTGAACACAGGTGGGATTGTTAGAGATACATTCACTGAGTACAAGTTTTTATGGCTCAAGTCTTAAACCAAGTTCTTCAGAAATTCTGTACTTACCTCAAGTAATAACCCTGGTTCCAAGTAGTGACTGATACGGAGAAATTTTAGTCCCTGTTCTATTGTAGAAGGCAACCTAATGGCCATCACTGATGGCCTTGGTAGTAGAAGTCCTGGATTCTATATCTTAAGGTACAATCTAAACTCTATGTTTGTGTGTGTGTGTGTGTGTGTGTGTGTGTGTGTATGTGTGTATGTGTTTTTAAGGCATTTAATCTGACTTTTAATTTTCACTATGTAATTATGATTTTCCCTTTTCACAATATTCTAAAATTATCCTATATTTGCAGAAGTTAAATGCCAACTCTGATCATACTCCAACATCTTCATAAAAGTACAGTGTTTCATTTTTATTTATTTGAAGTAAGCCAAGCTTAGGTATGTTTCACATCTCACAGACTACCCACCCAAACTTTAATTATTTAATTAGATAGAATTAAACAGAGCTAGCAGGTCACAAAATGATAAAGACCAGTTAGAGATTTTAACTCAATTCCTTATTATTTTCTGATTCCCTGTTGATTTTTATGCCTAGCTAGAGCTGGTCACCCATAATACTGTCAAGGGTTGCCAAAAGTAGGCTTCTTTGGCGTTACAAATAATTGTGCATAGCAATGCTTGAGTTGTTTGCCATTTTAATAGTAGTCAATCCCCTTTAGGAATATAAACAAGCTAAGGAAATGTATTTGATTACTCAACTGATCTTGAGAAAAACAAATTGTCAAAAAAGCTGTATTTTTCCTTAAAGTGATATTCTTCAAAGTATAAAATGAATATTGGTAATAGAGAGTGAAAGCTCAAGATATATGTTGTTTATAAAATGTTGAGTTTGCTCAGAATTTGGAAGAGTGTACTTAGAGAGTTACGGTAGTTTAAGAAAGCATCCCCTAGCACAGCAAGGCATAAGAAAGTATGGTATAATAAGATAAATTAGATGGGTGATGATTCTTGTAAAATAATATTTTTGACCCAGTACATCTACATCTCTTTTTATCTTCTAGAGTTTATTTCCAGATTTTGAGTTTCTGATATTTCTTCATATTACCATGATAGTTTAAAAACAAATCAACCAACAAACAGTGATTGATTTGCTCTTCTGTGTCTGTGTTTTGACTCCTGGACTGGGATTAAGCATATCTCACTTCAGAAGAATAATTTTGTAACAAGCTCCTTTTCTGTGTTCCAGACTTTCTTGCATATATTAAGAGAAGAGCTCATTACCAGTAAGAGAAACTTTTGAGTTATGGAATGTAGAAAGGGAAATTCAGGTTAAACCGAAGAAGAAGCATTTAAATCATGATATACAGCTAAAGGTTTTTAAGGCTAATTTTGGACATAGTGAGTTTTCTGCTACCCCAAGACTTTAGCCATGGGGTAGACTAAGGGTAGAATATGTTTGATTATGGAAAAAATTCCAATTTAAGGTGAATCATTTTCTGAACCTTTATCTGACATCAACATTTTCATATGTTTAGAATAATTTATACTATAATTTAATATGCATCTATTTTCAAGGTAGAATATAAATAAACATGCAATATAATGTTTCCTGTTTAGTTGTTCTTCCTAGTTACTAAATGGTATATTCAAGAAAATGTTATTGGTTCAAAGAATCCATAGAATAAGGTTTAAGCAGAAAACAAGTCTTTGTAAATTATTTACTTTTATAATTGTATGAGTCATACATTAGAAGTATTTTTCTTTTCCAGTTTGTCACTTAACAATTTGTAAATCGCCTTAAAGTGAACTCAGATTCTTAATACAATCTTCTTTAACTATTTCAATACCATATGAACTAATATAAAGAAATTTTTCTCTTATTTGAATAACCCTATAAATGTTTGGTGAATCATACAGTTTTAACCATCTTTCTTTATGAGAGAAAAAAATACCTTATCTTAAATTTAACATTAGTAAAATAAACAACCTCAGTCTTCTAATTCAAAACTATAACATATTACCTACTATAGATACGCATCTGAAAAACTTTATCATTCAGAGTTTTTAAAAAATAGAGTTTATTTCCAAATTGCCTAATTTTATTTTCTTCTTGTCCTCTTTAGTTACTTCTCTCTTACTTGCCTTTATCCTTCTTTTTACCCATTCTTTTTCCATTCTCTCTAAGTCCTTTCTTTCCACACTTTTTTATTTATTTATTTTTTTTTTTTGAGATGGAGTCTTGCTGTGTCATCCAGGCTGGGATGCAGTGGTGCAATCTCAGCTCACTGCAACCTCCACCTACCAGGTTCAAGTGATTCTCCATCCTCAGCTTCCTGAGTAGCTGTTGTAATGTAATGGGGAGCCGAGCAAGAAGACATGAGGCAGATGAGAACAGAGGTAGCCTTTATTGGGCTCACGGGCGAGGTTAACCGGACCCCTAGGAGGAGGGCCAGGGAAGTCACGGTTGGGGCGGGTATCAGGGGACTTTTATAGGGCGAGGTAGGCGGTGTTTGTAGGTTTCGGTTTTCCTGAGTTAGGTTTTGAGGAATGACATGTCCAGGAGCTTGCGCAGAGCGGAGGTTTTTTGGCGGGCGCGAGCTTTTTTCACGCGCTGAGAGTCTTAGCAGGAAGTGAAGGGCGGGAAGTCCTAACAGAGGGCCTGCCATGCCGGGTGATACCGTCATGTTGGGTCTAGATTCCTGCCTAACAGCTGGGATTACAGGTGCCCACCACCACACCCAGCTGATTTTTGTATATTTACTTTAGTAGAGACAGAGTTTCACTATGTTGGCCAGGCTTGTCTCAAACCCCTGACCTCAGGTGATCTGCCTGCCTTGGTCTCCCAAAGTGCTGGGATTACAGACGTGAGCCACTGTGCCTGGCCTTTCCACACATTTTTATTGAATACTTTTGAATGACAGACACTGTGTCTATTCAGCAAATACAACAATGAAATTCTAGACACCTACCTTCATTCTATTGGGAAACTTACCATCAGATAAATACCTGCAGCATAATGTGAATATTGTTCTGCTTAATTTTTCACACTTTTATATTTTTAGTCCATTAGCTTTCTTTTTGACTAGGAAGATTTAAGATGTCGCCTCTGTAAACTGTAATTATGTAACATTTATTTCTAGTAATGGATGAAGCATGTGTACTGCTTCATTATTAAACCTGAAACAAAACCTTTTTCTTTTCCTTTTCCGTGAATTTTTTCCATCTTTTATGGGGAAAATAAATTAGACTGAATCTATATCTTTATTATATGCAACACATAGCCCACAAATAAAGCTTGCCATTGTAGGCGATAATAATGTCAAACTACATTTGGTTTCATATAATGAGGGAATACCAATTTCCCATTAAAAAGCAAACCTTGAATTTCATAAGGTTAAATGGATGATATTTAAATAGAATTCTTGGAGGTTAAATTTAGAATGCAGAATATGTTCAATAGAAGATTAATCTCTGGCCCTGTTGAATTGTACTTAAAAAAATTGACACATTTTCAGTCACTTTAAGTTCCTGAGTTGCTGTAACATTGCAGTTTGTGAATTTTATAGAACCATTTCATTAAAAACGTTTAAAAAGGCATACTGATAAAGAATTCAACTCAGGCATTAAAAATGAAACAGAAATATAGTAGGATATATTGGATGGAAAATGGTAAATAAAAAAATGCATGTTTTAAAACAGTGACTACACTATGAAGCATATATACATATGGTAATACATGAATGCATATTTGCCAGTTTGCAGACAAAAATCAAGTTACACGAAATGAAATATTCAAATTTTATTGAATTGCTTTGCCTGTTGTATAATATGAAAATTCATCTTCCACCTCTTTGATGAGAAACTCTTCTAGCATCTTTCATTATTGTCACTCTCTTTGATGTCCGCTTCTTGCAACCACTCAATATACATTTTAGACTCAAGTTTATTATTCCCAGCAGAAAAATGACAACATGCAACTTGTGTCATACTGTCTTCAGCTCACACTCTGTCTTAATCTGCTGTAAACTAACTAGTGGACATAAATGACCGCCCCACCACATACAAACTTATTTTTCATGCTCATAAATGTTTAAAAACTTAAGCTGAAAAGGAAATCTGCTCTTTACATGTAAGCTTATAAATAGATAAAGAATTGAAGGACCATATACCAGGATATTAACAGCAATTAATTCTGAGGACTAATAATAAAATTCGTTCTTTTTTACTTAATATGTTTTTCTACTGCGAACATATATTGTTTTTTGAAGAAAAGCATAACAATAACATTAAGAAGTATAAGTATATACAACTCAAAAAATGTCTAATAATAAAATAATAAATTGCTTAGCTAAATTAACATTGCCCAAAGACCTACTGCACTTAACCAAATTCTAATACTGATTGAAAGAATAAAAGAATCTAGGCCGGGCATAGTGGCTCATTCCTGTAATCCCAGCACTTTGGAAGGCCAAGGCGGGCGGATTGCCTGAGCCCGGGAGTTTGAGACCAACCCGGTCAACATGGTGAAAACCCATCTCTACTAAAATACAAAAAAATGAGCTGGCGTGGCAGTGTGTGCCTGTAGTCCCAGCTACTAGGGAGACTGAGGCAGGAGAACTGCTTGAACCCAGGAGGCGGAGGTTGCAGTGAGCCAAGATGGTGCCACTGCCGTCCAGCCTGGGTGACAAAGAAAGACTTCGTCTCAAAAAAAAAAAAAAAAAGAAAAAAGAATCTAAATAAAATCAATTTGTTGTTTTTAAAATATTGGATAGTTCACTAATTCTGCTTTTTTGTCATAAGGTTACTACTCTAAGGCATGGCTTGTTATGAATATTTAAATTATTCAACTTTATAATGCCAATAAACAGTAGCGATTATTTGTTAGCATTTGTTTCCATATAGATCACAGGGTGATCAGGGTGGAAATATATTACTAAACACATATTCACCCTAAAGTATTAAGTTTTATAATTGATTGGAATTTATTGAAATAAAAGAAGAACCTAATTAGTTTAGGGGCATAGAAAGACCCTTTCTTTAAGAAAATAAACTTTAAACTGAGATATAAAATATTAAAAAGAGTTATTCTAGACTAAGGAGAAAGAGGGCATTTTGGAAAGGAAAATGATACTTTCACATTTACCTTTAAAAAAGAATACTGAAAGTGGAAAATATTCTTCCATCAATAAATGTATATAAGAAACACACTAAACTGAAACAGTTTTAGAAGCTCTTGAATGTATTACTCATCATTCAGAACATCTAACTAAATTTATACAACAATATTCAAGAATATATATGTACTATACATCTTTGCAAGGTAGTATAATAATATAATAGCCCTACTGTTTATAGTAAATTATATCATATTATGTTTCTGCTTCTTTCCTAGTGGCCATAATATCCGTAACATATATGCATGTAACTCTTTTCAAAGAGTTTGTGTGTGTGTGTGTGTGTGTGTGTTTGAATAGGCTATAAGTAGGAGGGTTTACTTGTTTATTTCTTCACTCTTCATTTCCTAAGCTTCATTAAATATTGTGTGAATAAATATCTCTTATCCAAGTAAAGTGTGTTACAGATACCAAATGTGTCATTTATTTTTTATATGTGTAACAATGTTAAACAGTATACAATTTAAGGCAAGGTGAAACTAGTTTCTATTGCTTCTGTTTTCTAATAGGGCAAACTTATGTGAATATAAGCAACAAATAGCATTATTTACTATTAACCTCCTGTCCCACCAATTGACAGTGTTTACAAATAAGAACTACTGGGGTGGCCGGACACAAAACACAGTAGCTCATGCCTGTGATCCCAGAATTTTGGGATGCCGAGGTGGGTGGATTACTTGAATTCAGGAGTTCGAGACCAGCCTTGCCAACATGGTGAAACCCTGTCTCTACTAAAAATACAAAAGTTAGTGCAGGATGGTGGTGGGTGCCAGTAGTCCTAGCTACTTGGGAGGCTGAGGCAGAAGAATCTGTTGAACCCGGGAGGTGGAGGAGGTTGCAGTGCACCTTTGCACTCCAGCCTGGGTGACAAGAGCAAAAGTCTGTCTCAAAAAAAAAAAAAAAGAAAAAAATCAACAAAGCTTTTGGCTTACTTGAGGCCGGTAGTGTGAGACCAGCCTGGGCAATATAGCAATACCCCACCTCTAAAAATACTTATCTTATTTTAAAAATACTAACAGGGATCTATGAGGATCCATTCAGAAAATGGAAAAATCCAACCTAGATACCACCCCCTCAAAACCACTTCACAATAAATCTTTTTTTGGAAGCAAACTAAAAGTAACCTAAACCGACCCAAAGGAAAACATAAGACATTCCATTCCCTTCCTTTGGTCCAAAGTTATGCAGCAGCACTTCTTCACTATCTAACACAAAGTTGTCCAGCTTGCAGCCAAGGATAGCTTTGAATGCAGCCCAACACAAATGGTAAATTTTCTTAAAACATTATGAATTTTCTGCTGGACACTGTGGCTCACACCTCTAATCCAGCAATTTGGAAGACTGAGGTGGGTGGATTGCTTGAGCTCAGTTTGAGACCAGCCTGGCCAACATGGTAAAACCCCATCTCTACCAAAAATACAAAAATCAGCCGGGCATGGTGGCAGGCGCCTGTAGTCTCAGGCACTCCAGAGGCTGAGGCAAAAGAATCGCTTGAACCCGGGAGATAGAGGTTGCAATGAGCCAAGATTTCGGCACTGCACTCCAGCCTGGGTGACAGAGAGAGACTCTGACACACACACACACACACACACACAAAGGAAAGAAACTACTTGGGAGTCACCACCCTTTAACTTACCCTGCATTTCCAGGAAACAATTAGAACTTAGTCTTAATTTTGCATTTATCTGATTCTACAACTCTTCTGGTGGCAACATTAGCCTAATAATAGCAAGGATGGAAATAAAATAGGGAATAACGTTTGTTAAAAGGCTACTTAATGAATGATAGAACAAAAACAAGTCACCTATTTTGGTTGCCTGAAAATACTACTATGTCCCTTATTACAGAATGAGACTATAATAGAGAAAGTAGAGTACTATCCGAATTTTTTTAAAAAAATGATGCGCTGCTATTTTTTATGTTACCCTTATGTACTTCCCCAGTGTAGGATATGTTAACTCTTTGAAACACCAGGGAGGCATTTACTCTACTGAAGAACTGAGTTTAATAGGACCCTAGGAGCTTGACAAGCAACTTACTCAGTGGGAGAATTTGGCTCATTACGTTCAGTGATGCAGCACCCAAAGGTATTGAATTTTAAATGAATCCATGAACCTAATAAATCATCCCAGCTGTCAAGTGAAATCTAATTTGTGAAAAATGTATTACCCATGATTATCATGTATTAAACATAAGATTTAAAATCTAAGCAAATGTTATATTCCTAGTTGGATAAATACTCTAGATTGCAAGGAGTCTTTAATGCGTTTTGACATCAAGTTGGCCAAGGCAGAGTTGATATGTCTAATGAATATCATCTCAGTCTTTGATAGCTCATGCTTTTCGTGTCATTCATAGTACTGAACCCATCTCTAATCATATCACATATATCTTTGTGCTTTGACTTCTAAATCCATTCATTCATTGCTTTCTGAATGCCCATATGTCTCCTTAACTGGATCCAATGTCCTCATTGTCATTTTGGAGGTGATAAGAGACAACACAGACTCTGAAGGAAGGGTGTATAGTGACAAAATGCACCTTGAAATCACTAAAATCGGATTTGTGGTTTATGGCTGCCTTTCACTGCAGCAATACAACTCAAGGAAACATTTATGTTTTTAACTTCTGTCTTCACCAAATGCGCCACTCCATATATAAAAGCAAACATTATCTATATCTTCATTAATGTTTATGCATGGCAGAGGATGACAAATTTGATAAAAATCTAACCCTAACATTTTGACCTTATCATTAAATCAAGGCCTAATAAAATTCATCCAGTGATTATTGAAATTTGTAATTGATTGATATAAAAGTTGCCAAACATTTATTGTGCAGTAGTCTATAAGACCATAGTGCCACGTGTGGTGGCTCACGCCTGTAATCCCAGCACTTTGGGAGGCCAAGGCGGGCAGATCACGAGATCAGGAGATTGAGACCATCCTGGCTAACACAGAGAAACTCAATCTCTACTAAAACTACAAAAAATTAGCCAGGCATGGTGGCAGGTGCCTGTAGTCCCAGCTGCTCAGGAGGCTGAGGTAGGAGAATGGCGTGAACCCAGGAGGTGGAGCTTGCAGCGAACCGAGATCGCATCACTACACTCCAGCCTGGGTGACCGAGAGACACTCCATCTGAAAAAAAAAAAAATAGTAAATATAATTCACATCTTGGCTACAGCAAATCACACAGCAGGGATCCATTTCTGTATCTCGAACACCAAAAGCTAAAATGTCTAGGAAACTGTTCATTATCTGTTCAATTTACAATTATCAACAGTCTCTAGATCATTGCTTAGAACCATTAAGATGTTCAAACACATTTTTAAATGTTTATGTCTATTAGTAAAATTTACTATGAGAGAAATATCAAGCTGTTTTGGGAGAAAATATGCAATTCATCATTGACTTTATGAATGATAAATACGTTTACATCACATATTTACATTATAAATGATACATAAATTAGATATACATTTATGCAAATACATTTGTACTTTCGAAAGTATACACATATACTCTCTAAAGGGTTTTCTTTTAGTTCTGTACTTTATTTAAGTGATAATTAATATTGCATTTATTTGCCCATTTATAAGCATATGCAATACGTAAGCTCCTTTTTATGCACCAGGTGTAGAGCAGTAAAAAATGAAAGCCTTTCTTAGAACCCCTTATTTTTAGGATCCAGTAGGAGGGCTATAGATTATATATATAATCTATATGGATTATATATCGATCTGTATTATATAAAATATGTTGTATAATTATGTAATTAATATCTATTTATTAATTATATAATATATAATACAGATATATAATATAGAATAGTCTATATATAGAGATATATTATATATGGACTATATTATATACAATATATGTAGACTATATTACATATATAATATATAGACTATATATATTTATATAGTCTGTAGATATCTACCCCCATTATCTATATGGTCTATATATAGACTATAGATTATAGATATAGATATAGATATAAATTTACATCTCAGATAACAATATGTTCAATGAAAAGAAAAGCACAGTTAGGGACATGGAAGCTTGAAAATATGTGGAAAGAGAGCTTTGTAAACGGGGAAGAGCGTGGTGTGGTGAGAGTGTCTTTGGTCAGTTCAAGGACAGCAAAGAAACTGATGCAGACAGTCTGAGGGGCTTTATAGGGCTTGTTACAACTTTATCTTTTATTGTGAGTGAAATGTGAAACCATTTGAAAATTTATGTCAAGTGCCAATTTCTAGTTTACTCTTTTTGAAAACTAAAGAACAGGAAATATGAGGAAATAAAGGGGAATTCTATGTGATCTCTCTGATGGTTATATCAGTATAGTTTGAAGGTAGAGCAAATAGATTTGCTGATGAATTGGGGATAGGATGTGACAGAAAATAGATAAAAGATGAATATTTGGTAACTAGAAAAATGTGACTGCATTTCCTGAAATGAGAGAATGTTCAGAAGGTACATTTAGGAGCACAGTGGAGAAATGAGTTTTGAAACTGATCAGTTTGGGTTGCTTAACAGATTTCCAGACAGAAATATTAAACAGGCAGTTGGGTATATAAAAAAGATTATAGGCCAGGCGCGGTGGCTCATACCTGTAATCCCAACACTTTGCGAGGCTGAGACGGGTGGATCACAGTGTCAGATCAAGGTCAGGAGCCAAGATCTCACCACTGCACTCCAGCCTGGGGGACAGAACGAGACTCCCTCTCAAAAAACAAACAAACAAACAAACAAAAGATTATATGTGAGAATTATCCGTTTATTGTTTCATTGATCACAATGCAACAATTTCACAGTGACTTTATTTCTTGCCATGGCCTTAGGTTAAGTTTTTGTTTTCCATGATAAAGCTAGCAAAAAACAGAAAAAAAAATACCTGTTTAAATGCCAGGTAGGGCATCAGCATATTGTTTTATCACTGTGTTTAATGCAAGGTTAGGGAAGGTTTATGGGAGAAAACCACATTTTGTGACCACTAGAGGAAGATAACTTAGAAGATATATGGACAAACTAGTCATTGATGACAAAGTATGAACAAGAAACTCTAGTTTATTGAAGTTTCAGCTTGTATTGTCATATATAAGAGCATTTGAAGCCTCACAACCCTTTAGCCTAACATTATAAGTGGGGTATTGGTTGACAATGAATTTAGTCAAATTAGTGCCCTAATTTATTTTCAATATTAAAAAAAATGAAATGGAAAATTGAGGGGATAAATGTGTGCATAAAACTAAACAGATGTATTTTTGGTGATTCATTTCAAAAATCTCATGGTATAAAACTCAAACAATGAGAATTTAGTTAAACTTCAATTTGATATTTATTCTATCTATAGCTACTGCCTAAATTGAAACTCATGCTGAACATGTCTCAAGCTTCTCCATAATTGTTTGGTCTCTGTTCATTTTTTTTTAATCAACACAGATATTTCTAGCGAATATCTCCCTATTTGTGTAGGTTACAATAAAATGAAGCTAAAACTATACTAAACACTACACTTAAAATAACCTGTTATTATAGACTAATAGTTTATTTTACACCATCAACACTAAAAGTTATTTTCCAGTTTATATTCTTATATTAATATATATTATTTTAGAGCTTATAATGGCATTCCACAGTAACTATTAAAAAGGACTTGAGCTAACATAATATTATTCTTATGTAATCACTTCATAAATTTTGTGATACATGGTATGCATTTTATTAGATTTTTATACTGCATATTTAAAGCTACCATTTGCCAAGTTAAAAACAATGGATTAGATATCATGAACAACCATCTGAAATCCAGAAAAGACTTTAATAGTAAGGAGCCCTTTGTTGGGAAATAACAATTCATTCAGTTCATCTACTTAGCATATAAATTTAAAAACATGGATTAAAGTGATTACACTTAATTGATTAGCTCTTTACTGAGTGCTAATTCTAGTTTGTTAGGCTAACAGTAGCATCTGTTATACATCTGTTATACAAATATTTATTCAACATTATTTTAGTTGAGTTCATATCTAACTGCATATTCAATATATATTTCATTTTCAACAATAATAATTATAATATTGTTATCAAAAGTGAAAAAAAACAGAGTGAAATTCCTTTTAAGATATTCACAAAATCACAGGGTATAGTTACATTTACTTTACATAATTTATATTAAAACATAATTGAAATATATGTGCTTGTTACAAATCCTTAAAAAGGTGAACTTTAGTTAACTGCAGAAATCAGGAATTTATTATTAAATACATCACTTTTTTGTGAATATGTGTCAATCTATTTTGCAATCTATTTTGTAACTTCTAACTTTCACTTTGCTTTATTTAGTCCCTTTAATTCTACTGTCTCCAGTAAGAAAATCATTCCTTTTGTTGCCGTACATAATGATTTAAGACTAAATTAAGACGTGTGTTTACCTTCCTAAATAGTTTCATGGCGATCATAATTTATTTTAAAGGAACTAAGAACACAGTGCGCCTCTGATTTGGCATGTCATGGCAAGTTATACAAGTCAATTAAAGTGAACTGGTGAAGACCCCAGCCTATAATAGGTTCGAGTGAATATTGGCAAGTTATATTTTATTATTCTTCGGTATTACCATATGAGAGGAAAGAAGAGTTTACATGAAGGCAACTTTTGTAAATTTTGTAAATATTTACAGAATATTTTCTATGCATCCTGCTGTCCACGTGATGTAGGCAGTACCAAAATAATAAAGAAAATGCCTCTCTTCAAAGAACTTATACTCTGTTTCTGGAGATATAAAAGTAAGTAAACAATATTATGATATGATAAATGCAATAATAGGAGAAGCACAAAGTACAGAGAAGGAATCACCAAACTCTTCCTGTATGTATGAGGAAATATACATACCAGTCTGCACAAACAGTAGCACTTTCTTTATTGGTTAATAGGCACCAGATCTGAGTGACAGCTCACTTTGCTTCCCAACCTTTGACTAAAAAGGAAATTCTCAAACTATTATCAGTTTGCCTGGGCAGGAACAAAAAAACATTTTGTAGATCAAATTTGTTATGGGCGAGGCATAGGATTGTCGTAGGAGCTTAAAGGGCAGAAGAATGTGGAGAATTAAAGGGAAACTACATTATACATTTTTTTAATAACCCCTTAGAGAGTTATAATGGGATGGGCAAAAATATACACCTTTCATTTAAATTGATTTTTATTGAACACCTAATTAGTGCTTCTCAGTTTGAACTGCTATAATAAAATAGCACAAATTGAGTGTCTTAAAGAGAAAACAGTTATTTCACACAGTTCTGAAGGCTGGGAAGTCCCAGACCAAGGTACCAGAGGATTCAGTGCCTGGTGACAGGCTATAACCTGGTTCAGAGATGGTGCCTTCTTGCTAAGTTCACACATGGTCAAGAGAAGAGGAAAACTCTCTCATGACTTTTACAAGGACATTAATCTCATTCAGCAGGGCTTCACCCTCATGTCCTTACTTCTTAATTAACTCCAAAGGCCCCACCTCCTAATATCATTGCATTACAAGGTAGATTTTCAACATCTGGTGAAGAGCAGTGGTGCTCTTTGCACAAACATTAGCAAACTAGCATTGGCACAAGCATTCTGTCCATAGTGGTGTTCTTCTGGGTTTATACCAGAAGAAAAATAAGAACACAAAGCTCTGCATCCTCATGGGACTTACATTTATGGGCAAATATACAATAATCATTAAGATAATAAATGAGTAAAAATCTAGTATACTAGGAAATAAGTGCTATATAAAAGAAAATATATAATAGGGTAAAGGAGATTTAATGTGTGAATGACATAGTGAAGGCAAGTCGCAGTATTGAATATGATGTCCAAGAGTGGTCATATTTATTTAAAAACATTTTTTTGGAGATAGGATCACACTTTGTTGCCCAGGTTAGAGTGTAGTGGTGTGACCATATCTCACTGTGGCCTCAACCTCCTGGGCTCAGGTGAGCTTCCTGCCTCAGTTTCACAAGCTGCTCAAACTACAGGCACACACCGCAACACCCGGTTGTTGTTGTTTTTTTTTTAATTTCGTAGAGACGAAAAACTTAAATATATTAAACTATTTAAGGTAAACATTGTAGCAGGGTTAACATTTGTATACAAATATATTATTCACTCATTCTTATGTCATCTGTGTTGAGAGAGAAACACTTAACACAGTGTTTAAGTTCTTTAAAGAGAATATACATCTAAAGATGTAGATTATACATCTACATCTAAAGAAGAGAATATACATCTAAAGATAATGTTTTGAAGGCTTGTATACCAATCATTTACTAACAAAATCAAACTCCATTTATTCCATTGTGCAGCATGATATATTTAGAACAGATCTCGGCAAGACAATAGCTCCAAACAATTATTCGAAATATATTGATACCTTTACATGATGAGGAAGGATATATATATATTATATTATATATATTATATATCCTATATATTATATATATTATATTATATATCCTATATATTATATATATAATACAATATGTATATCTGAATATTGGTTGGGTGCGGTGGCTCATGCCTCTAATCCCAGCACTTTGGGAGGACGAGGCGAGTGGATTACTTGAGGCAGGGGAATCTGTTGAACCCGAGAGGTGGAGATTGCAGTGAGCTGAGATCATGCCGCTGCACTCCAGCCTAGCAACAGAGAGAGACTAAAAAAAAAAAAAAAAAACCCTGAATATTTACGTATTTGGAAAAATATATTAATATATTCTTTATTTATATGTAATCTATTAATATATTTCTGTTATCCTGCATAGCACATGGTCAATGAGTTCTAGTTTGTAAAAGTAATACAGATGAAATTGCTATTTGGAACTAAAAGAAAGGTAGATAACATCATATATGGATCTCTGATATGATCTGTATGGAGCACTATGGTCATGTTTACTTGCATAAATCTGTTACTTTTCCTAGAATACTATAAAAAGCATAATTATTCAAAATGTGAATATTATTTTCAGTATTCTAAATCACTAAAATAAGAAAAAAAAATGCAAAAAAGACTTCATAACTTCTAATTGGTGTTTACTGCAGCGACTTCCGGTTGCCTACCAAAATATCTATTCTCCATTCCTTTTTCAGTAAAAGAAACTCAATATTCATGTGTATGCATTGCCAACAAGTTAAATGACTGTGTTTCTCAGCACTCTGTGACAATGATTATGTCCATATCACTAAATTATAACAAATGAGATGTAAGTGTCATTAAAGGGAGAGAGTAAACCGTTCTTATCTTTTTCTAAAGATTTACTTAGAATGCAAATACCATAGTTAGATTGTCAATTGCCATCTTGGCCCCTGAAGGTAGAGTTTACCCTTCAAGGAGGAAAGTGAGGAGAAGCAGAAGCTGCAAAAACACCTCATGGATTTTTGGAGCTTCCATACATGTCCTAGACTGGCTCCCTCCAGATGGATTTTATTAAAAAGAATAAAATTATAAGCCTATAAATGCCTGGGGTTTTAGGTTTTCAGTCAAAACAGCTGAGCCTACTCCTAAATGATAGCATCACATGTTTAGTTTAGTCACATCCAAGTAGCAAGTGAATCTAGAATGTGTAGAGCCTGGCGTGGTGGTTGATGCCTGTAATCCCAGCACTTTGGGAGGCCAAGGCAGGAGGATTACTTGAGCCCAGGAGTTCAAAACCACCCTGAGAAATATAGTGAGACCTCATCTCTACATGTAACTTAAAAAAAAATAGCCAAGTGTGGTGGTGCATACTTGTAGTTTCAGCTACTTAGGAGGCTGAGGCAGGAGGATTGCTTGAGCCTGGGAAGTGGAGGCTGCAGTGAGTTGACATCCACCACTGCACTCTAGCCTGAGCAATAGACCAACACCCTGTCTCAAAAAAATAAAAATATTAAATGTGTAGAAAACCCTTTCATACTAGGATTTCAAATGCACACGACTGTTTAAATTAAGCTAAAATATTAATACTGGTTTAGAATTTTGCATAGAAGGTAGAAGTTGTGGACTAAAGTAGGAAAATTCTCAAAACAGTTCATAGCAATAAAAGACATTATAGTAATCGGGAATTTCCTACTACCCTATTTGGTGCCCAGTACATAGTTAGCACCAGTAACAGTCACCAAACAAGTGAGCCTTTCTTACTGAGAAAAGACATGTGATAATAGTTACCTCCTTCGGGCCCAAGTATTTTTCTGATCAACTCTCTATATAGCTATAATTAGAAACACCTCTTTCTGATAATTCATTAATTTGTGACATGTGACACAGTATAGTAGAATGATTTATTCTAAGCTAAAAAAAATACAGATATACAGCTTTAAAAGTGAATAAAGGGGTCTTCAACAGTATCCATTTTATCAAATTCTGGAGGAAAGATGCTTAGACAGCTGCAGTTTCAAAGTCATGTAATTTGTTTAATCTACAGAATTTCACTGAGCTTGTTCATGTTAAACAGGAAATAGCCACTTGAAAAATTTGGTGAGAAAAGAGCTTCAGTTGCTCACCTATATCTTGTTCTCCTCTCCTTCTGAGCAGACAAGAGAATAACATTTTCTTATGGCTTGCAGTTGAGTAGGGCCATGTTGCTAATTCTCACTGAGTAGCTGTGCCTGTATAAAGTCCCTTTATACAGGGACTAAAGAATAAAGGATAGTGAAAGACCATCCAAATTTCTCTACTTGCACTGTGGTAACTGCAGAAGATTTATTTTGTTGTGATGATACAGCCTCAAAATCACAACAGCATGGGTCACTAAGTCATTGGTTCTGGGAAAGTTGGTCTGGAGAGTCAATATTAAACTTTTTAGCATTAAATATATATTACATCATGTGAAACCACTGAGATTTGGAGGTAGATTTTAAAGAACTTAAAAAAATCTACATGTACAAGTCTCAAACTGGAAATATCATTCATTTGCTTTCCAAATCCTTATACCTCTTAATTGTCTTATACCACATAAGTCTAAGGCAATAACACACACACACACCCACACACACAGAAGCATTTTTAAAGTTGATGTTTTGCAGAGGTAAGAGGTACAGTAATGTTTTGGTCGCCACAAATGTGATGTGTTCTTATAAATAAGGTTTAAATACTAGAGTTTTAGAACTCATTCTTTAAAATAATTAAATTATATTTATTGATTTCTTTTGTATTGTCCTTGACATTTTTTAACTTTTAGTTTAGGTTCAGAGGTACATGTGCAGTTCTGCTACATTGATAAATTGTGTGTCATGGAGGTTTGATGTACAAATGATTTTGTCACCCAGGTAATTAGCATAGTACCCTATGAGAAGTTACTGACCCTCACTTTCCTCCCACCCTCCCCACTCAAGTGGGCCCTTGAGTCTATAGTTTCCATCTTTGTGTCCATGTGTATGAATGCTTAGCTCCCACTTAAAAATGAGATGTGGTATTTTGTTTTCTGTTCTTGTGTTAATTCACTAATTCACTTAGAATTCATTTTTAATAGTGCTTTAGATAGAAAACCTGAGAGTTATTTTCAATGACCATACTCCCATTTGTTAAACCCATTGTTAAAGTTTTTGAAAGGGACACAAATAAATAATAGAAGTTGTGTGCTCAGGCTGTGATAACAGAATCCTGCAGCCTGGGTAATTTAAATAACAGAAATGTATTATTTCCTAGAGAAATAGAGAAATCCAAGACTGGAGATTCAAGATCAAGGAGCCATCAGAGTTGATTTCTGAGGCCCCTCTCCTTGGGTGCCTTTTTTCCTGTGTCCTCTCATGACCTTTTTTCCATGTGCATAGTGAGAGATAGAGATGTTTGATGTCTCTTCCTCTATCTATAGAGACACCAGTTCTTTCACATTAGGGTCCCATCCTTATGACCTAATTTAACCTTAATTATTTCCCTAAAGGCCCTCTCTCCACATACAGTCAAAATGAGGGTAAGGGCTTAAACATATAAATTTTGGGAGAACACAATTCCATCCAAAACAGTAGTATTACACTATTAGAATTATCTCCTTCAGGAGACAAAAATATATGTGAAGTGGGCAAGAACCATCTCCTTTTATCACACAAACAGAAGAAGCCAAATTTTTCAGTCATTGTTTTCAACCAAAAGGACTTACCCATTAAGATTTTTGTCAAGTAGGCTGTGACTATCCCTTGGGGATAATATGCATTCATCATAAGAGTTCTGCTTTTACTTTCTGCTTCTGCTCCTTTAGTACCAGTCACTTCTGCTTCGGAAATCCTCCTGACACCCTGAAGACTAAGTAGGTTTTCTTTTCTTTTTCTTTCCCTTTTTTTTTTTTTTTTTTTTTTTTTTTTTTTTTTTGTTTTTTTCTTGAAACAGAGCCTTGCTCTGTTGACCAGGCTGGAGTGCAGAGGCATGATCTCGGCTCACTGCAACTCCGACCTCCTGGGTTCAAATGATTCTCCTGCCCCGGCCTCCCTAGTAGCTGGAATTACAGACATGTGCCACCGCGCCTCACTAATTTTTGTATTTTTGGTACATACTGGGTTTCACTGTGCTAGCCAGGCTGGCCTCAAACTCCTGACTTCAAGTGATCCTCCCACCTCCCACCTCAGCCTCCCAAAGTGCTGTGATTACAGACATGAGCGCACCGGGCCCTAAGCAGGTTTCTACCACAAGATTTTGAAATGGTTAGGAAAAGCATAAAGATTACAATAATTCTAATACATCTCTGTAATCAAGGTTATGTCCTTGTCTCTCCTCATTGTGAGTTATTCTCAGCTACGTTGTCCAAAGATCTGCAATGAAATCAAATGCAAACATTAACATAGTTCAATAATGAAATGCCAGCATTTATGTATCCTAAGTTAGATTTAAAATTCCTTACTATCATAAAATACCTAAACAGAAATTCAATATTAAATTCCCCTTCAGAATTCTCCATCACCTCAATGTTATTTCACTGGGAGAAGCACTCTCATAAGCTGACTTTACTGTTCATGCTTCGGGGTAAGGTGAAGACCTGTGCCAGGACTTTGTCATACTCCAAATAAGCCTCTCCTCACATTTGAATGCTCCACACTTTCAATAATATTGTCTTCTACTGTATTTTCTTTGCTGTAACTTTCCATTCATTTGTTTATTTGTTCTGTCATTCTTCATCCCCTACCTTCTATTGAAGCGGTGGCCTGCCGCTCCACACCTGTGGGCGTTTCTCGTCAGGTGGAATGAGAGGCTTGAGAAAAGAAGAGACACAGAGACAAAGTATAGAGAAAGAAAAGTGGGCGCAGGGGACCGCGCTCAGCATACGGTGGTCTCTGAGTTCCCTCAGGATTTATTGATCATTATCTTTACCATCTCGGAGAGGGGGATGTGGCAGGACAATAGGGTAATAGTGGGGAGAGGGTCAGCAGGAAAACATGTGAACAAAGATCTCTGTGTCATAAAGAAGTTTCAGGAAAGGTGCTGTGCCTTGATGTGCATGTATACAAACATCTCCACAGACATTTCTGTGCACTGAAGAGCAGCATTGCCGCTAGCACGTCTCACCTCCAGCCCTCAGGCCGTTTTGTCCTATCTCAGTAAATAGAACATACAATCAGGTTTTACACCGAGACATTCCATTGCCCAGGGAGGAGCAGGAGACAGATGCCTTCCTCTATCTCAACTGCAAAGAGGCTTTCTTCTTTTACTAATCCGCCTCAGCACAGACCCTTTATGGGTGTCGGGCTGGGGGACGGGAACGGTCAGGTCTTTCCTTCCCATGAGGCCATATTTCAGACTATCACATGGGGAGGAATCTTGGACAATATCTGGCTTTCCTAGGCAGAGGTCCCTGAGGCCTTCGGCAGTGTTTGTGTCCCTGAGTACTTGAGATTAGAGAATGGTGATGACTTTTAACAAGCATACTGCCTTCAAGCACTTGTTTAACAAAGTACATCCTGCATAGCCCTAAATCCATTAAACCTTGATTCAACACAGCACATGCCTCTGCAAGCTCAGGGTTGGGGGTAGGGTTACAGATTAACAGCATCTCAAGGCAGCAAAATTTTTCTTAGTACAGATCAAAATGGAGTCTCTTATGTCTACTTCTTTCTACATAGACACAGTAACAGTCTGATCTCTCTTTCTTTTCCCCACATTACTTTAAATAATATTGTACTCTACTATATTTTCTTTGCTGTAACTTTCCATTCATTTGTTTATTTGTTCTGTCATTCTTCCTCCCCTACCTTCTACTACTTCTCTTACCTTTGGAAAGGGCTCAGCCCAGGTAGTATAATTTAACCTGCTTAAATCGGCTCCTATCATCCTCTGACACATGTGAGTTGCACTGAAATCATCTGCTTAATTGCGATGCTTTCCTTTCCCCCCACTTTCCCTTTTCTTTTTGGCCCAAACATTGATCTATTTAAATATTTCTTAATCAGTGATTTCTGGGTCTGCAGAATTATCCACTGTTTAAACAAATGTATTGACCCACATTTTCCCGAATCAGATAAACCGAGTCGGTAAGTATTCTCCCAGCAAACCAACTTCCTAACCACACTGGGACAGCATTTGCTACCATCCTGTCCAGAATGCCTTTAGTAAGTAGCTAAATCATTCCCGTATGCCACATAATAATAGCTATTGCAGATACAAATGTGTACGTACATACCCACATGTATACCTTTGTGAGCCCAGGCAAATATACTGAAAGCAGCATACACATGCACACTCACAAACACACACACACACAATCAGTAATAACCACTAAATAATTTACATTAAATTAAATATTAAATGTCTGAATCATTTCTAAACTCTTATCAGAGCACACCCTGCCCATTTTATTTTGCCTAGAAGAAACAGAATATCTACGATCTAATGATTTGACAAGACTATTTACCTTGAAATCAATGTTTCTCAATAACTTTAAAAATCCTGTTTGTGACAAATGGTAATTGTGGGTAGTACTGTCCCATGACCAAGAAAACCTTAAAATTCAATCAGAGCAAAGGAAAATATAGCCAAGAGTGCCTGCTGTTTCCTACTAGTGCTTCTGTTTGCAGTTCTGCTACATTGATAAATTGTGTGTCATGGAGTTTTGGTGTACAAATGGTTTTGTCACCCAGGTAATTAGCATAGTACCCTATAGGAAGTTACTGACCCTCCCCTTCCTTCCACCCTCCCCACTCAAGTGGGCCCTGGTGTCTATAGTTTCCATCTTTGTGCCCATGTGTATCAGTGTAGCAGAACTGCACATGTACCCCTGAACCTAAACTAAGGAGCAGTTGAGGAGGGCAGAGTTATAGCACATTTTGTTTTGCTTTTATCTGTAGGACATGAGGGAGGATGTCAAGGCCAGGTGTGAGAAGTGAGTGGCTCTAGAAGTGAGTAGTTCTAGAAGTCAGAAAATTAATTAGAAAAAGATAAAAAAGTAGTTACAGAAGTTAGGTATACATTGTAAATCAGGTGATTTTTAGTGTCATTAAGAGATGGAAGTAAAAGCTGTGATTAATATTATTTAATTAGACTCTTCCAATTAAAGTTTATATGACATTCATTTTGTAGCCCACCATTTAAGAGTTTGAGTCTGTGGTGCATCTTATGAATGATCCATTGTACCTTTGATAAAATCATCATCCTAGACTTGAGTGAGAGGTTAAATTTCACCATAACAGTAAACTAATTGAATTCAAATATTAGAGAAGTGACAATTAGACATAACATTTGAAATCAGTTACCAAGTCAGCATGGTATTATAGCAATACACTGATGTTGAAACTACATTTGGAGAGAGACTATGCACTTTCTAACTGATATTCCAAGTAGAAAATCAGATCTTTGTGGTCTCATAGGGGTCAATAAATTAGGAAGTCTGAAAACACTCAGAACTTTTCAAATTAGGAATGTGTATTGAACTAGGTTTTCATAGGCTTCCCCCACTAATCTAAGTTGTTTTGTTTTGTTTTTGTTTGTATTAAGTGCGTAAGCCTTTATCTATCATTACAAGATCTACAAGGTAACCATATGGCTAGAGTGCAGGTCACATCTGACCGAATCCCACAACGACCAAAACAGTTTTGCTTTCCAGAGGCCAGAAAATGTTTTATTTGTCCATCACTCCGGACATAAGCACTTTGGTGATTATTCACCGTAATCACGTAGTTACTTTGGTGGGGGAAATGTGTTACAGTTATTGACTAGCTAACTGGGATTTAACTCTGACAGAAATAATTATTCAAAGAAACCTGGTACTTTAGTTATCACCAGGAGAAGGTGTAATTAGCAAATGGCAGCTGTCTTCCAAGATGATGGTAATACTCAAGGCTGCTGTCCTGTGTAGTAAATGGAGACCAGGTTTTTTTTTGGAAATAAGTTTTCTTTTTTAATTATACAGATTTCAGAAGATTGATATGGGTACCTTACTGGCATCTTGAAAAATGTATAGGCCAGCAAACGTCAGGGATTGAGATAAAGAGCATTATCATAGTTACAGTATGTTACAGAAATGCATCAGAGTATGGCGTCTTCACCAAGTGGGATGAGTCAAGGCAGTTGGAAGGTCTTGTAGGATACTCCGTGATATATGCAAGGTAGTTAAGGCAGATGATAAAGCTGTGAGAAATAGAGACCGACCATTTCTAGAATAATTTAGTTCAGCAAGCACCTGGAAGAAAAGGAAACTTTAAAAAGTAAGACTGAGTGCCACAGATTGCATTTATTTTCATTTTCTTCAAGAGATTAAAATACTTTTTTGCATCTGCTTTGGTTTCTGGATTGACATTTCTATGAATGTGACAAAATGGTGATAAGGAACTACAAGTTTCTTGTAGAATATGTGATTTATTCATTCATTAGATGCTCAAAATACGTACTTGAGTTAATTCGGATAATCATAGAACTATCAATTTTAGCCTTACTTGGCCTAGAATGGTTTTTATTGAACTAAAATTAGTTTAACACCATGTGCCAAATTTGAAGGACTTTAAAAGATCTAGTTCTAAGATGCTGTGTTATGAAATGGCGTTGACCTTATTGTTTACTAAGTTGCACCGTTTTATCTTTATGAGAATTTATGGGAGGTTATTTTCAGTGATTCTGTAATAGGAGTTATTGTATCTCTTCCTCATCCGAAAAGGTTTTTGTATTATAAACAATCGGAATCATGTCCCTAATTTTCTTCCGTTTTCCATGAGCAACCAGAAACCCCAGAGTGAAACTAGTGATGGGCATGTCTGGTATGTATACCACTCTGTCTAACATAAGCTACATAGTATGAAAATCATTATTATCATTTTTATTATCACTATAAAAAACAGTGTATTTTTCTGGTCTGGCCTTTTTTTAAAATTATCATTAGTAGGCTATTAATTACTGCCTCAATTTCAGAACTTGTTATTGGTCTGTTCAGGGATTTGACTTCCTCCTGGTTTAGTTTTGGGAAGGTATATGTATCCAGGAATGTATCCATTTCTTTCTTTCTTTCTTTCTTCTTTCTTTCTTTCTTTCTTTCTTTCTTTCTTTCTTTCTTTCTTTCTTTCTTTCTTTCTTTCTTTCTTTCCTTTTTTGTTTTTCTGAGATGGATTCTTGCTTTGTCACTCATACTGGAGTGCAGTGGCAAGAATTCATCTCACTGCAACCTCTGCCACCCAGGTTCAAGCGATTCTCCTGCCTCAGCCTCCCGAGTAGCTGGGATTACAGGCACCTGCTACCATGTCCAGCTAATTTGTGTGTGGGGGTGTGTGTACTTTTAGTAGAGATGGGGTTTTGCCATTATGGCCAGACTGGTCTTAAACTCCTGACTTCATGATCCACCAGCCGTGGCCTCCCAAAGTGCTGGGATTAAAGGCGTGAGCCACCACTCCCAGACCATTTCTTCTAGATTTTCTAGTTTATTTGCATAGAGGTGTTTATAATATTCTCTGATAGTGGTTTGTATTTCTGTAGAATCAGTGGTGATATCGCCTTTATCATTTTTTATTGTGTCTATTTGAATCTTCTCTCTTTTCCTTTTTATTAGTCTAGCTAGTGGTCTATCTATTTCATTAATCTTTCCAAAAACATTGTGGAAGACAGTGTGGCAATTCCTCAAGGAATTGAAACCAGAAATACCATTTGACCCAGCAATCCCATTACTAACATACCTTATTCTTTTATTGTATCAGTAGTTTATAAACCCAAAGGATTATAAATTATTCTACTATAAAGACACATTCACATGTAAGCTTATTGCAGCATTATTTACAATCGCGAAGACTTGGAAACAACCCAAATGCCCATCAATGATAAATTGAATAAAGAAAATGTGGCACATATACACCATGGAATACTGTGCAGCCATAAAAAAGAATGAGTTCGTGTCCTTTGCAGGGAGATGGATGAAAGTGGAAACAGTCATCCTCAGCAAACTAACACAGGAACAGAAAACCAAACACTGCGTGTTCTCACTCATAAGTGGGAGTTGAACAATGAGAACACATGGACACAGGGAGGGGAACATCACACAGTGGGGCCTCTCTGGGGGTGGGAAGCAAGGGAAGGGAGAGCATTAGGACAAATACCTAATACATGCAGGACTTAAAACCTGAATGATGGATTGGTAAGTGCAGCAAACCATCATGGCACATGTATACCTATGTAACAAACCTACACATTCAGCAAATGTATTTTAGGTAGAACTTAAAGTAAAATTAAAAAAATAATTAAAAAAGAGTACAAAATGAATGATGGTGTTAGTATTAGCTGGACTAGTGGCAATTGATATTAATAAGTCACTTACTATGCTGGACCCAGTGGCTTATACCTGTAATCCCAGGACTTTGGGAGACTGAAGCAGAATTTCTTGGGGCCTGGAGTTCAAGATCATCCTGGGCAACATAGCAAGACCTAATCTCTTTAAAAATGTCACTTACTACATACTAAGCAATGTACTAAGCTGCTACCTTATTTTTAGTTTTCATTCTAGGTATAGATTACTTGATCATATCACTAACATACCTTATTCTTTTATTGTATCAGTAGTTTATAAGTAACGGGAAAATGTCTGAAAAGAAAAGCAAAAGAAATTAGAAAGGCATTTTATTGTTCTCAAATATGAATAGTTGTATTTTTAAAATATCATCCTTATCTAATCAAGAGAAATAAAAATTTACCTATATGTAGGCACTATTATTATTTCTCATATAATGACTAATGGCTAATCATTGCAAAGGTAAATTCTAACTGAAGATTTTATAAACCACTGCTTACATGTTTATTTAAAAAACTATAAGCTCAGTAAGGGCAGTTTATTTTTGTCTCCACATTACTATCACTGTGCAAATAATGGGCTGGCAATCTTTTGATAAGGAAATAAATGGATCATGAAATTTTTTAAGGCATCAGTAGAAATTGCTAAATGAGAGAGCAGAAAGTCATCTAAAATGAAACTGTATTCATAAGGTTAGTTTACTGATGAAATGGGGCAATGAAAAACCAACAAGAAAAATCTGTTTTCTCCAAATGAAAACTCAAGAGTCCATAGAAAGCATGATCACATTAATTCAGCTGAAGTCCCCTTTAGGCAGAAATAATTTCAGTTGAAAATGTTGAGAAATGTTTTATTTAACTGCCTCCAGTAGAGTTCTTTTGATCAAAACTCGAAGTGCCTGAAGTCCTCAGCAGTTCTTTCGGCTGTACTGCTGCCACAGAGGTCACACAATGACATTGTACACCCCCGTCATATACTCCTGTCTCTTGCCATAAACATCTAACTTGCAGTGGAAGAAGGTAATTAAAATATTTCTATGGTGAGGATGTAGGTGCTTAGAGAAGAGGTCTGAGGCTGCACTGATGAAGGATTTATGAACTAAATTTGTCTGCTGTGCTGCAGCAAAAGTGACAGCACCTCCAGTTTACAACCATGTTTTTAATTTAGACATGTTATGCATGATCAGAAACAACAACAGCCATTTCCTTTGCAGAGGACTTATGACTTATAAATCATGACAGTGGCATCACTGCATTAATTTGAAAGATTCAATAGATAACACTATCAAAACTACTTAGTTTTTTAAATTTCTCACACCCCAAAGAAACAGAAGTAAACAAAATAGTATTTTCTATTTTTTCATATAAAAATTATATGGTGATGCAGAAGTTTTTAAGGGAAAGGATATTTAGATAGCGATTTACTGTAAAGGGTATCATAATTAAGAAGTGATGACTGATGGACAGAGAGTGGAAAGATGGACAGATAAAACAAATATCGTACAGTATCAATGCTGATATCTAGGTGTCAAGTAAACTGATGTTCGCTGTAAAATTTTGTTAAATTTTTGGTATGTTTGAAAATTGTCATAGTAAAATGTTGCAAACTATAGGCTATAGTAGTTTATTACAGTTTTAAGATATATATATTTATATATAGTTGCAAACTATAGGTTGAAATAGTTTATTACAGTTTTAAGATGTGTGTGTGTGTATGTATGTGTGTGTGTGTATATCTACCAAGCAATGTTTTACGATACCAAGAAATACCAAGCAATATTTCATGATAACCAATTATATTTGGAAAACTGAGAGCAAATTGAGTTCATTGCCAGTATGTTCTCTGTATGTCCCTAGGTATCTGAACATTGAACCTCTTTCTGAGTTTGACTAAGACCTTAGCTCTTTGCTCTTTGTAGTGCTAACTGACTCTATTCATCAAAGGTAAGGTGGATGCCAGGAGGCATTACAGATCCATTTATTTTAATGAGTTTCCAAGTTGATGACTGCATTTTATATTAATGTATTAAGTACTAAACAATCCAAGTGATGATCAAATATAAAACTTGTTTTCTTTGAGTACTAACTGGTTACTAAAGTTAGTGATGACCAAAAATTGCCTTTGCATTTTGCGCCTACATTTCACTCTCTTGTGATAATATATGTAGTCATTCTAAAGGATATCACTATAGGGTTTTCAACAATTCTAGATAGCATAATATAGCAAAAAGATGAATCAAATGTCTGGGAGATGGGTTGGGGCTTCATTAAAAGATAATACATGAACATTACTAAGATTATATTCTGCTTAGGACTGAAATATTGATTACAAATGTCCTGGAAGCTCAGAACTCTAAACAAGCACTTGCTTTAGACAAGGATGATACTTTTATTAACACGAAATTGTGATTTATAAATAAAAATTGTATCAAAATTTTTAGTAAGAAAGGGTGAGGCTTGCAGAAGTTTGGGTAATATAATCCTAAAACCCTGTGGTGATTGGAATCAGGAAGGTGATAGCTCCCCCTCACAACTCAGATCTGTGACTAGCAACAAGACCTGTACCATCTCTAAGCCTCCGTTTTCTCATCAATGATATTGAGATCATAGTATCATTCTACTTCTCAGGCTTATTGTGAATTATCAAATGAAATCATAGATATTAAACACATTCTATAATGCCTGGAGAATAAGAAGTAATCAAAAAATGATGATCATTAAAAAATAGAAGTAAATTAAAATAGGCAATGATCATTATCATCAATACCACCTTTCAGTAATTAGGATTAGTCAGTATTTAAAACCAGACGTAGTTTTCTTTAAAAGTAAGTATGATTTTGAATTTGTAGTGAAGTAACACTATATGAATTCAGATGAGTTATTAAAAACTATATTTTCATAGCTGAAGAAAAGACTAGGAAACAATGGATTTATACAGAGTTGTAAGAATAATATTTACTACAAATAATAAGGCATCTTATTCTTCTAAGAGACAGTATTCTCTGAGAAAAATTGTTAACTAAAAAATACACAGGTGGATGATTTATGTTTTAAAACAAGCAATTTTAGAAATGATATTGGGTTAAAAAGAAGATACTACTTTTATAGAAAAAAATAAGAGGCCGGGCACAGTGGCTTACCACTATAATCCCAGCACTTTGGGAAGCTGAGGCAGGTAGACCACGAGGTCAGGAGATCAAGACCATCCTGGCTAACATGGTGAAACCCTGTCTCTACTAAAAAAAATAAAAATAAATAAATAAATAAAAAATAATGGTGCAGAGATACTTACTGTATGTTTCTGAGGCTATTAGTATAAAAATATAAATGAATTTTTAAAAATCAATAAGATTTCACATATATAATCCCAGTTTCTTGGGAGGCTGATGTGGGAAAGAGAGTTTCTGTGGTGCCAGTTGAGTTGGTCGAATGACTCATGAGTTTTCCTTCACTGATTAATCCTTTCCTCATCCCTTCCTCCCCCTCCCATCTGCGCTAAGAACAAAGAGCTTGTAAACCAATAAATTGGGCCGAGCCCTAGAGCTCGGGGCTGTGAGCAACCCTCCGATGCTCTGGTCCCCTGGACCCTCCTTTTAAATGCTTACTCTGTCTCTTTCTAACTCCTTTTTCTCCGCCGGACTTGGGTTACCCACTGGGTGGTGTGAAGCTGGTTTCCCCAACATCTGACACCCAATGTGGGCCTCCCCCTAATCCCTACAAATAATCCGGTGAAGAAATGCCAGAGCGTGGAAAGTAGAGGATGACTGAAGAAGGACATATGAGTATGTTTTCACTTCAGGCTCTACTGGTAAGTAGGGCGCTTGGAGAATTCCAGGGTAACCTCAGGAAAATAGGCTGAAAGTTTATTAATTACTTAAGCCTGGTGCGGCAGTTATTGCCCTCGGGGGCGGGGGTGTGGTTATTGTGAGTACCCAAAATCTCCCATCTTTGTTCCATGTCGTAGAAAAGTATTCTCCTTTGTTCCCAGAATATGAAACTATGAATGTGAAAGATTGGGACAAGATCGGATCAGACTTACAATGCGCACAAAAGGGCCACGGTATTCCCTTCTCCGCTTGGTCTGTGTGGTCGGCAATTAAAACAGCACTGGAGCCCTTCCACACTGAGGAGGAAGAAGAGTTTCAGGATGTCATAGAAAAGTTTACCGATCAGGAGTCTGATGATCAGCAAAGTAAACCATCACAGTTTAGTTTTATAAAGGGGAAGAAACGGGAAGCTATATATGCTAACCTCCAAAAACTTATAAAAGAAACAGTTCCATCTACTACAGAAACAGTGCCACCTACTGTGCCTTTAGGGGAAGGTCCAGAACGGCCACCCCCGCCTCAGCCTTAGGAATTTTTGGAACGCGAGCCTGAGACAAGGCTTGCTGCTCCCGTTGTTGCATGTTCTGTCATTAACTATGGCAAAGGGAAGCTTTAGGCTCGCCCCACAGCCAGTTATGGTGAGGGAATGACCTAGGCTTGTCCACCTGTTAATTAAGGTACAGGAATGCTGCAAACTGGCCCAAATGCAAATTATGGTGCAGGGTCAATCCAGGCATCCATTCATCAGGCACGAGAAATGGGGGATTTGGATGCTTGGCAGTTTCCGGTAATTATTTCATCAGCCGATGATCCCGGAGAACATGGTCAAGCCTGCTGAGAGCCATTTCCTTTTAAAATATTAAAAGACTTAAAGCACGCAATTGGACAGTATGGGCCAAATTCTTCTTATGTTCATTCCTTGTTACAATCTGTGCCTTATAACCAGCATTTAATACCTATGGATTGGGAGTCATTAGCCTGATCCACCCTGTCCCCCTCTCAATTTCTCCAATTTAAGACCTGGTGGATGGATGAAGCAACAAATCAGGCACGCAGAAATGCTCAAGCCCAACCTCCCGTTAATATCACATTTGATCAATTGCTTGGAATCAGACAGGCATGGGGTACTCTAAATCAACAGATGGTAAGAGGCTGTTGATCAGCTCAGAACTATATGCCTAAGAGCCCGGGAAAAAAATTCATGACCCTAGTACTACTTATCCTTCTTTTGACTCAATTCGACAAGGTCCAAGGAGCCTTATCCAGATTTTATCGCCCGTCTACAAGACGCGGCTCAAAAGGCTGTTTTGGATTCTCATGCCAGGAAAGTGATCATTCAGCTGCTTGCTTATGAAAATGCTAATACAGAATGTCAGGCAGCAGTTAGCCCTATTAAGGGAAAGACAGATCTAAATGAGGAAAAAACTTTAAGCGAACACATTGAAACCTGCGATGGCATTGGGGGCACTTATGTAAGGCCAGCCTCCTTGCTCAGGCAATGGCTAGACCAAGGGTAACAAAAAACACACGAGTGTTCCCTGGATCTTGCTGTAATTGTGGACAGATAGGACATACAAAAAGGGAGTGTGCAAAGAGCCGAAAAAGGCAAAACTCAGGAGGAAAAAGCAGGGGACCAGGTACCTGTCCTAGATGTAAAAAAGGAAAACAAAACACTGCGCCAATCAATGTCATTCAAAATTTGATAACAACGGACAGCCCTTGCCGGGAAATGGATAGAGGGGCCAGCGCCAGGCCCCAGTTCAAAACGGTGCATTCCCAATTCAGTTCGGGACAACCCCGACTCCAAACGGAGTGTTCCTGGCCCAGTCTATCCCTGTACAAATGTATAGCAATTGTCCCTCTCCACAGCTAAAAGCAGGGCAGTAGATTTACGCTGTACCGAAGCCATATCCCTCCTTCCTGGGGAGCCTCATAGGAAAAGTCCCAAAGGGAGTTTACTGCCCATTGCCAAACAGCATGGTGGGACTTAGACTGGGAAGGTCCAGCTTAAACTTAAAGGGAACTCAAGTACATACTGCAGTAGTGGACTCTGATTGCCAGGGAGAAATTCAAATTGTTATGTCCTCCACTGTTCCCTGCAGTGCTAATCCAGGTGACAGAGGAGCTCAACTGTTGATTTTACCATAGGTTAAGTTAGGAGAAAGCTTGGAAAAAAAGAACAGGAGGATTTGGAAGCACAAATTCATCAGGCAAGGCTGCCTATTGGGTAAATCAACTCTGACAATAGACCTATTTGTGTGGTTACTATTCTAGGAAAACAATTTGAGGGTCTGGTTGACATAGATGTGTCAATCACAGCTCTTTATCAATGGCCAAAAAACTAGCCCAAACAAAAGCCTCCAGTGGGTCTTACTGGGGTCGGAACTGCTTCAGAAGTTTTCCTGTAATGCCAGAACTTTGGGAGGCCAAGGTGCGTGCATCACAAGGTCAGGAGATCGAGACTAATCTGGCCAACATAGTGAAATCCCATCTCTACTAAAAATACAAAAAATTATCCGGCTGTGGTGGTGCATGCCTGTAATCCCAGCTACTCAGGAGGCTGAGGCAGGAGAATGATGTGAACCCAGGAGGCGGAGGTTGCAGTGAGCTGAGATTGTGCCACTCCACTCGAGCCTGGGTGACAGAGGGAGACTCTGTGTCAGAAAAAAGAAAAAAAAGAAAGGAAGTTTTCCAAAGTACTTTTATCTTACCATACTTGGTCCAGAAGAACAGGAATGCACAATGCAGCCTCTAATTACTCCCATTCCTGTTAACTTATGGAGAAGAGATGTGCCTCAGCAATGGGGCACAGAAATTTCAATCCCTTCTCACTGGTACGGTCAAGCTAGTCAAAGAATAATTTCAAACATGAGCTATGTTCCCAGAAAAGGCCTAAGAAAACAGGAGATGGGCATTATTGAACCCATATAGGTTACTGTGAAAAATGACCAAAAAGGATTAGGTTACCATTTTTAGGGACAGTCACTGTTGAGCCTCCAAGTCCTATTCCCTTAAAATGGAAGACCTAAAATCCTGTTTGGGTCAAGCAGTGACTCTTTTCTCAGGAAAAATTGGGGGCCTTACAGGAATTAGTCAAACAGCAATTAAACAAAGGAAACATTGAGCCCACATTTTCTCCATGGAATTCACCAGTGTTTGTAATAAAGAAAAAATACGGCATTTGGCACGTGCTAACCGATTTAGGAGCGGTCAATGCAGTCATCCAGCTGATGGGAGCGCTGCAGCTGGGGGGCTTCAATCACCCACCATGATTCCAGAGACTGGCCATTAATAATTATAGATTTGAAGGATTGCTTTTTTAATATTCCTCTAGCAGAGTATGATTTTGAGACATTTGCTTTACTATTCCTGCTGTGAACAACAAGGAACCAGCAGTCAGATAATTATTGGAAAATCCTGCTGCAGGTTTGTTGAATAGTCCTACTATTTGTTAAACTTTTGTGGGGAAGGCCATTCAGCCTGTGGGAGATCAGTTTTCTGATTTGTGTATCATTCATTATATGGATGACATATTGTATTTAGGGACAGTCACTGTCGACTGAATATTGAGACTGACTTTTCCAGTGTTATTCATATTTATAGGAGGTGGTAGCCAATGCTGGATTGCTCATAGCACCAGATAAAATTCAAATGGCCACTCCTTTACAATATTTGGGAATACAGGTTCAGAAAAGGAGAATTAAACCCCAAAAGGTTCGAATTTGAAAAGACTCTCTGAAAACTTTAAATGATTTCAAAAATTATTAGCGGATATCAATTGGATTCAACCTACTTTGGGAATCCCTACCTATGCTATGTCTAATCTATTCTCTATTTTAAGAGGAGACACTGCTTTCAATAGAAAACAAGAACTGACTACTGAGGCTGCCAAAGAATTACAAATGATGGAAGAAAAAAATACAACAGGCCCACGTTAATAGAATAGACTCAACTTTACCATTACAGTTCATTATGTTCCCTACTTTCCATTCTCCTACAGGGGTTATAGTTCAGAATGAGGACTTAGATAAATGGTCTTTTCTGTCTCACAATACTGTTAGAACACTCACAGTATACTTGGATCAGATGGCAATCTTGATTGCACAAGCTCACCTCAGAGTTGTTAAACTTTGTGGCTCAAATCCAGATAAGATTATAGTTCCAATGAATAAAAATCAGATTTGGCAAGCCTTTGTCAATTTGCTCAATCAGCAAATAAATTTAGTTGGTTTCACTGGAGTTCTTGACAATTCATTATCCAAAAAACAATTTTTTTCGATTTTTAAAGCTAACAACATGGGTCCTTCCAAAAATTTCCCATAGTGCTCAATTGGAAGGAGCAGTGACTATGTTTATAGACGGCTCTAGCAATGGAAATCAGCTTATGTAGGACCTATAAATAGAATTATTCAAACCGACTTTCAATTGGCACAGAGGGCTGAATTACAGCTGTGTTAGAAGACTTTAAGCAACCTGTAAATATTGTCTCTGATTCAGCTTATGTTGCTTAAGCCACTCAATACATAGAAACTGCACTCATTAAATATCTTCTGGATGAACAACTCTATCAGCTGTTTTCTTCTTTACAAAAGGCAGTGCATGATCGCTATTTTCCTTTCTGTATTACGCACATTTGAGCACACACTAATCTTCCTGGGCCCCTTGTAAGGGCTAACGATAAAGCTGATTTACTAGTTTCCACTGTGCTTACTAATGCCCAAGATGTTCACTCCCTAACACATGTTAATGCAGCAGGACTTAAACAAAAATATCAAATTACTTGGAGACAGGAAAGGACACTGTGCAACATTGCCCTCAGTGCCGGGTACTACAACTGCCACATGGAGGGACTGGTGTTAACCCACGGGGATTAGCCCCCAATATGTTGTGGCAAAGGGCTATAACCCATGTACCTTCATTTGGGAAACTTTCATATGTCCATATTACTATAGATACCTTTTCTCATTTAGTATGGGCAACTTGCCAAACAGGTAAGGCAGCTGCTCATATTAAAAGATATTTACTTTCATGGGCATCCCACAAAAGATTAAAACAGACAATGGCTCAGGATACTGTAGTAAATCTTTATAAGCATGCCTTCAACAATGACACACTGAGCACAGTACTGGAATATCCTATAATTCTCAAGGCCAAGCCATTGTTGAACAGGATAATTGAACCTTAAAATCTCAATTACAAAAACAATAGAGGTGGGAATCAGAGAATACTCTACTCCCCATTTGCTGCTACAATTGGCTCTTATCACTGTAAATTTTTTGAATTTGTCTAGAGATCAGGTTACAACGGCAGCAGAGCAGCATTTGACAGGGCAAAAAATAAATCTTCATGAAGGAAACGTGTGGTAGAAGGACATCAGAACAAAAACCTGGGAAAAGGGCAAAATCATTACATGGGGCCAAGGGTTTGCTTGTATCTCACCAGTAGGGAATCAGCTTCCTGTCTGGGTACCCACAAGACATCTTAAGCTGAGCCAGAATCCAAGGAAGAGGAAAAGACCTCGGAACATCCCTGCACCCCCAGTTCACCAGATGGCTCGGATGAACATCTCTGTTGAGCAGATGGAAACCAGTAAACTCACCAAGCAACTCCACCGACCTGGGGGCAGATGAAGAGTCTAGCTCACATTGCAGAAGAGAAACTCAGGTCTCAAAACAAGCCAGTGGTCAGTAATTACTGACCACCAGTAATCTAATGGTAGCTATGATGGCGGTAATCTCCCTGGCAGTGAGTCTCCCTGTAGATGAGGCAGATCAAAATTACACTTATTGGACCTACATTCCATTCCCACCACTGATTAGGCCTGTTACATGGTTAGACCCCCTGGTGGAGGTTTATGTTAATGGTAGTGTCTGGATGCCTGGACCAACAGATAACTGAGGTCCTACTCATCCAGAGGAGGAAGGAATGTTACTAAAAGTTTCCATTGGTTATCACTTTCCTCCCATCTGCCTGCCACAACAGGACGTTTAAATATGATAAACAAAGTTGGATGGTTTATGTCCTTGCACATAATGGATCAAAAGCCTCTATTCATGCAGTCAGTGGAAGAACATTTCAATCTTTGGACACTATTAAATACCTTGAGCATGGCTATGTTATGACACATCACCAGATTAATAAATTTAAACCTAATAAGAAGCCATGCCCTAGGCAGGCCACTAAATGATCTGGAAAGCTAGAGGCACTAACCTGGGAAGATGGTACTGCAAACAGCACTGCTGTACTGCAAAATAATTCCTATGGAATCGTCATTGATTGGGCCCCTAGGGGACACTTTGCAGTAAATTGTACTGGACAGCATGAAGATTGTAGAGAGACTCCTTTTGCAAATGACTACCCAGATAATGCACCAAAATTATATAGAAGAATTGAAACAAATTACCCTATTAAGTGGGAGGAGAACAGTATGGCTCCTCCAAGCCCAAAAATGATTGATCCAATTGTAAGTCTAGAACATCCAGAATTGTGGAAATTAATGATGGCTCAAACCCCAGTTTGGATTTGGAAAGGAGAGGTAAAACAGAGACCCATTGTAAAAAACTTCTATTTGTTGTAGCCATCATCTCTAATTGGATGGTCCCATTGCAGAGTTGTGTTAAACCTCCTTTTATGTTGGCAGTGGGAAAAATTAATATCCTACCTGACTCTCAAACCATATCATGCCTCAACTGTCATCTTTTTACCTGCATTAATTCTACCTTTAATAAAGATAATAGCATTTTACTGGTTAGGGCCCAGGAAGGAGTCTGGATACCTGTTTCCCTCAATAGACCTTGGGAGGCCTCTCACTCTATACATATTATCACTGAAGTACTAAAAGGAGTACTTATTTGATCAAAGAGATTCATATTTACTTTAATAGCTGTGATCATGGGCCTTATAGCTGTCACAGCTACTGCTGCTGCTGGTGGTGTTGCTTTGCACTCTTCTATTCAAACTGCAGGCTTTGTGGATAGTTGGCAGAAAAATTCTTCTAAGCTTTGGAATTCCCAAAGCTAAATAGATCAAAAATTGGCAAATCAAATTAATGATCTCCATCAAACAGTAATTTGGATGGGAGATTGAATTATAAGCTTGGAGCATAGAATTCAAAGGCAAGGTGATTGGAATACTTCTGATTTTTGTATTACTCCTGGCTCCTATAATGCCACTGAACACCATTGGGAGACAATTAGACATCACCTACAAGGAAAAGAAGATAATTTAACATTAGATATTGCTAAACAAACAAACAAAAAAAAAACAAGTTTTTGAGGCATCTCAGGCTCATCTCACCCTGTTGCCTGGAGCTGATATTCTTGCTGGAGCCACTGATGGCTTTTCTAATACCAATCCTTTAAAGTACATTAAAACCATAGATGGATCAAAAATTGCAAATTTTGTTTTGGTTTATGTCTGTTTATGCTGTTTGTTTTTAGTCTACAGATGTGGATGGCACCTTGGGAGAGAAGCCAGACACTGTGAACAAGCCATGATAGCAATGACGGTTATTAATCAAGAAAACATTAATAAAGACAAAAAAGGGGTACATGTGGTAAAGAGGGTTTCTGGGGTGCTGGGTGAGTTGGTCTCCCCTGTGTGAGACACCCATGGGAAGCCATGGGCGGCCTCTGAGGAGAAAAGTCTCTTTATTGCCTTCATGTCTTTATGCCCCGAGAGCGTAACTGCTCAGCGGCATTCCACAGATTGCTCAGGGAGATAACTAACACTCCCCTGAAGCAGTGGAGTATAATCAAACATCTTGGCTCCTCATGAAACCCACTCCCACCCATTTCAGTCCTGATAAGTTAAAGATCTTAAGTAGTTTAGACACAGGCCTTTGCTCAAGGAAATTCACAGAAACCGCCACTGCTATACATCTTGTCAAATGATCAGGAGTTCTCCTTCACTGATTAATCCTTTTTCTCATCCCTTCCTCCCTCTCCCATCTGCCCTAAGAACAAAGAGCTTGTAAACCAATAAATTGGGCAGATCTGAGAACTATAGGCTGTGAACAAGCCTCTGATACTCCGGTCCCCTGGACCTGCCTTTTAAATGCTTATTCTGTCTCTTTCTACCTCCTTTGTCTCTGCTGTACTTGGGGTACCTAGTGGGTGGTGAGGGGCTGGTTTCCCCAATAGGCTGAGGCAGGAGAATCACTTGAACCCAGGAAGCAGAAGCTGCAGTAAGCTGAGCTCTTGCCACTGAACTCCAGCCTGGGTGACAAACTGAGACTCTGTCCAAAAAAAAAAAAGAATTATAATTACAAATACTTCTGTGAATGTGAGTGGAATAAAGAATAGTATAATAAAGGTAGTGCAGACTGATATCTAATATCCTAAAGAGAGGAACATTTTTAACCAAAATATTTGTTGCCCCTGGAGATGGAACAAATTAACTGTAGTGTTTGTCTTTTAAGAAGACTAACTTAAGGATTGAGTCTTTTAAATATACATCTTCTCACATGTTTGCAATTAGTTTGTAATGATGTATTTATGTATAGCAGTAGTAAGCAGTAAAATACAATAGAATTTCATAAAATATGACTTGCCACAGCATCAAAATTTATAGGACATTTATTCATATTGTATAGGACATTTATTCATATTGGATTATTATTGGGGATTTTTTTAATGATTAATGATATATCATTGTATCGTGAACCAAAATAAAATAAATGCCTGGAAAATATTTTGAGCACAAATATATGCATTAGAATAAATTATGTGTTTTTAAAGTTAGTATAAGTTGGATACTAGAAAATTATAATCTCATTCTTAAATGTTAGCAAAGAAATATAAAGAAACAGAAAACATGTCATAAGAGTTTTTTCTCATAATTAGAATCTATATGAATTCTATTTATATGGAATAGAATTACCATTTTATATGAAAATTCTATAGTCTATATGAATTCTAATTTATATGAATTAAATTATATCACACTTTCTATGTAATAATAAAAGTTTACATCATAAAGGTATACATAATGAAAGCTGAGGTCTTGAATTAAGTGAAATATATTGTAAAATGAGAAAAATAATATTCAAAATACTTTTATTTGAAGAATGTTAATTTAAAAGAAATGTTTTACATTATACAAGTGATGCTGCTCATCATCGACCCTTCGTCTCTCCTTCTACTCATTCATGTAATCACTAATTGCACAGGCATATACTGAGGACTTACTTCAGGTTTGGTCTTATGTCCTACCTGCCTGAATAAACCCAGCCTTCATTTCTGGTTTTTGATCATTTCTGTTTTTCTAGAAATATTATCCATTGCACCATCCTTTCAAAACTTTCATCATAGGGTTTTTGCAATGTTATGATGCATCATCATAAGAGATTCTCCAACGTTTAATGTATCCTGTATTTCCTCAAAAAAGAAAAACTGATCACATTTCAACATTTTTTGAATAAACAAAGACTTTTAAAAATATAATTTTTATTTTGAACTTTTACATATATGTTTCTAATGAATATTAAGCTGACATCATTTGTTGCATTAATTTGATTGACCTTGGATCATGTAGTTATTCAAGATCATTAAATAAAATGAAAAACATTTCAATTTTTTGTCTCTTCTCTGTAATTGTGCATAATAATATGATGTGATGGTTAATACTGAGTGTCAGCTTGATTTGATTGAAGGATACAAAGGGATCCTGGGTGTGTCTGTGAGGGTGTTACCAAAGGAGATTAACATTTGAGTCAGTGGGCTGGGAAAGGCACACCCACCCTTAATCTGAATGGGCACCACGTACTCAGGTGCCAGTAGGGCTAGAATAAAGTAGACAGCAGAAGGTGGAAGCATCTGACTTGCGGCTTTCATCTTTCTTCTTTGCTGGATGCTTCATGCCCTCGAATCTCAGACACCAAGTTCTTCAGTTTTGGGACCTGAACTGGCTCTCCTTGTTCCTCATATATATATATGTGTGTGTGTGTATATATATATCCATCCTATTAGTTCTGTCCCTCTAGGGATCCCTGACTAATACATATGGTTTTATATATGTAAAGATTTCAGCTCTAGATTCTAGCAGTCTTAGGTCCTGATGATACTTCTGAGGTTACTATTTCAGTTTCAAATTTTTTCCCATGGATAATGGCTTGCCTTCATTGCCTAAGAAAATGTACATTTTCTTAAATGATTTTTTATTTTATCTATACTTTTAAAACTTCTATATAAAATATTACTGTTCTTTATTATATTTAAAATCTACACAATTGTGTTTATGTTGGCAATGTCCTTTTTTTTTTTTTTTTTGATACCGAATCTCACTCTGTCACTCAGGCTGGAGTGCAGTGGAGCAATCTTGGCTCACTGTAACCTCCACCTCTGAGGGTAAAGTGAGCTTCGATCCTCCTGAGTAGCTGGGACCATAGGTACATGTCACCATGTCCAGCTAATGTTTTGTATTTTTGGTAGAGATGGAGTTTCATCGTCTTTCCAAGGTTGGTCTTAAACTCCTGAGCTCAGGCAATCCACGCACCTCAGGCTCCAAAAGTGCTGGGATTATAGGCATGTGCCACTACAACCAGCTGCAGTCTACATTTTTATGTTATGTTTCAGATTTCTCTTTTTTATTGGAGAAAATTTTAAAAATATTATGCTTTTAAAAATAACTCATTTTATTATTAATTTGTTCTTAATATTTAGTTTCCTGTATTTATTTAATAATTAGTATTTTCTAACTGTATACTGAGTCTTCTGGGATTATTTAACTATTTTTTTGTTTAGAACTATCTTATTTCAGATAGAAGTATAGTGGATTTTAGCCTAATTTGTTTTCTCTTCATTTTATAAACTTATTTTGTAGGGCTCAACAATAACAAAATAAAAATACACACTTACATACAAAATGCATATATATACATTAATTGTGTCCACATATAAGGGTGTGTTTTGTGGAAATACAAAAGAAAGCAGAGTCTATACAACCCAAGGAAATGGAAAAGAAGAAAAGACTTGGTTTACCAGATATCAGGACTTATTTTAATGTTACAAAAATTAGAAAAATTTGATATTGATTCACAGAGAATCAAATACACCACTATAATGAAATAATGAGTCCAGAAATGGATATACCCCAATGCACCCATATATAAATCAATCACAAGGATGGCATTTCAAAGCAGGGAAAATTATGCTTTATGTAAATGAGTCATACTTTGACAGCTAGCTAGGTATAGGGAGAAAAAACAAGGAAACGAAATTTACCTTATCTAATTCATACACATAAATACACACATAAATGACTCCAAGTATACTGAAAGGCAAAATAAATAACATTTAGAAATAGTATGGGAGAATACATATGTGACTTTGGTAGGAAAATATTTTATAATGAGACACAAACACTAAATACAGAGAAACATGATTAATTAGACTGTATTATAAATAAGAACTTAGATTTTCAGAATATACAGAGGAATAGAACTGGATTACTTCAAATACCAACATAGAGTGTGTATCAAGAATTTATAACAAATATCTAAAGCCAATAATAAAATGAAGGCTAACCCTGTATCTGGGCCAAAGACTCAAATAGGGACTTCACAAAGAGAGATAGTTAAATGGAGACCTTGAAGAATAGACAATTTTTCAACCTGGCCTTTCTCTGATTTTAGGCCTCATATTTTTTCCTCACCATCCCACTTGTTAAAGCCAAAATTGCCTACTCAGTATGTTCGAACTTTTTATGAGGCCAGCATTATTCTGATAACAAAGCCAGACAAGGACATTATGAAAAAAAGAAAAAAAAAAAAATCCCTGATAAACACAGATACAAAAATGCTTAACAAAATAATTCCAGACAGAATTCAACTGCACACTGAAAGGATCACTCAGTATGATTCAGTGGGATTTATCCCAGGGATGCAAGGATGGTGTCACATGCAAACCTATAAACGTGAGACACCACAACAACAGAAAGAAGAGAAACGGGTCTTTTCCCAGTCATCATTTCCATACAGAATTTCTTTACTGTCATCTCTCAATTCAGCTTTATCTCTACTATTTATTACAAATTCTAAAAAGTATGCAGCATGTTAATGACACTGTTACTTATTTTTCAGTAGTACAACTTTTTCTTAATTTTTACTTTTTTGTTTGTTTGTTTTTTCCATGGGGATTCTGTAAGGGGGAATTTGATCATTGATTTTGTATAACTAGCTTATGCAGAAAACAATTATTTAGTCATTCAATAAATATTTATTGGGCAACCACTGTGTGCTGATAAAATAAGTGGAAATGCCTTGAGAAAAATGCTAAATGACTAAAGCACACTTCCAGGCAGCTTTGCATATTCACAACATCTTGTACTTACCATGCTTCCCTGTCCCTTTTTATTTTATCTTCCTCCACACAGGCCGATGTTCCTTTGGCTCTTGTTTTATTTCCCAAATGAAAAAATATAAAAGATGTATCTGCTCCTCTACTATGTGATACTCTTGAAGAATATGTGTCTTAATAGGGCCTTTGATATGTGTATACCCACATATATGTATATATATGTAAGATAAAGTTATCATATATCTGAACTGAAACAGCGGTATGCTTATATATGGGGAGACCTTGAATTTTAAAGTCTGGCTGACTCTTGACCCAAAAAAAGGCAAAGATAGACCTGATACATAACATACTGCAAAGTTCTATACTTCTGTTATTAGCATGTTTACATATTTTAAGTTGATGGATTACACCTTGTTTAAACAGTTACACAGAGTGACTTGCCTACAAGATATAAAAAAAATCAAGAAAAATATATAGCTTCAAATAGCTAGAAGAATGTTAAACATTCCCAGTACAAAGAAATGATAAACATGTGAGATTATGAATATGTTTATTATCCTGATGTAATAATTATGCATTATATGTATCAAAATATCACTATGTATCCCATGAATATGTACAATAATTATCTGTGAATTTAAAAAATAAAATTTTACAAATAAAGCAAAGAAAAATAAAATAACATGAGACATCAAACAAACCAAGAAAAATCCCCCTGGAAATTTTGCTCAGGTTATCCTGAAAACAAGATTCTTCATACAAGTTTTGATGGTCTCTAGTCCAAAGATGAAGTGAGTCCTATAGGATTGGGGAAGCAGCCTGGGGAGCCATGCGTGACTGTTTCCCAAGGACTCAATGTGTGCCTATAATTTTCTTCATTTCTATCTACCAAATCCTTCACCTTAATTAAGGTGCTATGTGAGTGCACCTTCATACAGCATACAGTGTCTGTACTTTTTCAATTACAGACTCTGGGTGGTTAATTGATAGAATATTATCATGGTAATTTTGAGCTGGTTGAGGAGCTATTTTCAGGTAGGAAGAGGTGCATAGCTCCCCTCAAATTGTAACCAGACAGCTTAACTTCTAAATGCATTTTAAACATTTTTTTTCTCTCTTTCTCTTGGGTTTCAAGATATAACCTTGAGGCAAACTGAAGAAGCCTTTTTCCTTAGCCTTAAAATAGACTGCACGTTCCTCCCTTTCTCACCATATATACGTCCTTCAAATTTGTCTAACTGAACCCTACTATCAAATTATGTGTATTCCTAGAGGTTCCAGGGGCTAATCTTGAGACAGACAGACCAACTCTGAGACCCACCTGAAACATTTCAGAGATTACTTCAAGGTGGCTAATCAACAACCCAGTCATTGTTGAGGTGATGCCAGTCCAAGATCCAGGTGGACTGGGACCCAAGATAGCCACCAGAGCAAGACAGACATTGTACTATGCCCAATTTTTGCATGCCTTTCTCATCAAGTTTCCCCTATTTAAACTCTTTCTTCCCCCTACTACTGGAAGACTACTTTTCTTCTAAGTAGTCTTGACATACATCTATGAGATCTAGTAGCCACACTTAATTTCATTATTATATCCTCACATTTTCTCTACCCTTCTTTTGACCCACTATTCTTATTTCTCACACCTGTAAACTAAGATCTGCTTCCTTAATAAATTGTTAACTCAAAAGGCCTCTGCCTCAGGGTTTACTTTGTGGAGGATCCAAGCTATACTTCCCAATCTTAGAGCAATAAAATTAAATTATTCAAATCTAGATGGGTGGGGATTTTATGAAACAGTTACCTACTGGAGTCATTACAATGAAATACTGCTTTGGGTGTCTAATACCTAACATGATCATTTCCTGAGGTTAATCTCCCCATTCAGATGCACTAAACTGATTTTATTTAAAGCTTCCTTTTATTTTATATTCACTGCAAATATTGAACTAACTTAATATGCAGAGTTTGAGCAGTGATTTCAGCAGATTAGGGTGGCTCTGTTATATTTTTAGTGAAGCATATTTAAGACACATTCAATAGTGAATGTTGCCTCCCTTTACTAAGAGTTTGTAGCAGCATCTAATACAGAATATTAAATTATATAAATTACATTGTCAAATAGTGTCACTTGGGTGCAAATTAATAAGAACACAATTAACATATGTGAGTCTCCAAAGTGAAAAGATTCCATTGAAGAGTTAATATATATAACCTTTGAATTCTGAAGATAATTCAATGTGAAAAGGAGTTTTGAAAATTCCTAAACATTTTGAGGTTAAAGCAATGGATTTCTAAATCAATTTAGAGGTATTATGTTATAACCATATGTGAAATTAAACCGTTTTAAAAACTGTGATGAATTTAACTGAGTAAAGATATTTTAACATGTCATGGATAAACTCAATTTTTATTTGAATGTATTATTAACAAGATGAAATTACAAGATGTTTGCAAAAATTTACTCCCTTCTTCTTCTCAATGTTTGAAGTATGAAGTGTTGCTGGCTCAGCATGCTTATTCGATGCACTTAGGGTATGTCTTATTATTCTTTGGATGCTCAATAAACTTTGATAGAAAAGCAGATCATACTGCCATTACAGTTAAATCAGTCTCAAAAAATCCTTCATGTGCCTGCCGCAGATGTTATGGAGTTATAAACAAACTGTTCTCCTGATAGCCCTCCACTAGAAGCTAATATTTAGAAAAATGATTTTTAATTGAGAGTATCAGGTAACATTCATATTGAAAGAATGTAAATTTATATTTATCTTGATTCATTTAATTACATTTGACTCCATAGACTAATATTAATCAGAGATAATCAGGGAAAATGGCAGATATAAGGCAAGACTAACTTGCAACTCCCACTGGAACAAACAGAGCAGTGTGTGGAGACTCACATCATGAACTTCTGTTCCAAGAAATAATGCAGAAACATACCAGGAAAGCAAAGAGAATCCACAGACCCTTTGAAGGAAGCCATTTGTGTCTGCAGACCCTGTGAGATAGCTGAAAAGCTGTGAGTGCCCAAAGTCTGAGGGGGAACATCCACCTCCAAATACACATTCTCACTGGGGAAGCTGAAGGTCCAGATCATGGGAGAAGGAATAGTCCTTACTGGAGCTGAGAATAATTTAAAAAGTCTGGTGAAATATAGGGGTAGAGGAAGCAGTAGGAAGAGCCCTATGGGCATTTATTCCCCAGGGAAGTCATTTCTGACTTTTTGTCTCACAGGGGTCCTTGGGGAGGGTTGCCAGTAGAATTGGAGAAAGACCACAGGTAGAAGAAAACTTCAAGCCGAGCTTTGTAACAATTTTGACTGAACATGAAGTTTCCCAAACAGAATATTGGGAAGGGGGCAAAGCAGGAGTGCAAATACTGCCACGAAAGCTATGGCAGTCAGGGAGACAAGAAACCTGAAAGCCCTGCTTGCTTTCTCAGGGGGAGGCTTGTAACCTGGAACAAGTTCTCAGCCCTGCTCACTGGTTACCTGGAAATAAACTCAGTGCTATTGTGAGGGAACAGTGGGAGTGCGACTTTTCTTTTCGGGCTGCATGGGAGCTGGATGAGGCTTGTCACTATTGGCTTTCCCCCACTTCTCTGCTGACCTGTATGAAGCAGCAGAGGCAGCTATAATTCCCCTGTGAATATAACCTCATTGGCCTGAGAACCACTCCTCCATACTTCACAGTGACTGCCGTAAGCCCCACCAAAGGAGATTCTGAGCTCAGATACACTTAAGCCTGCCACCAACTTATGGTCTTTCTGTACCCACCCTGGTAACCAAAGACAAAGGTGATAATAACTTGAGAGCTCTATGGTCCTGCCCACCACCTGAGAAACCCAAATAATTATCCACGTGACCTTAGGGAAAGCTTGTATTCTCTCTGTACTACCATAACTGGAGCTCCCTTGAAAGTGCCACCTCCTGGCTGGAGGCCAACTGACAGAAAACTAGTGCACTAAACAAAACTGCAACCAAGTTCCATCACAGCGTCCACTTCACACTCCTGCTACATACACCAGAACAGGTACTGTTATCCACGGCTGAGAGACCTGAAGATGAATCACATCACAGTACTCTTTGTGGACACTCCCCTAGTACCAGCCTGGAGCCCAGTAGCTCTGCTGAGTAAGTAGACACAGAGGAGGAATAACAATCTCTGCAGTTTGACTCCCAGGAAGCCCCATCACCAGGGGAAGGGGAAGAGTCCCACATCAAGGGAGGCACATCATTGGACAAACGGATCTGATCAGCAGCCAGTGAGCCCCAGATCTTCCCTCTGAATAGACTACCCAAATGAGAAGGAACCAGAAAAACAATTCTGGTAATACGACAAAACAAGGTTCTTTAACACCCCCAAAAGACCACACCAGCTCACCACCAGTGGATCTAAACCAAGAAGAAATCTCTGAATTTCCAGAAAAAAAGCACTGAGGTCAATTACTAAGTTAATTAAGAAGCCACTAGAGAAAGACATAGTCCAACTTAAAGAAATAAAATAAAATAAAATAAAAGATACGAATGGAAAATCTTGTGAAATAGCATAAATACAAAACAATCACAACTCCTGGAAAGGAAGGACACACTTAGAGAAATGCAAAATGCATTGGGAATTCTCAGCAATAGAATTAAACAAGTACAATAAAGAACTTCAGTGCCCAAAGAATAGGCTTTTGAGTTAACTCAATCTGACAAAGACAAAGAAAAAAAACTTTGAAGAAAAGAACAAAGCCTCCAAGAAGTTTGGGATTATGTTAACCATCCAAACTTAAGGATACTTGGTGTTCTGAAGAAAAAGAGAAATCTAAAAATTTGGAAAACATATTTGAGGGAATATTTGAGGTAAACTTCCCTGGCCTTGCTAGAAATCTAGACATCCAAATACAAGAAGCTCAAAGAACACCTGGGACATTGATTGCAAAAAGATAATTGCCTAGGCACATAGTTATCAGGTAAACCAAAATCAAAACAAAGGAAAGACTCTTAAGAACTGTGAGGCAAAAGCAACAGGTAACCTATAAAGCAAAACCTATAAGATTAACAGTAGTTTTCTCAGCAGAAACCCTGCAGAATAGAAGGGATTGGGTCCTATCTTAGCCTTTTAAACAAAACAATTATCACCCAAGAATTTTGTATCCAGTGAAAGTTTTATAAGTGAAGAAAAGATAGTCTTTTTTTAAGACGAACAAATGCTGAGACAATTTTTCATTACCAAGCCAGCACTACAAGAAATGCTAAAACAAGCTCTAAATCTTGAAACAAATCCTTGAGATACATCAAAAAAGAAACTCCTTAAAGCATAAATCTCACAGGACCTATAAAACAATAACACAATGAAAAAAAACAACAATCACAAGGTATTCAGGCAACAACTAGCACAACGAATAGAATAAAACAGTATCTCAAATCTCATTACTAATGTTGAATGTAAATGGCCTAAATGCTCCACTTCAAAGATGCAGAATGACAGAAGGATGAGAATTCACCAATCGAGTATAAGCTGTCTTCAAGAGACTCTCTTAACACATATGGATTCACATAAACTCAAGGCAAATGGGGTGGGAAAATATATTGCATGTAAATAGACACCAAATGTGAGCAGGAGTAGCTATTCTTATGTCAGACAAATCAGACTTTAAAGCAACAATAGTTACAAAAGACAAAGAGGGACATTATATAATGATAAAAGGACTAGTCCAACAGGAAAACATCACAATTCTAAATATATATGCATCAAACATTGGAGCTCCCAAATTTATAAAACAATTACTACTAGACCTAAGAAATGAGATAGACAGCAACACAATCATAGTGGCAGACTTCAATACTCTACTGACAGCACTAAACAGGTCATCAAGAAAGTCAACAAAGAAACAATATACTTAAACTATACCCTAGAACAAACAGACTTAACATAAATTTATGGAACATTCTACCCAGTAACTTCAGAATATAACTCCACTCAGCATGCAGAACATTCTCCAAGATAAACCATACGATAGACTACCAAACAAGTCTCAAGAAATTTAAGCAAATCAAAATTATATCAAGTACTATTTCAGACCACAGTGGAATAAAATCAGAAATCAACTCCAAAAGGAACCCTCAAGACCATGCAAATACATGGAATTAAATAATCTGCTCCTGAATAATTGTTGGATCCACAATGAAATCAAGATAGAAAATTAAAGAGTTATTTGAACTGAACTATAATAGTGATACAACCTATCCAAACATATGGGAGACAGCAAAAGTGATGTAAGAGGAAAATCCATATCATTAAATTCCTACATAAAAAAGTCTGAAAGAGCACAAATAAATAATCTAAGGTCACACCTCAAGAAACTAGAGAAACAAGAACAAACCACATCCAACCCCAGCAGAAGAAAAGAAATAAAGAAGATCAGAGCAGAAGAACATTGAAACAAACAATACAAAAAATAAATAAATAAAAAGCTTGTTCTTTGAAAAGATAAACAAAATTGATACACCATTTGTAAGACTAACGAAGAAAAAAGGATTAGAAATGAAATGAGAGATATTATAACAGATACCACAGAAATACAAAAGAGCATTCAGGGTTACTATGAATACCTTTGTGCATCAAACTAGAACACCTGAAGGAGATGGATATTTTCCTGGAAATATACAACCCTCCTATATTAAACCAGGAAGAAATTGAAACTCTGAACAGACCAATAACAAGCAGCAGGATTGAAATGGTAATTTTAAAAAATGAACAACAACAAAAAAAGTCTAGAACAAGATGGATTTGCAGCTGAATTTTATCAGACATTCAAAGAAGAATTGGTACCAATCCTATTGACACTATTCAAAAAGATAAAGAAAGGAGTCCCACCTAAGTTATTATTTGAAGCCAGCATCATCCTAATAGCATCATCCAAATAGTAAAATCAGAAAAGAACCTAACAAAAGAAGAAAACTATAGACTAATATCCTTGATGAACATAGATGCAAAAATCCACAACAAAATACTAGATAACCAAATCTAACAGTATCTCCAATAGAGTTTGGCTGTGTCCCCACCCAAATGTCACCTTGAATTGTAGCTTCCACAATTTCCACATGTTGTGGGAGGGACCCAGTGGGAGATGATTTAATCCTGGGAGTGATTTTCCTCATACTGTTCTTAGTGAATAAGTCTTATGAGATCTGATGATTTTACAAGGGGCCTCCCCTTTCATTTGGCTCTCATTCTGTCCTGCCTGCCACCGTGTAAGACTTGACTTTTGCCTTCTGCCATACTTGTGAGTTCCCCCAGCCACATGGAACTGTGAATTCATTAAACCACTTTTTCTTTACATATTTCCCAGTCTCAAGTATGTCATTATCAGCAGTGTGAAAATGGAGTATTACAATATCAAGAAAATAATCCAGCATCATAAAGAGGGTTTCATACCAAGGATGCAGAAACCCACAACCAACATTATACTGAAAAGGGAAAAGTTGAAAGCATTTCCCTTGAGAACTGGAACAAGACAAGGATGCCCACTTTCACCACTTGCATTCAACATAGTACTTGAAGTCCTAACAAGAGCTATCAAACAAAAGAAAGAAAGAAAGGGCATCCAAATTGGTAAAGAGAAAGTTACACTGTTACTGTTCACTGATGATATGATTATTGTATTAATCCATTCTCATGCTGCTAATAAAGATATACCAGAGACTGGACTGGGTAATTTACAATGGAAAGAGGTTTAATTGACTGTCAGTTCAGCATGACTAGGGAGGCCTAAGAAAACTTGCAATTATGGTGGAAGGGGAAGCACACACATCCTTCTTCACATGGCAGCAGAAGAGAGAAGTGCTGAGCAAAAGTGGGGAAAGTCCCTTATAACACCATCAGATCTTATGAGAACTCACTCACTATCATGAGAACGGTATGAGGGTAACCACTTCCATGATTAAATTACCTCCCACTGTTTCTCCTGACACGTGGGAATTATGGGAACTGCAAATCAAGATGAAATTTGGGTGGGAAAAAAGCCAAACCATATTATTCCTCCCTGGTCCCTTCCAAATCTCATGTTCTCACATTTCAAAACACAATCATTCCCTTCTCAACAATTCCCCAAAGTCTTAACTTAGTTCAGCATTAACCCAAAAGTCCAAGTCCACGGTGTTTTCTGAGACAGGGAAAGTCCCTTCCACCTATAAGGCTGTAAAACCAAAAGCAAGTTAGTTACTTTCTAGATACAATGGAGGTAAAGGCACCGGGTAAATACACCCAATCCAAATGGGACCAATTGGCCAAAACATGGACCTACAGACCTGATGCAAGTCCAAAATTCAATAGGGCAGTCATTAAATCTTACAGTTTTAAAATGATCTCCTTTGACTCCGTGTCTCACATCCAGGGTTCTTTGATGCAAGAGATGGGTTCCCGTGGCCTGGGACAGCTCCAATCCTGTGGCTTTGGAACTCCCCAGGCTGCTTTCATAGGCTGGTGTTTAGTGTCTGTGGCTTTTTCAGGCACACAGTGCAAGCTGTGAGTGTATCTACCATTCTGGGGTCTGAAGTATGGTGGCCCTCTTCCTTCAGCACCACTAGGCAGTGCCCCAGTGGAGATTCTGTGTGTGGACTTGAACCCAACGTTTCCTTTCTGGTAGGGCACTGCCTTACCAGAGGTTCTCCAAGAGGGCAGCAAACTTCTGCTTGGACATACCAGACTTTCCATACATCCTCTGAAATCCAGGCAGAGATTCCCAAACCTCAATTCTTTACTTCCACACACCCTCAGGTCCAATCCCACATGGAAGCTGCCAAGGCTTGGGGCTTGCACCCTCTGAAGCAATGGGTTGAGCTCTATACTGGCCTCTTTAAGCCATGGCTGGAGCAGCTGGGAGGCAGAGCACCATGTCCTGAGTCTGCACAGAGCAGGGGAGCTCTTGGCCCCACCCAGGAAAGTATTTTTACCTTCTGGGCCTCTGAGGCTGTGATGGGAGCAGAAGCTATGAAGGTCTCTGACATGCTCTGGAGACATATTCCCCATTATATTGGTGATTAACATTTGGTTTCTCATTATTTATACAAATTTCTGCAGCTGGCTTGAATTTCTTCACAGAATTTTTTTTTTTTTCTGTCACATTGTCAGGCTGGAAATATTCCAAACTTTTATGCTCTGCTTCCTCTTGAACATTTTGACACTTAAAAATTTCTTCTGCCAGATATACTCTAAATTTTCTCTATCAAATTCAAAGTTCCACAGGAGAGGAGTAGGGGCAAAGTTCTGCAGGTCTCTTTGCATAGCAAGAGTGACCTTTACTCCAGGTTCCAACAGGTTTCTCATCTCCATCTGAGACCACCTCAGCTGGGACTTCATGGTCCATATTACTATCAGCATTTTGGTAAAAGACATTCAGCTAGTCTCTAGGAAGTTCCAAACTTCTGAACATTTTCCTATCTTCTTCTGAGCCTTCTAAACTGTTGCAACCTATACCTGTTACCCAGTTTCAAACCTGCTTCCACATTTTTCAGGTGTCTTTAAGGCAGTACCTCACTCCTGGACCAAATTTACTGTATTAGTTTGTTCTCATGCTGCTAATAAAGGCATACTTTAGACTGGGTAATTTACAAAGGAAAGCGGTTTAACTGACTCACAGTTCAGCATGACTGGAGAGGCCTCAAGCAACTTGCAATCATGGCGGAAGTGGAGACAAACATGTCCTTCTTCACGTGGCAGCAGGAGAGGAAGAAGTGCTGAGCAAAAGGGGAAAAAGCCCCTTACAAAACCATCAGATCTCATGAGAACTCTCTCACTATCACAAGAACAGCAGGAGGGTAACTGCTCCCATGATTAAGTTACTTCCCACCATGTTCCTCCCAGGATATATATATACACACACACAGGTTGGTTGGGATGTGATGAAAAGGGAACACTTTTACACTGCTGTTGAGGATGTAAACTAGTACAACCACTATAGTAAACAATGAGGAAATTCCTTAAGGAATTAAAAGTAGATTTACTATTTGATCCAGCAACTCCACTACTGGGTATCTACCCAGAGGAAAAGAAGTCGTTATTCGAAAGAAGACTTGCAGGCATGTGTTTATAGTGACACAATTTGCAATTGCAAAAATATGGAACAAGCCCAAATGCGTATCAATTAACGACTGGGTAAAGAAAATGTGGCATATATACATATATACATGTATATATGTATAAATACATTCAAAGTTCCACAGCAGAGGAGCAGGGGCAAAGTTCTGCAGGTCTCTTTGCAAAGCAAGAGTGACCTTTACTCCAGGTTCCAACAGGTTTCTCATCTCCATCTGAGACCACCTCAGCCTGGACTTCATGGTCCATATATGATATATACTTATATATATATATCATATATAGACATACATACCATGAAATACTACTCAGTCATAAAAAAGAATGAAATTATGGCATTCACAGCAACCTGGATGGAGTTGGGGATCATTATTCTAAGTGAAGTAACTCAGGAATGGATAAACAAACATTTCATGTTCTAACTTATAAGTGGGAACTAAGGTATGAGGATGCAAATATGTAAGACTTTGGGGACTTGGTGGGAAAGGGCAGGAGGGTAGGTGAGGGATAAAAAACTACACATTAGGCTGGGCGTGGTGGCTCACAACTGTAATCCCAGCACATTGGGAGGTCAAGGAGGGCGGATCATGAGGTCAGGAGTTCAAGACCAACCTGGCCAACATAGTGAAATCCCATCTCCACTATAAATACAAAAATTAGCCAGGTGTGGTGGCAGGTGTCTGTAGTCTCAGTTACTTGAGATGCTGAGGCAGGAGAATCCTTGATTTGGGAGGCGAAGCTTGCAGTGAACCGAGATCACGCCACTGCATTTCAGCCTGGGCGACACAGCGAGACTCTGTCTCAAGAAAAAATAAATTAAAAAAAAAAAAAAAAGACTACACAATGTGTGCAGTCTACACTGCTCAGGTGATGAGTGCACTAAAACCCCAGAAATGACCATAAAGAACATTTTTTTTTTTTTTTGAGACACAGTCTCACTCTGTCACCCAGGCTGGAGTGCAGTGGCATGATGTTGGCTCACTGCAAGCTCTGTCTCCCAGGTTCACGCCATTCTCCTGCCTCAACCTCCCGAGTAGCTGGGACTACAGGTGCCCGCCACCATGCCTGGCTAATTTTTTTGTATTTTTGGTAGAGACAGGGTTTCACCATGTTAGCCAGGATGGTCTCAATCTCCTGATCTCGTGATCCGCCCGCCTCGACCTCCCAAAGTGCTGGGATTACAGGCTTGAGCCACCACGCCTGGCCAGAACTTTTTCATGTAACCAAATACCACTTGTTTCCTCAAAAACTATTGAAATAAAAATAATTTAATAATATATTAACAAACTGTTGTCTCTTTTCACATAAAGTGTTTTCATTCCATCTCAGACCTTAAGTATCAATTTTTGCTAAAATATATATAGGAATTTAAGAATAATATTTTTAAAAGTTTGTTGTTAATTCTTATTGTCAAAAAACTAATTTCTTGGAGACATATTTTATACGTGATCCTAAATAACAACAATATTCATTTTTATCAAACATTGTTGGTCTCTAATTTCCAGGTCTCAAGCCATTTGCTGACTTATCCTAATTGATTTTATATGCTCTAATAATCTACAGATTTCAAATAACATCTTTAAAATTATATATCCTGAACATGTCTCTATTTCCCTCCAACACACACATCTTCATTCATTCACAAATAGCATGTTGTTTGATTTTCCATTAGACTTTATTTTATATATATATATTTCAATAATAATACTTAAAGGATATCATATTGCTTTTTACAAACCAAAGAATCCTTCAATAACGTTGTGTAACATAACCTAAAACAACCCTAATCTTCTCAATGAAGCAGGAAACTTTATCAGTTTGTTTACAGTGTTATTCTTCATAGCAATTTCCTTATATCTTACACTAGGCTAACTCTAATACATCGTTTACTCTGACTTCACGTGTCCCCTCTGACAGGAAGCAATTCCTGACCCTTCCCACTCTCCTCACACTAGGTCAACTGCACTTTTTGTGGCTTCCATGATACTCTGCCCTTAAGTTACTACAATGTTTAACATGTTGTATTTTTGCCTCTCTTGGCTCTTAATTTTACAAAAGCAGTTTCTTTGAATATCAACATACTCCCTTGAAATACTGAATAAATGTTTCACTTCTCTTGTTTTAAAATACATACTAAATACTTTCATCCACAAGGCAAATTTAGCAATTAAAAATAAACTGTCCTAACTCTATAGGACCTTGTAATAGAGTAAGTACATTTTTGAGTGGATGGTCCATAGACGGCTATAGCCACTGAATAAATAAGGCATTTCATTATGTATTGTAATGTAATTTGCAATTTACACTATATGAAAGTGTGTGGGAGTTTGCATGTGTGCAATTGTTGTGCTATATCTTTGACAATGGTAATGGAAAAACTGACCAAGTGTTATAATTTACCATTGACGTGAATTGTACCAGATACATCATCTAATCTACAGATCTCTAATGCTTTTGATAGAATAAGATTTAATTAAAAATATTTGAGGTCAGCCTGTAAATGTATTATGCTCTAGTTACAATTTATTGCAAAAGGCAGGGAAATTATTTGGTTTACCAGAAACATCATGTAGAATATCAGCTTTAGTTTCTTTTATTTTCATTAGGTTAATCAGTCTTAAAGCTTGTACTTAATCACATGCTTATTTCATGATTGTACTTTTAAACAACACATTTCTAAAATTCCACATCATTAAATGATTTACTTTCTAGAGTATCTTCTATTCTTGTAATATTGGGTGGAGTTATTCTGCTTAAGCTTGATCATCCTTATATGATATCTTTGAGGTCTATTTTTCAAAATACTTGGAGTCCTTGAAAAATGTAATGTGGGCATTTCATAATCCAAATTTAATACCTGTAACTTTTTTTTATTGTAAGGTAAGTGCAAATGGTGTATTCCATAAGCAATAGAGAATATTTCAAGAAATATTGAAATAGAGTGTTGGTAAAAAGCAAGAATGGTTACAAAATGTACAGTCAGCCTTGGAATTCCAATAATTTCCAACAGTGGAAACAAATGATTTACTAGCACCAGCAAGCTGGGTAGTTGATGGCAAAGACACAGACTAGCAAAAATTTAGTTGAGAAAACACAGGTTCAAATTAAGTAAAAAAAATTACTAACAATCACACAGTACACACACAACATAGTGATCCTTGGTTTACAAATATATCCACACTTGATAAACCTACACTATTCTCCATTGTATCCACCTATGAGGTCTGATTCCCTAGAAAAGTAGTCAGACCCGTATGTCAAGTTTTAAAAGAGAGAGGCAATTGCTATTTTTGACACAATCCTTGTAAAATATAGAATGTTATTCTTGACAGCAGTTGTAATATTTAATTATTTCACAAATATAAGGTCTTCTTTATGCCTAAAAAATCATGAGTTTTTCAAACTCTTTTTTTACCATATACATTTTTTTATTTTTCCATAAGTTATTGGGATACAGGTGGTATTTGGTTACATGAGTAAGTTATTTAGCAGTGATTTGTGAGATTTTTGTGTACCCATCACCTGAGCCATATACTCTGCACCATATTTGTAGTCTTTTATCCCTCGCCCCCCTCCTGCTCATCCCCTCAAGTCCCCAAAGTCCGTTGTATCATTCTTATGCCTTTGTGTCCTCATAGCTTAGCTCCCACATATCAGTGAGGACATACTATGTTTGGCTTTCCATTCTATAGTTGCTTCACTTAGAGTAAGAGTCCTCTAAAGGGATTACAGTCATGAGCCACCGCACCTGGCCTGGAGTATCTCTTTGATAAGTTGTTAGATTTGGTTAGCTAGTATTTTGTTTAGATTCTTTTGTTTCATGGGGTGTTCCCTCTATGAAGTACTGTCTCCCTTTTTTATGGATGCGGCTTCCTGTGAGCCAAACTGCAGTGATTGTTGTCTCTCTTCTGGGTCTAGCCACCCAGAGAGTCTACCTGGCTCCGGGCTTGTACTGGGTTTTGTCTGCACAGAGCCCTGTGATGTGAGCCACCTAAGGATCTCTCAGCTGTGGATAACAGCACCTGTTCTGGTGGGGGTGGAGTATTTAGGGTGTCTCCCAGGTCCTGCGGGAGCAGTCCACTTCCTTCATAGGGTCTGTGGGTCCTCTCAGGATTGCTGGTTTGTTTTTGCAGTGATCTGGAGCTAAAATTCACAGTGCGAGCTTCCACAAGCTACTCTGTTCAGAGTTGCAATCTAGTCCTGCCTCCCATCTGCCATGATGATCCCCTCCCAAACTCAGTTTTCTAAAAAATAACGTTAATCAGTTGGGTCAGTGACAAGCAAATGATCTCAATCGCCAACATCCCACACAACAAACAGTGAGAAAGTGAAGAGAAGTTAAGAGGAATGAAGAGGAGGTAAGGTAAGATAAGATAGTGTAAGGTAAAAAGTAAAGTTAAAGGACAGAAAAGTGATTTTTCCTTCATGTTTTAGAGATAGTCAACAGAAAATGGAATACTTTGCTTTACTTTGCATTTTCATGAAGGGATAGTCACATATTTTTCATTAAAAAATGATTTTTTTTAAGACTGTTAGCTGGATGTATTTCCTGTAGTTGAGAAATTAGAGCACATTCAATCAAACAAAACAATGAATAGAAAAGTAGTAAAATCATGAAATACTAAATTAGCAAAGTGAATAGTGAAATGGTAGATCACCCTTTCCCCTCTAGTACAAACTTCTTACAGATAAATATTTTTAAAATAAATGCTAGAGACTTTTAAATAGCCTTTAAACTGGTAAATATTATAACATCTAACACAACAAAATTAATAAGCAGGAGTAGGATCCTATAATATTACAAAATGTTAGTATAAACAGTAATAATTAAAGATTAAATAACAAATGCTGTAGATGTGGTCAGAATTTATAATTAAAATTATAATTAACTGGACATGATGACATTGTTAGTCTTCTCAACTCTATATATCAACCATGAAGAAAACAGTGTGAATGCTGTTGGATTCATTTAAAAAAAAATGGACTACATTTTAAAAGCAGTTTTAGGTACACAAAAAAAATGAAGTAGGAAATATAAAGTTTTCCTGTGTCCCCTTTGTTTACCTTGCCCTCACCCTGCAGTGTTCTCCATTAATAACATTCTGTGTTAGGATGGTGTATTTTGTTATACAATTGATAAGTCAATACTGATACATTATTATCAACTATAGTCCATAGTTTACATTATGGTTCACAGTTTGTGTGAAGTAAACAATAGTGCAAACTATGTGCATATATTCTATGGGTTTTAACAAATACAGAATGACATGTACCCACTATTCCTGTATCATATAGGATAGTTTCACTTCCCTCAACCTGGAACCTTTAGCAACCACTGATCATTTAACTGTCTTCATACTTTTGCCTCTTCCAGAAAGTCATATAGTTAAAATTATACAGTGTGTAGCCCTTATAGATCAGTTTATATCACTTAGCAATGTGCATGTAAGGTTTTGCCATGTCTTTTCAGGTCTAGAGAACTTATTATTATTATTTATTTATTATACTTTAAGTTCTGGGCTACATGTGCAAAATGTGCAGTTTTGGAACATAGGTATACACGTGCCATGGTGGTTTGCTATACCCATCAACCCGTCATCTACATTTGGTATTTCTGCTAATGCTCTCTCTCTCCAGGCCCCCACCCCCAACAGGCCACGGTGTGTGATGCCCGCCCCCTCGTGTCCATGTGTTCTCATTGTTCTACTCTCACTTATGAGTGAGAACATGCAGTGTTTGGTTTTCTGTTCTTGTGTTAATTTACTGAGAATTGTGGTTTCCAGTTGCATCCATGTCCCTGCAAAGGACATGAACTCATCCATTTTTATGGCTGCATAGTATTCCATGGTGTATATGTGCCACATTTTCTTTATCCAGTCTATCACTGATGGGGATTTGGATTGGTTGCAAGTCTTTGCTATTGTGAATAGTGCCACAATAAACATACGTGTGCATGTGTCTTTATGGTAGAATGGTTTATAATCCTTTGTGTATATACCCTGTAATGCGATCGCTGGGTCAAATGCTATTTCTAATTCTGGATACTTGAGGAATTGCCACACTGTCTTCCACAATGGTTGAACTAATTTACACTCCCACCAACAGTGTAAAAGTGTTCTGATTTCTCCACATACTCTCCAGCCTCTGTTGTTTCCTGACTTTTGAATGATTGTCATTCTAACTGGCGTGAGATGGTATCTCATTGTGGTTTTGATTTGCATTTCTCTTATGACCAGTGGTAATGAGGTTTTCTTCATATGTTTGTAGGCTGCATAAATGTCTTCTTTTGAGAAGTGTCTATTTATATCCTTTGCCCACCTTTTGATGGGATTGTTTGTTTTTTTTCTTGTACATTTGTTTAAGTTATTTTTAGATTCTGGATATTAGCCCTTTGTCAGATGGGTAGATTGCAAAAATTGTCTCCCATTCTGTAAGTTGCCTGTTCACTCTGATGATAGTTTATTTTACTGTGCAGAAGCTCATTTGTTTAATTAGAACTCATTTGTCAATTTTGGCTTTTGTTGCCGTTGCTTTTGGTGTTTTAGTCATGAAGTCTTTGCCCATGCCTATGTCCTGAATGTTATTGCCTAGGTTTTCTTCTAGGGTTTTTATGATTTTAGGTCTTATGTTTAAGTCTTTAATCTACCTTGAGTTAATTTTTGTATAAGGTGTAAGGAAGGGGTTCAATTTCAGTTTTCTGCATACAGCTAGCAGTTTTCCCAAAACCATTTATTAAATAAGGAATCCTTTCCCCATTGCTTGTTTTTGTCAGGTTTGTCAAACCTTAGATGGTTTTAGATGTGTGATGTTATTTCTGGGACCTCTGTTTTGTTTCATTGGTCTATATATCTGTTTTGGTACCAGTACCAGTACCAGTACCATGCTGTTTTGGTTATAGCCTTGTAGTATAGTTTGAAGTCAGGTAGCATGATGCCTCCACTTTTATTCTTTTTGTTTCAGATTGTCTTGGCTATGCAGGCTCTTTTTTCATTCCGTAGATTTAAAGTCATTTTTTCCAATTCTGTGAAGAAAGTCAATGGTAGCATGATGGAGATAGCATTAAATCTATAAATTACTTTGGGCCATATGGCCATTTTCAGGATATTGATTCTTCCTACGCATGAGCATGGAATGTTTTTCCATTTGCTTGTGTCCTCTCTAATATCCTTGATCAATGGTTTGAAGTTCTCCTTGAAGAGATCCTTCACATCCCTTGTAAGTTGTATTCCTAGGTATTTTATTCTCTTTGTAGCAATTGTGAATGGGAGTTCACTCATGATTTGTCCCTCTGTTTGTGGTGTATAAGAATGCTTGTGATTTTTGCACATTGATTTTGTATCCTGAGACTTTGCTGAAGTTGCTTATCAGCTTAAGGAGATTTGGGGCTGAGATAATGGGGTTTTCTAAATATGCTGTCATGTCATCTGCAAACAGAGGCAATTTGACTTCCTATTCTCCTATTTGAACACCCTGCCCGATTTCCCTGGCCGGAAATTCCAAAACTATGTTGAATAGGAGTTGTGAGATATGGCATCCTTGCCTTGGGCCGGATTTCAAAAAGAATGCTTCCAGTTTTCGCCCATTCAGCATGATATTGGCTGTGGGTTTGTCATAAATAGCTCTTATTATTTTGATATACGTTCCATGAATACCTAGTTTATTGAGAGTTTTTAGCATGAAGCGCTTTTGAATTTTGTTGAAAGGCCTTTCTGCATCAATTGAGATAAACATGTGGTTTTTGTCACTGGTTCTGTTTATGTGATGGATTATGTTTACTGATTTGTGTATCTTGAACCAGCCTTGCATCCCAGGGATGAAGCCAACTTGATCATGGTGGATAAGCTTTTTGATGTGCGGCTGGGTTTGGTTTGCCAGTATTTTATTGAGGATTTTATGCATCGATGTTCATCAAGAATATTGGCCTGATATTTTCTTTTTTTCTTGTGTCTCTGCCAGGTTTTGGTATCACGATGATGCTGGCCTTGTAAAATGAGTTAGGGAGGATTCCTTCTTTTTCTATTGTTCAGAATAGTTCTATAAAAAAATGGTAACAACTTTTCTTTCTACCTCTGGTAGAATTTGGCTGTGAATCCGTCTGGTGCTGGATTTTATTCGGTTGGTAGGTTATTAGTTACTGCCTCAATTTCAGAACTTGTTATTGGTCTGTTTAGGGATTCGACTTTTCCTAGTTTAGTCTTGAGAGGGTTTGTGTGTCCAGGAATTTATCCATTTTTTTCTAGATTTTCTAGTTTATTTTCCTAGAGGTATTTATAGCATTTTCTGATGGCAGTTTGTATTTCTGTGGGATCGGTGGTGATATCTCCTTTATCATATTTTATTGCATCTATTTGATTATTTTCTCTTTTCTTCTTTATTAATCTGGCTAGCTGTCTATCTGTTTTGTTGATGTTTTCAAAAAACAGCTTCTGGATTCACAGGTGCTCTGCCCCAGGGAGAAGGCAGTTTTATCTGTAAGTCCTTAACTGGGGTTGCTACCCTTTTTACAGAGATGCCCTGCCCAGTGAGGAGGAATCTAGAGAAGCAGTCTGACCACAGAGGCCTTGCTGAGCTGCAGTGGGCTCCACCCAGTTCAAACTTCCAGGGGGCTTTGTTTACACAGTGATGGTAAAACCGCCTACTCAAGTCTCAGCAATGGCGGACGCCCCTCTCCCCACCACACTTGAGCATTCCAGGTCGACCTCAGGCTGCTGTGATCTGTGATCGCACCAAGAATTTCAAGGCAGTGGATCTTAGCTTGCTGGGCTTTGTGGGGGTGGGATCCGCTGAGCCAAACCACTTGGCTCCCTGGCTTCAGACCCTTTTCCACTAGAGTGAACAGTTCTGTCATTTCAGGTGCCACTGGGGAAGGAAAAAAAAAAAAAAACTCCTGCAGCTAGCTTGGTGTCTGCCCAAATGGCCACCCAGTTTTGTGCTTGAAACCCAGGGCCCTGGTGGCGTAGACACCGGAGGGAATCTCCTGTTCTGTCAGTTGTGATGACCATGGGAAAAGCACAGTATCTAGGCTGGAGTGCATCACTCCTCCCGGTACAGTCTTTCACAGCTTCTCTTGGCTAGGGGAGGGAAATCCCCCAACCCCTTGCACTTCCTGGGTAAGACAACACCCCACCTTGGTTTGGCTCGCCCTCCGTGGGCTGCACCTACTCTCCAACCAGTCCCAGTGAAATAAACGGGGTACCATAGTTGGAAATGCAGAAATCATCTGCCTTCTGTGTTAATCTCACCGGGAGCTGCAGATGGCAGCTGTTCCTATTTGGCCATCTTGCCAGAGAGAACTCGTTTCTTTTAACTGCCAAATAATATTATAATATTTAAATGTATAGATTACTACCCTGTCTATGTATTGGAAGATATCTTAATGGCATTCTGGTTTGTGCAATTATAAATGAAGCTGCTGAAAGCATTCCTATGCAGGTTTTTGTACGAACATAGGTTTTAAAGACATTCGGGTAAATACCAAGGAGCACAATTGCCAGCTCATGTGGTACAAGTATGTTTAGTTTTATAAATTGCTAAAGTGTCTTCCAAAGTGGCAACACCATTTTGCAATTGGCTTTACTTTTTAGTGTAATTTAAGATATTTTCTTGTTATGTGATCATACCATCAGTGAACAGTGACTTCCTCTTTAGCAATTTGGATGCCCATTACTTTTTTCTCTTATCTGCTTGCTCTGGCTATGACTTGCAGCACTATGTTGAATAGAAATGATGAAAGTGAACATCCTTGCCTTATTCCAGTTTTCAGAGGGGAATGCTTTCAACTTTTCCTCGTTCAGTATAATGTTGGCTGTGGGATTGTCATATATGGCTCTTATTTCCTTAAGGTATTTTTTTCTGGTTGATTTTGCTGAGGGTTTTAATCATAAAGAAATGCTGGATTTTGTCAAATGTTTTTGTCTGTACCTATTGAGATGATCGCGTAAGTTTTGTTTTTAATTCTGTTTATGTGGTGTGTCACATTTACTGACTTACGTATGTTAAACCAACTCTGCATCCCTGGAATGAAACTCACTTAATTATGGTATATTATCTATTTGAGATGCTGTTGGATTTGGTCATCTAGTATTTTGTTGAGGATTTTTGCTGGAGGTTCACACCAGACCCCGTTTGCCTGGGTATCACCAGCAGAGGCTGCAGAACAACAAAGATTGTTGCCTGTTCCTTCCTCTGGAAGCTTCATCCCAGGGAGGCACCTGCCAGATGCCAGCCAGAGCTCTCCCGTGTGAGGTGTCTGTTCATCAGAGATATTGGTCTGTAAAGACTCACAGAAAAAGCTCCTAGATCTGATAAATGCATTCAGTAAAGTTTCAGAATACAAAATCAATGTACACAAATTAATAGCATTGCTATGCACCAACATCCAAGCTGAGAATCAAATCAAGAACTCAATCACTTTTACAACAGCTGCAAAACAAACAAACAAAAAATACTTAGAAATATACCTAACTAAGGTGGTGAAAGGCCTCTATGAAAACTACAAAACACTACTGAAAAAAAATCATAGGTGACACAAATACATAGAAACAAATCCCATGCTCATGGATGGGTAGAATCAATATTGTAAAAATGATCATACTGCCAAAACAATCTACACATTCAATGCAATTCCCATCAAAATACCACCATCATTCTTCACAGAACTAGAAACATCAGTCCTAAAATTCATAGAAAACAAGAAAAGAACTCACAGAGTATAAATAAGACTGAGAAAAAAGTTGGAAGCATCACATTACCCAATTTCAAACTATACTATAAGACTATAGTTATTGAAACAGCATGGTACTGGTATAAAAACAGGCACACAGACCAATGGACCAGTATAGAGAATCCAGAAATATAGCCAAATACATACAGTCAACTGATCTTTGACAAAGCAAACAAAAACATAAAGTGGGAGAAATGACACTCTGTTATACAAATGGTGCTGGGATAATTGGCAAAGCACATGTAGAAGAATAAAACTGGATCTTTATCTCTTACCTTATACAAAAATCAACTCAAGTTGGATCAAAGATTTACATCTAAGACCTGAAGCCATAAAAATTCTAGAAGATAACATCAGAAAATCCCTCTAGACTTTACCTTAGGCAAAGACTTCATGACCAAGAACCCAAAAGCAAATATAACAAAACAAAGATAAATAGATGCGACTTAATTAAACTAAGAGTCTTCTTCACAGCAAAAGAAATAATCAGCAGAGTAAACAGACAACCCACAGGGTGGGAGAAAATATTCATAAACTATGCATCTGACATGGGACTATTATCCAGAATCTACATGGAACTCAAACAAATCAGCAAGGAAAAAAAACAAATAATCCTATCAAAAAGTGGGCAAAGGAAGTGAATAGACAATAGTCTAAAGAAGATATACAAATGGCCAACAAACATATAAAAAGATGCTCAGTGTCACTAATTATCAGGGAAATGCAAATCAAAATCACAGTGGGATATCACCTTACTCCTACAAGAATGGCCACAATTTAAACATAAAAAGCAACAGATGTTGGCATGGATGTGGTGAAAAGGGAACGCTTTTACATTGCTGGTGAAAATGTAAACTTGTACAACCGCTTTAAAAAACAGTAGGGAGATTCCTTAAATAACTGAAAAGTCAATCTACCATTTGATCCAGCAATCCCACTATTGGGTACCTACCCAGAGGAAAAGAAGTCATTATATGAAAACCACGCTAGGCCGGGTGCGGTGGCTCAAGCCTGTAATCCCAGCACTTTGGGAGGCCGAGACGGGCAGATCACGAGGTCAGGAGAGCCAGACCATCCTGGCTAACACGACGAAACCCTGTCTCTACTAAAAAAATACAAAAAACTAGCGGGGCGAGGTGGCGGGCGCCTGTAGTCCCAGCTACTCGGGAGGCTGAGGCAGGAGAATGGCGGCGTAAACCCGGGAGGTGGAGCTTGCAGTGAGCTGAGATCCGGCCACTGCACTCTAGCCCGGGCGACAGAGCGAGACTCCGTCTCAAAAAAAAAAAAGAAAAACACGCTTGCACAGGCATGTTTATAGCAGCATAATTTGCAATTGCAAAAATATGGAACCAGCCCAAATGCCCATCAACCAAAGAAAATGTTATATATATATGTATATAAATGTTATATATATATTTGTTCTGAGGGAGACATCTAATATTAAGTTACATATAGCTCTATTTTATAGTTAGATGTATATATAATGGAATACTACTCAGCCATAAAAAGAAACAAAATAATGGCATTCACAGCAACCTGGACGGAGTTGGAGACAATTATTTTAAATGAAGTATTTCAGGAATGGAAAACTAAACATCATATGTTCTTACTTATAAGTGGGAACTAAGCTATGAGGATGCAAAGGCATTAGAATGATAAAATGAACTCTGAGTACTCAAGGGGAAGGGTGGGAGAGAAGCGAGGGATAAAAAGATTACACACTGGGTACAGTGTACACTGCTTAGGTGATTGGTATACCAAACTCTTAGAAATCACCACCAAACACCACGTATTCCCTGAAACTATTGAGATGTTTTTCTTTAAGAAAAGAAACAAACATCAAATAAAAAAATTAAAAAATAAGTTATTTTCTTAACATGAATTGGATTGAAAAATCTGAACAAAGAGAAACAAGAAGAGATAGTAAAAATGCTCAGGGATTTAGCTAAATGACAAAATTTTAGGGTTAATACCCACAGTTCACTAGCTGTGTTACCATAGTAAGATTACTAAACTTTTCAGAGTCTCTGTTTTCTTTCTCATAAAGCAGTAACAGTAAAGCCTACTAAATTTCTTGGTTGAAGTACTTTCACCAGGGCCACCCCTAATTCCCCCTCCACCCAATGAATAGTGAATCTTAAATAACAAAATATTCTCTCCACAGTATCTTAATAAGGGACACAAGGTCATTGATTTTATCATTAATTTATAGTTAAGTTTATTCAAAATGTAAGTATACTAACAGCTTCATAACTTTTTTTTTTTTTGAGACGGAGTCTTGCTCTGTCGCCCGGGCTGGAGTGCAGTGGCCGGATCTCAGCTCACTGCAAGCTCCGCCTCCCGGGTTCACGCCATTCTCCTGCCTCAGCCTCCCCAGTAGCTGGGACTACAGGCGCCCGCCACCTCGCCCGGCTAGTTTTTTGTATTTTTTAGTAGAGACGGGGTTTCACCATGTTAGCCAGGATGGTCTCGATCTCCTGACCTTGTGATCCACCCGTCTTGGCCTCCCAAAGTGCTGGGATTACTGCCTTGGGCCACCGCGCTGGGCCAGCTTCATAACTTTTATACTAAATATATAAGGCTTTGGCTTTAAACTGACATATCCTACACTGCTGTAATATATTGTCATGATTGACGTATATATTATTACCTATAAGAGATAGATTATAACTAGCTAAAACATCTTTTTTTCCTCCATCAATTTTAAGATTTTTCAGGATATATAGAATTTAAATATTTGGTAAATATTGTAAAGTATATGGCTAAATTTAAGTTTAAACTTTGTGTCTGATCCATTTATTTTCCATTGTCAACCCAAAACACAAATATTAAGTAAGAACGTGAACACAAATGATAACTCAATTCACTGTCATTGGTCTTGGTCACCTTCAGGCATGTACCTCTGCTATTCTACTTTTTTAAAAATTTCTGCATTTCATAGGCTGCCTTCATTATTAGCACATTTTTCTCTGTATGTCAGATCATAATGCTTTCTTGTTCCTCTCTAATTAATGATTAATGGAGATGTCTCAAGTTAGATGAGACTCCTGCCTCCCTCCCTAACTGGAGTTTCTTAGGAATATAGCAAAAACAGCTTAAGGAGGACTCAAATCAAACCTTGCTACTCCCATATAAGCAGTTTCCATTCAAACCCCCCAATTTGAAGAAGCATTGAGCACTAAAAAAAGTAAATGTAGGTACTGAGAATTCCTGTATGACTCTCATCTCTAATCCACATCCTCCTCAGAATTGAACGTTGACATTTTATGGCTTCCTTGGCTGTGCATGAGACCTTCTACACCATACCATCTGTCTTTCCCAATGCTCTGTTGAATATTTGGCCTGAATATATTGTATAATGAAGCAAAATAGAAAATAACACACTCAAGTTTTTTTTCCTATTTTCTCGAAACTATGTACCATGCAGTAATTTCTGACTGCCCATTCATTCCCTCTCCTCACGGCTCCAGATTCTGCTAAAGACTTGCAAAATCTTCAGTGGAGAGAGCTTCAGAATCTTCAGAATCTCCAATGAAGATTCTGCAAGTCTTTAGTAGAATCTGTTTTTCTTTTGGAAGGTGGTATAACTTTTCCTCTACACACACATATATAATAGTTGTGTATCTGTTATAATTAATATACCATATAGGACCTCTGAGCTTTTCAAAGATTTATAAAATGTGGTCAGAAAAATTCCAGGATCCGGGCCAATTCAAATTGTTCCCTATGACTTGCACAGCTTGCTTACTTTCTTTTGGTCGCTGCTTCCTATTCTTCGTGTGCCCATGGTTTACTCTGAGAAAGACATCTAACATGAAATTACAGGCAACTCTATTTTTTTTCTAAGAATTCTTCTCATAACTCTATCTATATCTTGGTAACGTTGGTAAATATTTCAGGAGTATTCAGCATAGGAATGTTTTCATGCCTCCATAGGTCTTTGTTATCTCTTCAGTGCTCTGACACTCAGATTCATCGTCTCCACGACCATCTTCACTGTTACGACCTTGTAGTCACTGCACAATCCTTTGGCAATCTGGGTGCAAGTCTCCTCCCAAGGGCATAGTTGGTTGCCTGCCAAAAATCAATTTCCTAGTCCACGTTCATTCACAGACCCTGATGGTGATCAGGCATCCTCCTCTCTTCCTTGTAGCCTTGAAATTGGTTCCGAGATAAGCATCCTTAAGCTCATTTAATGAAGGAGCAGATTGCTGAGAGCATCTGGGAAAGGAGCTGTCTGGCTCCCAACCAGGAGTCAAAAGAAATCAAATTTTGTTCAGTTGAGCATAAATTTCCCACCATAAGTAGAGAGCAGAACCATAAGACAAATAGGATCTAGCTTGAGGGAAATATGGAGGAAAATGACCAGCTAAATGTAAAGCTTAACCTACTTTTGGACTTCTTTTTTTTGAGAGCCATTTTTTCCCCTGATTTTTGAGCCCACTTGAGTTTAGAAACCTAAACTATCCCAATATGTGTGTCTGCCTTAAATATTTAGTATATATTAACTTATTTTTTCCAGAATTAATTTTATGTCTTTTAACATTTTATGGAAAAAATATCGGGCTCACAGCTTTCATTATAATGTGCTTTATGAGCTTTTTAAATAAAATATGGGAATTACCCATCTTTCAAAAGTCCACACAAAAACTGCACACAGATGTGTGTAGAAACTGTATTAACAATTTCCCAAACGTAAAAGTAAACCATTATGTCTTTCAATAGATAAGTGGCTAAATAAACTGTGATTCAGCCATTTGTTCAATATTGTTCAGCAACTTAAAAAAAAAAAAAGAATTCTCAAGCCATGAAAAGACATGGAGAACTCTTAAATGCATATTACTAAGTGAAAGAAGCCAGTCTGAAAAGGCCACATACTATAGAATTCCTAATATATGACATTCTGAAAAAGGAAAAGTTACAGAGACAGTAAAAAGGTCAGCAGTTGCCAGAGACTAGAGCATGGGAGGGATGAACAGGTGAAACACAGGGGATCTTTAGGATAGTAAAACTACCCTGTATGATATTACAATGCTGGATACATGTAATCATACAGTTGTCCAAGTCCCAGAGGATGTACAATAGCAAGAGTGAACTGTAATATAAACTATTGACTTCAGATCATTATTAACTGTCAACGTGCAGAATATGTTGACAATGGAGAAGCTCTTAGTGAGTGGGAGCAGATGGTACATGAGAAATCTGCACTTTCCACTCAATTTTTCTGTGAACATAAAACTACTTCAAAAATAAAGTCTATTAAAAGAGAAAAGTCAATACCCAAGCTTTATTTAACTAAAAAGAGATTTCTCTGTTTGCAAGGAAACTATTATTCAGCAATAAAAATATGCCATCATCAGGAGAAAATGATTTGGGAGAGACGCTCATGGAAACCATTGATAGATTTTAAAGTTGAGGAATTCATAAAGATAGAGAGTAGACTAGTGGTTACCAGAGGTCAGGAAAGATGAGGAGATGAAAGGATTAAAAGAAGATTAATTAATGGGTACAAATACACAGTTTGATATAAGAAATAAGATTCAGTGTTTCATACATTAGTAGGGTGGCTATAGTTTACATTAATCTGTTGTATGTTTCAAAATAGCTAGAAGGTATAGCTATAGTTTGTGTCTACCATAAGAAAAAGAAATTTATTTGAGGTGATTGGCTACCCCAATTATACTGATTTCATCTTTACAAATTATATCATTGTATTAAATTGTCATATATACCCTCAAAATATGTACATCTATTATTATGTATTAATGAAATAAATTAAAAAGTTGAGAAATAATAGAAAATAAATCTTATGTAGCAAACATCTTTATTAAAAGATATAGTTGTTAATACTTTTTAAATTTTAGTTCATACAAATCTAAAATTTTATGCATTAGACATAGAGTAGAAAATCAGTCAGGTTAATAAAATTTAATATAGAAATTTTTGCATATATATTGCTGCCTTAGCTTATGTAAACTTTATGATGGCCACCAAAAGAGTAAGATGGATGAAACACATCAGATTTAATTGCTTTAACTTAAAATGACAAATATTACTTCCACTCACGATCCATTAGCCAAACCTAGTCACATGGCCAACGTCACTGCAAGGAAAATTACAGGATCAAAATCCCTTGGTCCACCAATGAGAGTAGAAAAGGTGAGTCTTTCTGAGAGACAAATGAGATGACATATTGAAACATTTAGTAACATCTGTTTTTATCTAATTATTACTGTTAGTTGCACTTATTTTAGGTGTGTCTCTCTCAGTTCTTTTTACTGTTAGTATATCTGGAGTTGGAACGTGTGGCTTCTGCAATATCCTAGTCATTTAAATAAAAATGATTGGAAAGAAAAATTAAGGCATTATTTCAATTTTGTTCTTCTTTAGTAAGAAAGATCCCTTCTAACTCTACTTCCACACATATGATATCTGAAATAGAGACTTTCTGTGTACTACCTGCCATGATATGTGTACTATCAATATGTTCACTTTCAGATGTAGCAAAAATAAAGTTAGGTAAGTTCCAAAAGCTGAGAGTTCCCTTTACTGGTAACAAATTAGCACCTATGGACATTCTGCAAACATGTATACTACTAAATTCCACACAAGAAATTGTGCTTGGTATAGAGAGAGGACTATCCTCAAGGAAACCTTGAGTTATCCACAATTAATTCAGAATAAATATCAGTGGATTGCAAAGTCCTTTGCTAAGGCTCTGAATTTGCACCTTTAAAGAAATCAGTCTTTCATATTTATTAGAGGTACAAACTGTTAATATACTTAATTTTTGCCTTTTATTAAATCAAGATGGTGGCAATACTAAAACGAATTCTGATAGAAAATAGGTTATAAAATACTGCATTCTGATGAAAAAAATTCAAGTCAAAACTACTAGCAAATTCTGCTAATAAACATTTTAGATAAAATATAGTTACACTTTTGTTTTGAGATCATCTGAATCAATTGTGTTAGAGTTCTGATTATTAGTTTTTCTCATTGCTATTTCACAATAAAAAGGCTATGCAAATGAGTTTCATTAATTATTAACTATAGTTTTAAATCATTTACTTATTTACATCTGCAACACTCTTTTACAGCTTTCAATAAACTTTTGAGGGTTTTTGTAACCAGAATGGTCTTGAGGAGATTCCCATAGAATTATAGATAATTTGGTAAAGCAATATAAACATCATAAAATTATTCCTATTGTCATTTAATTTTGAAATACATAACATAATACAAATTGAGCAACTTATCCAGTTAATGTCAAAATCACGTCTCAAAAGCACACTACACTTTAAATATATTAAATTGCTCATTAAAAATAGCATTACCTACTTCCCAAAATGAATTCTTTTAAATTATTATTAATTCAGCAGCAAATATTTAAACAGAAGTAAAAGCTTGACTGAATATTATATTTTTGGATTACATCATAAATAAAAATATATTTTATGGAAAATTCTCTATTGATTGTTTAATGCAATATATCTTAGCTGAGTTACATTTATTAAATGAAGACAGTTAACTACTAAACATTAAAACAATTTTCACTTAAAAGGCTAATTTTCCTCTCTTTTCTGTCAGGTGAAGACAACATTCCAGCACCAGAAATAATAAGGGTGTATTATATGTATGTGTGTGTGTGTATATATGTATATATATAAACATATGGCAAATACTCTTGAAATCATTCTTCAAGTTATTTATTAGTAATGATAACACATAAGTATTTTTGAAATGTGTTGGTTCCATGTGTTTCTTCTGTGTTCTATAAATGCATTGTAATACTCTTATTGAGACAAAAATCCCATAATCTTGTCTTTTCAAAAATTATTATAAATTATTAGTATCATGTGTGCATATGCTAACATGTGCATACTTCCTCAGCTGTAAACATATTTCAATTATTTATGACTTCGGACTGCAAAAGAGGCAATCATAAATATAACATATATATTACCTTTTTTTCTAATATTAGCTACCCTTTTATAATTTAGACAGTATCAATGATGAGACTCTACTAAAATACCTGAGGAATAATTTCCACAATTATATGTTTGTATAAATATAAATAAATATCTCAGCTTCCTTGGATGTGTTTCTTGATTTTTTCTATCAAATAAATATAAAACATCACCATGAAATAAGTGCCCCAAAATGGTAATAATCATGTATTGCTGAACTAAATTGTTGAATGCCATACAATTAGTGTAACTATATAAAGCAATTAGAAAATATCTAACATTTTCTATGTAAACTATTAGATGTTTTAAATTTAAATACCTTATTATGTTAGCATATGCCTTTCCCATGTGGGGGATAATGAATAAATAGGAAGATTACACTTTTCCAATATCAATATTGCTCACAACAAATCATTTTTTCATTCATTCAGAGTCACTGCTGTCAATGAACTGCATTTAATTTGCAAGGGCAACTGTTGCATTTGGCTTGTATTAAATTATTTTATGTTGCTGATTTTAGCTCATCATTTTTCTTAGATGATAAACTCCCTGATGACAGTTACTGTGTGCTCACCATATTACCTCAAATGGAAGAAGTATATGAGACATTAGTCTTCATTGAATGGAGCTCATAAAGAAATCTAAACTCTGACTCAAGGGGTGGAGAATTAATACTTTGACATAGTTAATTGGGTAATTGCTTTAATTACTGAGGCCCATGAACAAAATGAATAATGTGAGTTTATTCACATTTTATATTTAGTAAGAAAAACTTCTTAACTATCAACTGAAATTACCTTAAATGTCCTTTTCTGGTGATAAGAAACATAGTGAACTTATTCTAATTTCCTCAAGTCTTTATTTATAGAGTGGAAAATATTCTAACCAAAGAGTGTATTAAAAGTGGACCAGGATCCTCCTGAGCTTAATAGATATGAATGCTTATAGCTACCTCGTTAAAATGAAGGAATTTTAAAGAAAATAGTCCATTTGCTTGAGAAACAATAATCTTTTATTTTTATTATTTATTGCTTGACTATCCATCGAACATTCAAATCCCTAGAAAGAAAAATATATTCAGGCGTCAACAATAAAAGTATCATTGCCAAATTAAAATTTCAAATACAAGGCAAGCAACTCTATATCTCATCGACATTGATTTCCATCCGTCTCTTGTTTCATTTATTCCCTCAGGATTAATTATTCTTTGTAGACTTACAACCATTAATACCAATCCATACTTGTTATATGATAGTTGAAAAATAAGGTAAGTGGTTATTATTGTTAATAATAATTAAATGACAATGTAGACTTAGGTGTTATATCTATTTATATGTAAGGTAGTTCAAAAGCATAAATCTATTAGATAGCTCTTCTATCAATGAACAAACAAGTTTATCTTCTCAATATTTCCAATTTGGTAAAGTTACCTATAAATGTGAAAAGTGAGCTTTATTTTTTATAAAGATATTCTTTTATATTCATAGAAAATATGTCAGGTAATGTCTGAAGACCTCATCCCAACGAAGTCTAAAAATTTTCATAAATTACCAAAATTAACTAAAATAAGCCATAAAATGTTACCATCTATGGCCAGTTTTCAAGTCAACTTTAAATAAATATATTTAGAATAACTTTTAGATGTTTATTACTCAAAATATAGTCTAGATAGAACATTAAATCTCCACAGTTTAGAGTACTGTAAACATACCAGAAAGTACAGGAAATATTTTATCAATGACCTACACCAAATTTGACACCAAATCATGGACATCAACGTCTCTCTTCTTTAGTATTGCTATTTTTTTTATGCTAAAGTCTTTCACATCTGGGGTAAATTTCTTTAAGGCCAAATTTATTTGTTTAGTTTTGTTTTTTGGTAGATTAGCAAAGTTGTTTAATATATTGCTATTATTGCCAAAATTTCTTATATTTATTCTAGCCATATAAAACAATTTCAGATAAAACTTTACTGAAAAATATTTTACTATATAAATAAGAAATGTTTGCACAACTGTAAACAAAAAAAATTAATAACCATATATATTCACTCCATCAGTGAAGCTAAAATAATCTTTGGTCTTTTCCCACCATTTCTTATACAGTAAGAGCACATCTTGTGTTACATGTTAGTTAACTGACTTAAACTGTGATTACTGTGTGTGATGATTAATATGATATGTCAAGTTGACTTGGCTAAAGGATGCCAATGTAGCTGAAAAAAACATTATTTTTGTGTGTATCTATGAGGGTTTCAAATATTAGACTGATTAAAGATATGTAAGTGGGCATCATTCAACCTGTTGAGAGCCTGAATAGAACAAAATAGTAGAAAACGGGTGAATTCATGCTCTCTGTTTGTCCTCAGATGTCAGAGCTCCTGGTTCTTGGGGCTTTGAACTTGGACTGTATCACACCATCAGTTTTCTGTTTCTCCAGGCTGCAGTTGGCAGAGTGTTGAACTTCGTGGCCTTAACTATGAGCCAAGGGCTACGATCTCTGTTTCTGTTTCAGTATCAATATCCCATTGATTCTGTTTCCGTAGGGAACTCTGAATAATACATTGGTTTATTTTTTCATGGAAATGTTAATAACATACATGTATAGACTTGGCAGAAGACGTAGCATGCTGAAGTCTTGTTTACTCAAAGCAGATGTAACAAAAAATTTCCAATAAAATATAAGAAAACACTTTTAGACATTGATTAGCAGTATAATAGAAAAATAGAGACACAAGTTAACATTGTTTTAAAAATTATTTAATTGGCTGGGCATGGTGGCTCCCAGCACTTTGGGAGGCCGAGACGGGCGGATCACGAGGTCAGGAGATCGAGACCATCCTGGCTAACATGGTGAAACCCCGTCTCTACTAAAAAAATGCAAAAAACTAGCCAGGTGAGGTGGCAGGCGCCTGTAGTCCCAGCTACTTGGGAGGCTGAGGCAGGAGAATGGCCTAAACCCGGGAGGCGGAGCTTGCAGTGAGCTGAGATCCGGCCACTGCACTCCAGCCTGGGCCACAGAGCGAGACTCCGTCTCAAAAAAAAAAAAAAAACCAAAAAAAAATTGAATTTTTTAGAAACCAGCATTAAAGTTATACTTTATACTTCATTTTGCTATTAAAATATAGTATTTGATTAAATGTATAAGCACATTTAAATATAATAAAGTTCATAAATTCTATGTGTAATTCCATACCATTATGAGTGGACTATAAGTAGTGTTTATTTTGTCTTCCTTCTTATTTCTGTAAATCACAGCGTCTGTGTGAAAAAACCAGCTACTTACTCATTGTTCTTGAAGAAATTGTAAGAATTACCATAAATCTATGTGTTGATATTAGATTACAAGTTAAATGTTCTGGTGATGTAATATTTCATGTTTATTCATAGAGCTCTTAGGGAATGGAGCTTCCTAAAGAACACTTGTGGTTTCATGACCCATTATCTTTTCTGGTGGCTGTTTGGGGAAAAGAGACTTAAAATGCTTGAGTTAGCACCCTCTTCTCTTCTCTTTTGGAAATCTGTTAGCTGCTAAGAGAATATGTTCTGGTTTGCTCTTGGCCGTGCACTCTCTTAGTGGCATTGACTCTATCTACACTTTGGGTAATATTGATTTGGCCTTTAATTTGCAAAAACTAAGCCATATTCTCCAATATTAATTTTATCAGTGAAATTAACTTTTTTTTGTCTATTAGTGTGACTCTTACATCTCTGACTCAGGCATACAGTATTTTTATTGGGCCCTTAAAAAGGACCCAAAATCTTATAGCCCTGGCTTCTTTTGTGTCTGTAAGTTGAGCAGTTTGCCTTAGATAGCTCTTACCTTAACCTCATCTCTTGGGTCTTTCCTTAAACGTCATTTTTGTTTTTTCAGTGCAGTCTTAGCCACTCTACTTAAATTCTGGAGTCTCCAACTTCATATTAGACATTTCTATTTCCTTCCCATGACTTTTTTAGTGCAGTTATTGTCATCAAGTGTATTCTGTTTTTTATTGTTTGAGCCATTTATTCTCTGTTTACTTCCCTGGAATTCAGGTTCCATGGAGGCAAACACATTTGTTGACATGACTGCATGCAGAACAGCAGTCCCTGGCACAGCGTAGATATTCAGTGAACATGTGAATTTTGTTATTAAAAAAATCACTAAAACCAAAGCATACAAAGTTGACACAATGTAGAGAATAAGTATGTTTTTGCAAAGGAAATAGATTTTGAAGAAGTCAGTATTTTGAGAAATAGTTTCTCAGAGTTTCTATTCCTACATTGGCCATGAACAAAATTGAAGCAAAATAGCAATAAAATTAATAACTTACTATTAAAATAATTTAAAATACAGCATTCATAAACTTGTATGTGCATCTAACAGTATCAAAATCAACAAATCAGAACTTTTTAGAACTGTTAGAAAGCAAGAATACTCACAGTAAAAAAATTATGATCTGATAGACCAAGAATCAATTGGTAATGAATAAGGAATATCTAAAAAAAAAAAAAAAAAACGCATTAAAAGCTTAATTTCATGGGTGTATAAACAAACTGTCACACAGAAAAGATAAAAAATACACTATTTAATAAAGTGACTCTTTTACATTTTAAAAAATGCAAAAATTCTCATTTAATTTTGAAAGTAAATACCGTATAAATCATTCTGTAAGAAATAAAAATTAGTAAATTTATAAATTAATTTTTCAAATAGTGATAGAATCATTTTTAGGTCCCTTCAATCATCAAAATAATGGATTAAGTACACATAGACTTATTAAAAATAATAGGCAAACAGATTATTATTTTTGTTATTTTGAGATGGAGCCTCACTCTGTCACCCAGGCTGGAGTGCAGTGGCACAATCTTGGTTCTCTGCAACCTCCACCTCCTGGGTTCAAGCTATTCTCCTGCCTCAGCCTCCTGAGTCACTGGGACTACAGGCACAAGCCACCACGTGTGGCTAATTTTTGTATTCTTACTAATAACGAGGTTTCACCATGTTGGCCAGGCTGGTCTCGAACTCCTGACCTCAAGTGATCCGCCTGCCTCGGCCTCCCAAAGTGCTGGGATTACAGGGGTTAGCCACCACACCTGGCCCAGACAGATTATTTTTATACAATATAAAGACAAACTAGAGCACATTATTGAATATATTTCATGTATAGTTGCTTTATTTCAGGAATTAAATCTGAACAGTAATACTGTGAGGTGTAGTGCCAATTTTATTGCCTCCTTTAGAACACCTGCTGTATTTCAGAGACTTAATAACTGAAAAACAAAAACAGCATACTTAGTTTCCTCTTTAGTAATAATATTCTACTAGTATATTTTATTAATAAAATAATTTTTACTTGACTTAATTGAAAAGATAATATGTACCTTGTTAGAATTTATCTTCAAAAATTACACTATATCTCAGATTTATTTCAAACATTTGTAGAGAACTAAAGATCACAATTACTTGCTATTTCATAGACTCATATAATAGGTAGGCAAAAGGATAGATTTTAGCACAATGCCTTTTGAATACTTGAAGAAATGAAGATTGAATTTTTGCCCCTGGCTTTATTCCTGATCATCAGGTCAATCCCCTTTACTTCAAAATAAATAGTTTCTTTCAGTCTGGAGCTTGTGAAAACATGTGAATTCTTAATTTCTCCTAAATATGTGTTAAATATAGTGTTGTTTATTTTGAAGTGATTCTAGTGTTTCTAAATATAGATGCCCTTCAGTTCTTTAAATATTACAAAAAATAAATTTTCAACATAAAGACTATCAAATAATTTATCCAAGTTATTTTTATAACTCAAGTAGAAGTCACTAAGAGGTTACCAAAAGTAATCTCAGGAGTACAGACCAGTTACCATCAGTAAGGGAAACTGTGTGTGTAAGCTAGACGCCAATAAATCACCATGTAACGCCAGTTGCCTTTACTTTTGAAACTTTTTTTTTCCTTTCTAACAGATTCTACTACATCATAGATGCAAGGTCTGGGAGTCTTTGGATAGGAAACTAGAGTCAATAAAATTGATCATTTTCCCCCTTGCAATCTTTCAACCCACAAAGGGAGGAAAATATTATGTTTTATTTTTAATTCTATTTGTATGAACACCCAATTGCTCTTCTCTGCTTTTCCCAATGAAGATATCTTACAGTAGCAGCAAACTCTACAAGATTTGAACTTCAGTAGTCTTACAAAAATGAGAAAACACATACCATCCAGTTAGCAACAAACTTCATTATTTATTACTATTTTTTTCAAACTCTGCGGATTCATGTTGTTGACTCACGAGGATTTTTCTGGACTGCTAAGGTGAACTTTAGAAACAGAAGGCCTGCATGACTTCAAGGAACATTTTATACATAAAATAATATTAAACTACAGAATTTATTTGCTCAACATACATTTAGTTACATACACGATGTGTGTTTATTAACACATTTATTGAATGAATCAATAATTTAAAAACATTGACATGTTAACAAATGAAGTCAATGAATTATTTTTTTCATCAATTTCTATCAATAATCTTTTATATATATATTTAAAGGTTTTACAGAATTTGGTTGTTTTCAAGGTTAATAGTTCAGAAGATACATGTTTCTTTGGTTTAAATGTGCCCCCACCGTGAAATTCAAGTGTTGGAAATAATCCCCAATGCAACAGTGTTGGGAGATGGGGCTTAATAAGAGGTTATTGAGTCATGAGGGCTCTGTCCTCATGAATGGATTAATGAATAATAGTTATTGCAGGAATAGTTTAGTTATCACAAAAGCACATTGTTATAGAAGAGAGCCTGGGACAGGCGCAATGGCTCAAGCCTGTAATCCCAGCACTTTGGGAGGCCAAGGTGGGCAGATCACCTGAGGTCAGGAATTCGAGACCAGTCTGACCAACATGGTGAAACCCCATCTCTACTAAAAAAAAAATAATTACAAAATCAGCCAGGTGTGGTGGTGCATGACTGTAATCCCAGCTACTCAGGAGGTCGAGACAGGAGAATCGTTTAAACCCAGGAGGTGGACACTGCAGTGAGCCATAATCACACCATTGCACTCCATCCAACCTGGGCAACAAGAGCAAAACTCCTTCCCAACAACAACAACAACAAAAAAAAATGGAGAGAGAGAGAGAGAGAGAGAGGGAGGCTGTCCTCTCTTGGTTTCTCTGTCAATTGAGCTTGTTTCTGCCTTCTCTTTCACCTTTCAGCATGGCATGAAGTTCACACCAGAGGCCAGCACCATGTTCTTAAAATTGGCAGCCTCCAGAACTGTGGGCCAAATAACCTTCTGTTGTTTACAATGTTACACAGTTTGTGGTATTCTGTTATAGCAACAGAAAACAAACTAAGATATGTGTCTTCAGAGGCATAAAGGAGAAATAACCTTTTTCTTTTCTTTTCTTTTGTATTCTATCTTCTCTGACCAGGTTTGAGGTGAACTAATTGAAACTGATAGACTTCAAACTACAATTCCACTGGTAGTAATGAAAGTTGGGTCATATGAAAGCAAGAAAAACAAACAAACAAACAAACAAACATATGTTTTCCTTTTTTAGAGGAACCAATTGTGTGCCTGCAACAGAAACCTTTCTGATTTTCCCTCACTCTACTTCTTCTAAAATATATAACACTTAATATATAGTGATACATGATACACCTACACATAATCTTGCTGGTCAAAAGTTGTTTCTTACTTTAGACATTATAACATAATAATATTGAATGTTAATAGCTGATAGCAAAATTGACCCTTCCATATTGGACCTTAAAGAAGAAAATCAATATATATTTATATAAAAATACACATATTTACATGTATATATACACACACACACAACATATTTTTATATATATATATTTATATATAAGCACAGAAATGATCACTGAGGAGATTGTCACACCTGAGATATAGGGAGATCCCTGGGAACAAAGAAGTGTGCAAGCTGACAGCCTCAGTCACACAATGGTGGCCGCCACAGTCCCTGGAGCTCACCTCTGCAGAAGACACTGCCTGTTTTCATCACTGAGACAACCATCTCCATCACAGAGTCCCCTGAGAAGGAAACAGTGCTGTGTTCTCTCCACTGAAAAAAGAACTGCTGTGGTGGCAACTCAGGGCAGAAACTAGCACTCCTCGCAACCCTGCATGAAGCCCAGTCCCGGGGCTATATTCACCCTGTGAGGACCCACACCCCAGACACTTGTCTGTAGATGTTCTGTGCTTGCTTGCTTTCAAAACCACAGGTCTGTGGCCACATTGCATGTACTCATACATCACATAAAGAAGCCACCACTGATAGGGCTAACACTTTCCCAGACCTTGGGGCCCCAGTTGCTCCTTGCACCCACACTGTGGAGAGCAGCTTTACAACCTTTCTGTGACTGCCTGCATAGCTAACAGCTGAGTATCATCACAAGAAGCTAGTCCCGGGAGCCACTGTAGCTCCTCATGTGCCTGCACTGCATATACTGGCTCTAGAAATGGACTGTGAGCACCATACCTCAGATGCCAGAGTCATTGTTGCTATGGGCTAGTTCACCTTCCTGGCTTCAAGTCACTGTAACTTAGCCCATGCTCACACTTTCGATTCTGGCTTCCCAGATGCTCCCCAAGCACTTGTGCTTCACACATTGTTACCAGTGTTGCAGCCGGGTTGTCTGTGTCACAAACACTAGTGTCATCACCAACCTGGACCTAGAAACTTGGTCTCTTCAGGCCTTTTAGGTCCCTTCAGACCTGTGCTTCAGGCCTCAGGTCTGTGGCCACTCCAAGGATGGTGTGCATTAGACACTTTGCCAGTGCTACTGGGAACACAACCACAAGCTAGACCCAATGCCAAGAGAGACTCCTTTAGCCATGACTTCCCAGTGGAAGAAAAAAAGATTCCAAAAGTCCTTGTTATTGCTGCAGACAGCCACAGCCTTAGCTGTTAAAGATCCCTGGGGTTTTTGCTGACACTAACATTAGCTCATAAGCTTCACAGAGACTATGACATCTGTATTCTCACCAGAGCCAGAACTTCTGCACCCATCCTAGACAGTGCCATCACTTTTACCAGTAGGGAAAGTCTTTCCAGTGTAAAATCAATCCATAAAGTTGACAAGGAGTGAAATGTACATACATTAATGAAAGGTACCAAGAACTATAGAAGACCAAGAAAACAACATCATAAAAAGAACACAATAATTTTCCTGTGATTTACACCAAAGAAATTAAGATATGTGAATTGTCAGACAAATAAATTCAAAATAATTGTTTTAAGGAGTTCAGCACACTACAAGTGAACACAAATTGACAAACAACATCAGGAAAACGTTTAACAGAGAGATTGGCATTATAAAAAAGCTGAAGAATACAATGAATAAAACGAAAAAGAGTCAGTCAGCAGCAGAATTGATGAAGTGGGAGAAAGAACCTGTTAGCTTAAAGACAGTTATTTAAAAGTATCCAGTCAGAGGGAGAAAAGAATGGAAAGTGAAGAAAGTCTATGAGATTTATGGGACAGCAAGAGAGCTACCATTTACATTACAGAATTTTATTTGTTTATTTATTTATTTTTTTGAGATGGAGTCTTGCTCTGTCACCCAGGCTGGAGTGCAGTGGCCAGATCTCAGCTCACTGCAAGCTCCGCCTCCCGGGTTTACGCCATTCTCCTGCCTCAGCCTCCCGAGTAGCTGGGACTACAGACGCCCGCCACCTCGCCCGGCTAGCTTTTTGTATTTTTAGTAGAGACGGGGTTTCACCGTGTTAGCCAGGATGGTCTCGATCTCCTGACCTCGTGATCCGCCCGTCTCGGCCTCCCAAAGTGCTGGAATTACAGGCTTGAGCCACCGCGCCCGGCCATACATTACAGAATTTTAAAAAGAAGGGTAGAATAGATGGAATGGATGGAATGCATATTTTAGGAGATATTGACTTAAAGCCTTTCAGGTCTGTGGAAAGATATAACTACCTAGCCACAGGAGACTTAAATGTCTCAATCATGTACAATCCAAAGAATGCTGTACCAAGACATATTATAGCCGAACCACCAAAAATCAAAGACAAAGATATAATATTGAAATCAGCAAGAGAAAAACAGTTATTCACATATAAGAGATCCTCTATAAAGCAACCAGTGGATTTCTCAGCAGAAACTTTGCAGGCCGGAAAAGAGTGGGATTACCTAATCGAAGTGATGAAAGGGAGCAAGAATGTGGTTATTTTGCCAAGAAAGAATAGTTTAACTCGCAAAGATGTCCTTCTGAAATCAAGGAGAAAAAAGTATTTCCCAGACAAATAAAACTGAGGAAGGTCATTATCACTGGATATGCCTTTCAAGAAATGCTAATGGGACTTTTTCAAGGTGAAAAAAATAGATACTATTTAGTAACATGAAAGTACAATACTCACTATTAAGAACAACAAAAGACATACAGTGACTGAATGGATATATAAAAAAGAAAAATAAGACCCAAATATATGCTGCTTACAAAACTCTTACTTTACCCATAAAGAACACATAGGCTGGGCCGGGTGCGGTGGCTCAAGCCTGTAATCCCAGCACTTTGGGAGGCCGAGACGGGCGGATCACGAGGTCAGGAGATCGAGACCATCCTGGCTAACACGGTGAAACCCCGTCTCTACTAAAAATACAAAAACTAGCCGGGCGAGGTGGCGGGCGCCTGTAGTCCCAGCTACTTGGGAGGCTGAGGCAGGAGAATGGCGTAAACCCAGGAGGCGGAGCTTGCAGTGAGCTGAGATCTGGCCACTGCACTCCAGTCCGGGCGACAGAGCGAGACTCAAAAAAAAAAAAAAAAAAAAAGAACACATAGACTGGAAATGAAGGGATGGAAAAAGATATTTCATGCAAATGGAAGCCAAAATATTGTAGGGGAAGTTATACTTACATCTGACAAAGTAGACTTTAGATTAAAAACTGTAAAGAAACAAGGAAAATAATTATGTAAAAATAAAGGGGTTAATTCATGAAGAGGATATAACAAATGTACATATGTATGCACCCAATATTGGAGCAACTTAATATATAAAACAAATATTAACAGATACAATGGGAGAGAGAAGTTGAAATACAATTTTAGTAGGAATTTTCACACCCCATTTTAAAGAGCGGTAGATCATCCAGACAGAAAATCAATAAGTAGTGGACTCAAATTATACTTTAGAACAAATAGACCTAACAGAGATATACAAAACATTCTATCCAAAAGCAGTAGAATACACATTCTTCTCAAATGTAATGGAATATTCTCCAGGATGGATTGAATATTAGACTACAGAATCAGTCAACAAATATAAGAAGACTGAAATCATATCAAGTATTTTTTCTGACACAGATGTATGAAAGTAGAAATAAACAAAAGGAGATAATTTTAGAAAATTTACAAATATGTGGAAATTAAACTATAAACTCCCGAACAACCAGTAGGTCAAAGAAGAAGGTAAAAGAAAAATTTTTAAGTTTCTTGACGTCAACAAAAAAGGAAACGAACATATCGAAACATGGGATGCAGCAAAAGCCATTCTAAAGGGGAGGTTTATAACAATAAGCCGGATGCAGTGGCTCACGCCTGTAATCCCATTCATTACTTTGAGAGGCCAAGACAGGCAGATAACCTGAGGCCAGGAGTTCAAGACCAGCCTTGCCAACATGACAAAACACCATCTCTACTAAAAATACAAAAATTAGTCAGGTGTGGTGGTGAGCAACTGTAGTCCCAGCTACTAGGGAGGCTGAGGCAGGAGAATCTCTTGAACCTCGGAGGTGGAGGTTGCAGTGAGATGAGATTATGCCACTGCACTCCAGCCTGGGTGGCCAAGTGAGACTCCATCTCAAAATAAATAAATAAGTAAATACCCAATAAATTAAATGCTTACGTTGAAAAAGTAGAGAGCTCTCAAACAACCTGATGGTACAATTCAAGGAACTAGAAAAGGAAGAACAAAGTAAACACAGTTAGTAGAAGGAAAAAATTAACAATGATCAGAGCACAAATAAGTGAAATAGAGGCTAGAAAGACAATAAAATAAAATTAAAAGTTGATTTTTTGAAAAAAATAAACAATACTGGAAAACCTTCAGCTACACTACTAAGAAATAGAAAGAGAAGACCCAAAGAAATAAAATCAGAAATGAAAAGGGTGACACTACAATTGATACCACAGAAATATAAAGAACCATAAAAGACTTGTATGAACCATTATATACCAACAAATTGGATAATATAGAAGAAATGCATAAAGTTGTAGAAAGATAGAACTTCCAAGACTGAATCATTAAGAAATAAAAAAAAGATGAGCAGAGCAGTAACAAGTAACTAGACTAAATCAGCAATAAAAATCTTCCATCAAAGTAAAGTCTAGGACCCTGATGCGTTCACTACTGAATTCTATGAAACAATTAAGGAATAATTAATATCAGTCCTTCTCAAACTCTTCCAAAAAATTGAAGAGGAGGGAACACTTTCTAACTCATCTTATGAGATCAGACTTTCCCTCATATGAAAGCCAGACAAGGACATTACAAGAAAAAAAGTCAACTATTACAGGCCAGTCAATATCCCTGATGAACATAGACCTAAAACTTGCCCACAAAATACTAACAAACTGAATTCAAAAGCAAATTTAAACGTCTTTCAACATCAAGTGGGATTTATCGCTAGAATGCAAGGATGTTCCCATGTATGCAAATCAGTAAATTTGATACATCACATTAAGAGAACAAAGAACAAAACCAAAATGATCATCTTACTACACGCAGAAAAAGCATTTGACAACACTTAGCATTTTTTCATGATAAAAAACTCTCACCAAACAAAGTATAGAAGTAATCTATCTCGACATAATAAAGACCATATATCATAAACCCAAAGTTAACATCACACTCAAAGGTGAAAAGTGGAAAACTTTTTCTAAAAGCAGAAACTAGACAAGAGTACTCGCTCATGCCACTTATACTCAGGGTATTACTGAACGTGCTAGCCAGAGCAATCAAGCAAGAAAAGGAAAGAAAGGACATCCAGGTTGGAAAGGAAGCAGTTAAATTGTCCTTGTTTGCAGATGACATGATCTTATATAGAAAACCCTAAAGACACCACCAAAAAACTGTTAGAACTGATAAATTCAGTAAAGTTAGAGGATATAAAATTAACATAAAAGTTTTAGTAGTGTTTCCATACACTAACAAGGAACTATCTGAAAAAGATATCAAGAAAGTAATCCCATTTATAGTAGTTTTAGAAAAGTCTTAGGAACAAATTTTAACCAAGGAGATGAAAGATCTGTACACTGAAAACTACAAAACATTGATAGAAGAAAACAAAGAAAACACAAATAAATGGAAAGAGATCTAGTGTTCATGAGTTGGAAAATTAATATTGTTAAAATGCCATAAATAATCTACAGAATCAATGTAATCATTATTAAAATTCCATTTTTTCACAGAAATAGAAAAAACCTAAATTCTAAAATTGTATGAAACCACTAAACACTCTAAATAGCAAAATCACTGTTGAATAAATAGAAAAAAGCTAAAGGCACTACACTACCTGATCTCAACATTTACTACAAAACTACAGTAATGTAAGTAGCATTATACTGGCAAAATGCAGATATATAGACCAATACGATAGAAGCCTTTTAAATAAATCCACTCTTTTATGGTGAAGTGGATCTTTGATAAAGTTACCAAAAATCTACAGTAGGGGAAGGACAGTCCCCTATCTCACACCATTTACAAAAATCAACCCCAAATGGGCAAGACCTAAGACCTGAAACTGTGAAATCACTAATGGAATACAGGAAGACTTCCAGAAGGTTGGTCTGAGTAATATTTTGGGGAGAGACATGACCCAAAAAGCACAGGTAACGAAAACAAAAATGGTCCAATGGAATTAAATAAAACTTAAAACTCAAAAGCTCTGTACAGCAAAGGAAACAGCAGAGTGAAGAGACAATCTAGGGAACTGAAGAATGTATTTGCAAATCACACTCTAATAGCAAATAAAACTCCCAAATGCCCTGATTAAAAAAATGGGCAAAGAATCGGAGTAGACATTTCTCAAAAGAAAACACACAGATGGCCAACAGATATATAAAAATATATTTAGCATCATTATTTACCAGAGAAACTCAAATTAAAACCACAATGAGATATAACCCCACACCTGTTAGAATGGCTGTTATCAAAAAGATGAAAGAAAACAAGTATTGATGTGGAAGTGAAGAAAAGAGAAACCTTGTATACTGTTGGTGGGATTGCAAATTAGTACATAGAAAGCGGTATAAAACTTCTTCAAAACATTAAAACTGGAACTACAATATGATCCAGAAATCCTACTGCTGAGTATATGTTCAAAGGAACATAAATCCATTTGCCAAAGAGATATCTTCATTTCCATGTTCACTGCAACATTATTCACAACAGCCAATTTATAAAATCAACCTAAGTGTCCATCAACAATTGAATGGAAAAAGAATATGTGATACACACAGATACACACATATACACTCAATGGAATTAAAAGAGAAAGAAACCTTGTTATTTGCAGCAGCATGGAGAAACCTGAAGGACATTATGCTATGTAAATAAGTCAGGCACAGAAAGGTTAATACTGTCTGATCTCACTTATATGTGGAATATAAAAATGTTGAATTCATACAGGTGGCAGACACAGTGGTGCTAAATGATGAAAACACATGGATACAGAATGGTGGTTGTTGGATTTTGGGGATGGGAGTGGAAATACAGAGATTTTGGTCAAAGGGTTAACATCTTCAGTCATATAGGAGGAATACGTTCTGGACATCTATTGTATAACATGGTGACTAGATTTAATAACAATGCATTGTATTCTTGAAAACTGGTAAGTAAGTAGATCTTGAATGTTCTCACAACAAAAAAGATAAATATATAAGATTATGGTTATGTTACTTAGCTTGATTTAATTTTTCATATGTATACAAATACCAAAGCATCACCCTGCACACCAAAAATGTATGGATTTTTACATTTATTAATTGTCTTAATAAAGGAAACAAGTTAAACATGGATGTATAAAAAATAAGGAATACATAAGAGAGTTAAATTCCCAATAAGTACTAGAAGCTCTTATTAGGAAAAGCTTGATTCTTGAACTTACAGAATCAGAGATAAAATAAAAACAGAAGGTAAAGATTGAAATTAATCATTGCTGTCTGAGTTCTTAATATATCAAGACTTCTCATTTACAGCAGTATATTTCTCAGATTTCAATCTGTTAAATTTTCTTTGTCACCCTCCATGAAAACATTTTACATTAAAGTAATACTAGACCATTTTAAACAGAGGAGAAGTTCCTTTTACGTTGCACCTGAATTGTGCCTATGAAAAAGAAAAATCTATAGAAATAAGGATCCTTTCTTTTCAGTGTGTAATATTAGAAAAAGTTGGCTTTTGAGCCAGAGTATCAGATATGTCTATAATAGACATCATTGTATCCCTAAGCCTTTTGGCCACACACAGTTGCAATCTTTTGAGCAAACATTAGAAAATTCAGAATAAATTATCATCACCTGTGTTTATTTCTACCCTATCTTTTTCAAAAACAGAATGTATTCACTTTTAACAAAAATAGAAGCCTGTCACTTGTAGAAAGTTTACTGTTCTGATTGATGAGAACTGTCTCTCACCAAAGGACACCTGCAACTTACTTGAAAGAGTAAAACATTTTTGATAATCTCCTGTCACACTTTATGTCATAACTTGAAGACTCAGTCTTTTTGCAAACTTGTGACATAGCGATCCGTGGTCATTGTGTTCATCCTCTGCAATATATTGTTATTATTTTGCTCTTTTTAATTTCAGGTGTTCAAAATCAAGCTCACTGAAAAATTGCACATATTTACCACTCCACTTTTTTTCTCCAGACTTTTCTCTTTCTTGGATTTCCCCCTAATGTTCTGTCTTCTTTGCAGATGTTTCATTCTGCATTTTAAATGTTGAGGGTTCCCAGAGCTAATTTTATCTTTTCATGTCTTCCTGCTACTAAATGTGATCAGTATATCACAGGGGGCACTCACACAGAATTTGCATAAGATGGCCCTGAACTTGAAGTTCTGCCATTTACCACTCAACTTTGCAACTTTGGGAAACACACTTTATATCCATGTCCATCTGAGAATTCATCCCTCAAATGGGAAAATAGAGTTTAACATGTGAATCCATTTGGAAGATTAAAAGAAATAATAATTATAAAATAATTAGCACAGCATGGTACCTGTAAAACAATATTAATGACCACCATAATTCCCAATTCTCTATCCCAAGCTTGACTTCCTATACACACATTTGTCAGTTACAACCTGATGTCTCATAGAATCTCTAACTCAACAAGTTCAGAGCTAAATTCATAATAATTCATCTATTTCTAGCTCTTTCTCCTCCCTTCCTTCTACAATGATACAGGGTCTTCTCTAAACATTCTTAGTCATGGGTTATTTGAGTGGGTGAGTGAGAATGCAATAAGCCCAGTTAAAGAAGCAAAAGTGCAAGACATTCTAGACTTTTTCTCCCCAAAGCTATATCTAGTCATTACTGTAATATTAAAGGTGCTGCCTTCTTACAATGTTATATATTGAATCATCATTTTCTAGCCCCATTGTCACAGTAGTGTCATAATTCAGGCTTATATTTTACCTGGTTTCAAAAATTACAATACATTCTTATCTATCTAGAGACTCATTCGCACATGCACTAAGATAGATTTTTCTAACATACAAATAATTACATTTTCTAATTTCACTTATAGCAAAAATTTTACTTATACTTTCACTTATAGCAAAAATTTCCTGATTTTTGGTAGACTATAGTAATGTGAAATCTTACCAAATTTGGAAGGATTTTTTATATATCTTTACCATTTTTACATGATGTTAATTTTAAAGTCAGTATTTTATATGAGCATGTTACAAAATACTGTTATATGGCTTCTTAATTCTATGTTATAATACTATTATAATATGTAATAACATTTAAATTTTTATTTTAACACGATGTATACTATTTAATTTTCTTTAATGTTTTTTAATGTAAGTAAAAGCAAACTTTTTATACTCAGTATGTAAACCAAATGCAAATAAAAATGGAGATTATATTTCAGATATACGACTCGGAAAAATAGATTATAAAACCCTGCTTTTCAGAACTGAAATTGAAAATTACAACTGTCACTTAAAATCAGTCTGTTTCTTTATTAAAATGATATGACAAAATACCTAAATAGATAAAGTTTCAGGCCATTCTTGGAAAACATATTTCCCATAAACCACATCTAAAACTAATTATTTTGAAATGTTAATTATCCCAATAAATGAAAGTTAAATGGTTTATAATATCATTATATTCCTCTTACAAACACGTTATAAGCAATACGGAAAACAATGTACTACATGAGAATTTTTTCAAAAACAGAATGTACATTTTGAATGTACAGAAGCATACTGAAGATAGTTTGAAAAATATTTTAAATAATTATTTTAATCTGTCATTCAAATTTTCATGTTAAGATACATGGATTTAGAATTTATTTTATTTTACTTTTTAGCATTAATTGGTACATTTTATGCATTTATGTATGTTTTAATCTTTAAGTTCAAGGTTGTATGTGCATGTTTATTATATAGGTAAACTTGTATAATGGGGGTTTGTTGCACAGATTATTTCATCACCCAGATATTAAACCTCGTACCCATTAGTTATTTTTCCTGACTCTCTCCGTCCTCCCAACCTCCACCTTCCAATAGACCCCAATGTGTGTTGTTCCCTTCTATGTAACCGTGTGTTTTCATTATTTAGCTCCCACTTATCAGTGAGAACATGTGGTATTTGGTTTTTGCTTCCTACATTAGTTTGCTAAGGATAATGGCCTCAATCTCCATCCATGTCCCTGCAAAGTACGTGATCTCATTGATTTTTTATGACTGGATAGTATTTCATGGTTTATATGTATCCCATTTTCTTTATCTACTGGTCACTGATGAGTATTATGTTGATTCCCTGTCTTTGCTATTGTGATTAGGGCTGCAATGAACATACAAGTGCATGTGTCATTATAATGGAATCATTTATACTCCTTTGGGTATATACTCAGTAATGGGACTGCTGGGTCGAATGGTATTTCTGCCTTTAGGTCTTTTGAGGAATTGCCACAGTGTTTTCCACAATGGTTGACCCAATTTACACTCCCACCAAAAGTGTGTAAGTGGTCCTTTTTCTCCACAACCTCGACAGCATCTGTTATTTTTTGACTTTTTAATAATAGCCATTCTGACTGATGTGAGATTTGCATTCCTCTAATGATCAGTGATCTTGAGCTGTTTTTTTTCATATGATTGTTGGCTGCATGCACTTGAAAAGTATCTGTTCATGTCTTCTGCGGACTTTTTATTTTATTTTATTTTATTTTTTGAGATGGAGTCTCACTCTGTCGCCCAGGCTGGAGTGCAGTGGCCAGATCTCAGCTCACTGCAAGCTCCGCCTCCCGGGTTCACGCCATTCTCCTGCCTCAGCCTCCCGAGAAGCTGGGACTACAGGCGCCCGCCACCACGCTCGGCTAGTTTTTCGTATTTTTTAGTAGAGACGGGGTTTCACCGTGTTAGCCAGGATGGTCTTGATCTCCTGACCTCGTGATCCGCCCGTCTCGGCCTCCCAAAGTGCTGGGATTACAGGCTTGAGCCACCGCGCCCGGCCCTCTGCCTACTTTTTAATGGAGTTGTTTGTCTTTTCTGGTACATTTCTTTTAAGTTCCTTGTAGATTCTGGATATTAGACCTTTGTTAGATGCATACTTTGCAAAAATTTTTCCCCATTCTGTAGGTTGGCTCTGTTGATAGTTTCTTTTGCTATGCAGAACCTCTTTAATTAGATCCCATTTGTCAATTTTTGATTTTGTTGCAATTGCTTTCTGCATCTCAGAGAGAAATGTATTATATTTGCCAAATGGGCAATTAGAAATATAGTATTGGACTTCAGGACATTGATGACTGGAGACAAAGTTTTGAGGTTTCTCTGCTAAGAGATAAGAAGAAGTCACAGGAAAATAAAACAAAGCAATGTAGTACACGAGGAAAGAGAAGACAATGGATGAGATCATTAATTAATTGTTTATTCTAGCCATGCATTCAGCAAATGTTTACTAAAAGCCTTGTTAGGTCTAAGAGAAATAACCATGAATAAAGCCATACAGTTGACTTAAAATAATTTTAATTTACCAGCAAAAATTGTATATATTTATGATGTGTGACATGATGCCTTGACATATGCGTATATTATGGCGTGGTGAAATTAAGGTATTTAACATTTGTGCAACACCACACATGCTGATTTAAACTTTGAGAAGTAGCAGCAACCTGTCTGAAAATAAAGATCTAAATTATAATAGGAAAATCAACCAGATTATTTTATATATTTATGTAATATTAATACCTTTCCTAAAATGCCCCTATAAAGGCGTGGGTCCCAGGCACTAAACCAACTATAGACCCATAGAAGACAATCAACTCTGTTGCCATCTTTGGTCCCTTGAAACTATTTTTTTCATACCTGCAGAAACTTCTAAATTGGATTTTAAAGATACTGAATAGCAGTTCTTCATCCATGGGCAACCCACTCATGCATATTTTGGACTGTATCTGTGGATTGGACTGTTCATAAAAAGCTTTTGGCTTTCTCAGAGCATCAGGTGTTGATTTAATATGAAATTTCATCCACAAAATCTACATAGCAACCAAGAGTTTCAACTTTGTCACACGTCTCAGCCAAGTGAACCTAGAAGGAGCTGTTGACAGAGATTTAGATTGATAATTCCAGTTTCTGAAAGGCCAATGACCAGAACAATAGGACAACCCATTGGCTACTGACTAGGGATATATTTCAATAATTTTAACACTTTAGGATGCCTATACATGCTATGAAAACTATTTTCAAGTCTATGTTCCGCTACAAGGCTGATTCGTTTTCTGCAAAGCTCTGGTAAACAACGCTAGTAAAGCAATCCATGAGTTTGGCAACATTTCTGAGGATGACTGCAAAGTTCCTAGAATATCAAGAGGTAGCAATTAATGATCTCTGCAAGTGCTGTGCTGGGAGACTAGCCAATATCAAGAGAAGTAATGGCAAGTTGTGGATGCACGCTTTGTCCTATCCTATGTGTTCTGCATCTATTCATATTGAAGTTTTCATTTTCTGGTTACCCATTCATTCCATTCCACTGTAGCCTTTCTGGCCACAGTGATATCTCCACTTAAATACCACTTGTAAGTGCAACCATTCCTGACAATTCTCTATTAGTAAGCAATATATCTTTCTTATTACACCCTAATTCTATACTTTGCTTTATTTTTATCTTTGGTGATCATTATCCTATGATATGTAATGCATTTATACTTTTAAAAATGTATCGTCTGTCTTCAACTAGAATATAATCTCCTTGAGGATACCTTTTTAATTTTTCATTATTATGATCCTTGTTTCTAGACCAGCTCTTGCATTAAGTAAGTGCTTTATACTTGTTGAATGCATGAATAAATGAATGCAAAAGTTGGGAGGCATCTTGTTATCTTAAGACCCCACATAGCTCATACCTGAAATGATTTTGACACATTTTATTAATCTTATGAAAAGGCCTGTAATCCCAGCTCTTTGGGAGACGAGACGATCACTTGATCCCAGGAGTTCGAGACTAGCCTGTGCAACATAGGAAGACCTCAACTCTATAAAAAATTTAAATAATTAGCCGGACATGGTGGCATGTGCCTGTAGTCCCAGCAACTCCGGAGGCTGAGGTGGGAGGATCGCATAAGTCCAGGAGGTTGTGGCTTCAGTGAGCCATGATTGCACCACTGCAGATCAGCCTGGGTGATGGAATGAGATCCTATCTCAAAAAATTTAAAAAAAATTTAAAGCAATCTTATTAAGAGGCACGATCATACTAGATGCGATAAATGCTGCTCCTAGAAATATATTAGAAATTTTCTTTCTAAGTATTTGTTTTGGTATTTAGGGGGTTCAAGAATACTAGTTTCTGTCTAGTCTTGAGCATATTTGTCCCTGATAACTGGGGTTATACTGTCTGGGAAGTCCTCTATATGATTTTCTGTGTAATAACACAAAGTTTTCTGCAATAAAATCAATAAAAACAGAGCATCGCACACTTTTTTCACAATTACTGCAGTTAATATGGCACCAATGTGATGAGTAACTTTAGCATTTGAGTTAGGTTGAGGCCATCTGTTTAAAGCTCATCTTAGTGGATTATGATATCATGCCAGATAATTTAAATATCCAGGTGGCTGGGAAAACAGTAAATCAAACTTCTGGCCCTAAAAGGGAAAAACAAATTGCTCTTGATATCCAGCATTCACAGTGACTCATAAGATCACACAGGCCAAATCAGGGGCTGCATACCAATCAGAGAAATTAAAAATCATCTTTCAATGTAGAAATATGGTCACAGTTTCCATCTAATTGCTGTAACCTTTTTTTAAATTCTATAAATAATTATATTTATATTCTACAAATAATTGCCAGAACCCATCTGACTTTTGTACCAGCCAAACTGAGACCATAATTGCAACGATTATTGACATTGTATGTAACCTACCCCCCTAATTTCCATATTAGAATGAAAACAGTACATTACATGTCTTCCTTAAAATATCACATTATAATTTCATGATTATGATTTATAATGAAGTTCCTGAACTGCTTCTTTTTGTCCTTTTAAGAATCCTTTCCCTAGAATTACAAAAAACAAATTATCAGTAGGAGTTGAAAGAATGGGGAAAACTTCATTGCCCCAGTTCTCTGTGTCTAACCTGGACACTTGGTAAAATTCTGCAGCTTCAACTTCGGTCTCCTCAAGATTCTTTATTATTTATATCATCACTACTTTCAAAAACTCCTCAGTTTTTGGTATATTAATATTTCTTAAGATCATTTGGACTTGGACATAGAGTTACAGCTTCTGTGAACATATTTTTACATGATTGTTCTGGAGGAATAGACATGAGGATAAATCAAAAGAAGGTAAATTTCATTTTTGTTGTTGTTGCTACTGTTCTTGTTCTGTAGGGTGTGTGTGTGTGTGTGTGTATTGGGGGGCTGGGGATTGTAATTATTCTTGTTTATGTTGTACAGGCAGAGATTGACCTTTGTATTAAGTTCCCTAGGGCTGCTGTAACCAACTACTACAAACTAGGTGGCTTAAAAAAAAATTATTGTCTAGCAGTTCAGGATACTAGAAGTCTGAAATCAAAGTATCTGCAGGGCTATGCTCACGCTGAAACATAAGGGAGTCTTTTCCTCGCTCTATGTGGCTTCTGGTAGTTAGCTGGCTGGCAATATTTGACATTCCACAATTTGTAAAGACATCACTCCAATCCTCAGTCTTCACAGACCCTATGTGTCTCTGCCTTCTTTAAAGACACCAGGCTTCTAGGATTAGGACACTAGCCTACTTCAATATGACCTCATTCTAATTTAACTCATTGCATCTGCAAAGATCTTATTTCCAAGTATGTTCGCATTTTGAGGTACTTAGGGTTAGGACTGGAACATATCTTTTTCTTAGGGACACAGTTAAACACATAGTAACCTCCTTTGTGTTCTTCCATCTGACCTTTTGCTTTTAGGAAGAGTAATTGCCAATGTGGCTGTTGTGGTCCCTGCAGGCTACTCCACTATAGCTGCTGTTGTAAGCAGAAGTGATCACATGTGCCAATCAAGACCCGATGCCTGGAGCTCCTAAACTAATGAGTCCTGAGCAGACACTTATCTCCACCTAGACTATGTGACTGTCATGCTAGCTGAGCAAATTCTTCATTGCCCAATTCCTGTGAACTTTCCCAGCTTTAGCTTTGCCTTCTTTAATAGGTGCCAGGAAGGTATATTTAAGAAAACAAATTTATTTCAATTTCAGTGAGAGGTGAATCATCTTGAGCATTTAATAATCGAATCATGGTGAATATAGCATGGGGATTTCTTTCATTAACTTTCTAGAACATTAAAGGTTTTCCGTGGGTGTGGCATCATTACATTTACAAATTGGGGCATTGTGCTCTTGCTGTTTCACTACTCATTATAACCAGCCTTGGACATTTAATCTGTTAATGAGCTGTATTGCCATGGTGGGAGCATCCTTACTGAGGTCTTCCAAAGCCCCTAATTCAACCCTATTCAGTTTCTCTCTGTATCTTGTTTAATTTTATAACCAGCAGATTAGCATGCCACCTGTCATGCCTACAGGAAACTGGCAATATATTTTAACTAATTATTGGTGTACCAGGTGAGTAATAGAAATTACTGTAGGATCTTGGGTATTTAAATAAGACTTTTACACATTTCCTGACTAAGACAGATATTTCTTGAAGAGGAAAGAAGGGTGAGAGTCTGGTCTGTGAGAAGGCTGGTTGACTTGTTCCTGCCTACTCAGGTATCTGAGAATAGGAATATCCACATTTACCCATGATTTCTAGGTTACTGTTTGAGTAATTTGTTTCTATTTCACAAAACACTTCAGTGTGATAACTTACTATTAATTATGATTCTTTGAGTTACCCAGGGTCAGTTTTGAAGTTCTGCTGGTGTTACTTGGAGTCTTCTACATAATTCCACTAGGCTGAAAGACTGTTTGGGAGGTGGTTTTTCACTCTCTGTCTCTTTCCATATAGTCTTTAATTGTTCGATAGTCTAGCCTGGCTTCCAAACGGCATGTTTTCTGGGTTCCATGACAGTGCACTCTTCTGTCACATTCTATCTATCAAATCCAGACATAATTTCTTCCAAAATAAAGGGTAATATAAATAAACTCATCTCTTATCTGAGGAAGGGCATGAGTGTACCCGAATGGAAGGAATTGTCGGCTGCTATATTTAGAAACTACTTACCTCAGTATCAAATACCTGCTGTCCAATATTGTTACTGATTCTAGTTCTTTCTTTCAATAAATTATGATGTTCCACTCTGTCAATAAAGGCCCTATCAGCAGAGTGAAACCACAAAATAGTTTGCACAGGGAGAATTTTATATTTAAAATTATATTAACTCTAACAGAGGATTGGAGTAACAAGGGATTGACTAGGTAAAAAAACAACCTTAAAAACTAGAACTAGCAGATAAGAAACATCTTATATCCTTAGAATTGAGTTAAGGTGCCCAATAAAAAGTCATCTGCCTCCCCGACCCAGTGAAGCAAAATATGATGACAGCTTCAAAGGAAAGAAGTATTCTATTTTTAATCACTTACACTGGGACAGACATTATGGACAGTGATGCTATATAATTATAACACATTTTCCTTATTCAAGTCACTGTGACTTTTTTGCTATTAAAAATTAGAAACATCAAAGTATGAAGTAGGATTACTCAGGTCAGAACAAAGATATTGTAAGAATGTCACCAAGATTTATAAATTTTCATTCACTCTGCTTTACTGAAACATGTACAAATTATCTCTCCAGGGTTGAATTGTCTAGAGATATTTGCAGCATCTTGTATCAGAAAAAAGAGTGACAAGTTTCATTCCATTTTTCCTAGAAGGAAGGATTATCACAGAGCCAGTGCCCCAAAGCCCTTTGGTTCAGGGACAGTATTTTCCAATCATGTTCTGAACAAGTTTCGAACATGTTAATTAATGTTTGTCTTGAAGAGTTGTTGAATAAAAACTAGTGGATAGCTTTCTCATATGAATTTAAAAGATTTTAAGATAGCATCTTCAACAAATCCAAAAACTATAAAATGTCTTTTGAGTCACACCTTTTGCTTCAAAATACTCCCACTGAAGCACGTAAATGGACAAATTCTATTGTTAGTAGAAAGCTTTATGACTTCAGATCACAATTAATATTTTAACATTCATATTTTCACCCAAAGGACATTTAGCCATCATGCTTTGACACTAACAATTTTATCTTTCTTCTGCTGGTAGTTGTATGACTCATTAAAACAAAGTATATGAAATAATCACATCTATACTGATGACTTAAATGGACATTGAAATAAGTGAATTAAACAAATTTTATCTTATAAGAAAATTTAAAATAGTTCTTATGTAATATTTAAGAAATAATAATTAACTTATTGAATTCATAGTGAAAAGTACTGCTGGACTACATCATCACAAATAGCATTATCCATTATTAAAATATAGACATAATAATAATAACTCTGACCATAATAAGCTACTTGAGGAAGCACATGTGGCTTGAAAATGTCAAAAAAGATATTATATAAATGCAACTGAGCAGTATAGGAAAGGAGTACTCTTAAAACTCAGCACATTGTGGTGGATATATGGCAACGTGTTGAAGATAAAGGATGTAGTTGTCATCTGGTTATCTGAGAAAACAGAGATGTTCATATCCAAAGAATAAATACAAGTGAAAAGGTTTAACATTGCATTTGGAATTTTTTTAGTATTCAAAACTAATGATAGAATAAAATAATTTTACAAAATATAAATCTGCAAATGTTTTTACCTGGGACAATGAGCCTTGACAGGATAACCTCTAGAAGAGCAAATCCACAATAACTTATGTAAAACTGTCAAAATGTTATATTGAGTAAAATTAATAGAAGAGTCAAGTATTATATTTTTATTTTCAATATCCTGATGAAAATAATTGTGTGTAAAACATAAATGAAATAGGGAAAGTAAATAAGAATGTTTTAAATATATATATATATATCCAAAATGGAAAACTGACTTAACAGATTTTGATTTAAAAATACATTTTCTATGAAGATCCATCAATTCTACAGAAAGTGATAGACCTCTAATAGAAATATTTGGTTTTAAACACCGCATGTTCTCACTCATAGGTGGGAATTGAACATTGAGAACACTTGGACACAGGATGGGGAACATCACACTATGGGGCCCGTTGGGGGTTGGGGGGTAGGGGGAGGGATAGCATTAGGAGAAATACCTAATGTAAATGAAAAGTTGATGGGTGCAGCAAACCAATAGGGCACAGTATACCTATGTGTCAAACCTGCACATTGTGCACATGTACCCTAGAACTTAAAGTATAATAAAAAAAAAAAGAAATATTTGGTTTCATAAGGAAAGCATCAAAATAATCATAAAAAATTATTTAAATTAAAATATTCTTGCATGGCAGTGCTAGTCCGATGGAGTTGAAATGGCAGAGTCTACACTTCCTGGGTACAGCTAGAAAGACACTGTTCAGGGAACAGTTAGATTGCAACCAGCTAAAGAGAAACCAGGATGTTAAATTTGGCTGTGCTAGCAAAGAAGCATTCAGGAAAATAAAGCAGCAATTATCCGTGAGCTGAGTTCCAGGCTTTTTTTTTTTGTACAGTTTTTGTATTCACATAATGAATGAATAGCATTGTCAAGAGCATTTTTAAGTGCCTAAGGATAGGACTGGCATTCTGCCAGGAAATCTTGCAAGTTCAGTTCTGAGGGGAATAAAAAAGAAATACAGGAACCTAGAGTGGGAGTTGTATTTTGTATTTCCTTTGTCCTCTTTGCATAGTTTCAGAATGCATGACAAATCCATTTCTGTAGCAATGGGATTCAGATTCTGGATTTTTTTTTAAAAGAACATAAGCTTCTGAGACTAGAGGTAGAGAATGACCTCCAGTGGCTGGTGTCAAAAGAACAGAACAGCCAATAAATTATGTTTGCCCTAGATCTGACAACTCATGTAGAATTACACTGGTACAGAACTAACCAGTACCCTGTTCATGTTGATGATGTTTCTTATTCCCCATATATGTGAACTTAATTATGACTGTATTATAATTTAGCAGATCTCAGTAAGTACACTCCAATAGCTATATGCAGTCTTAGAATTGAACACACAAAGCACAACATTGTGTTGCTGATGGCATGAAAGATTGAAGAAACTCCAAGACAACCAGAACTCAGAAGTCTGCAGTTATAGTAAGTGATATGACAAAATAAAGTAGGGAACAGTTAGATTTCTTGGGTCAAGGCTGAACGAAATACTGATGCAAGAAACAGAGAAGTTTCCTCCTAGAATTTGAGAACATGCATTGATAGAAAAGGACTCCTCTGTAAAAATGAGCAGATAGTGTTTGATATATGGCAATGATTTGACTGTATGATGGGTGCCTTGATCAGGTTCAGAGGTAATAATCTGCATGGAAACCTAATATATACCCTCAGGTAAAACTTCCTGAAATTTACATGAATAATACCAGACAGCACATGTGTCCTATTTTGATACATACCCTGGTCCTGCTGAGATTGTGTCTTTGCTATGAAGCAAGGCCTCTTTGAAGTACATTATTGTACTTAGATAAGGCCTTGTATTCTAGAGAGAGAGACAAGCTGGGAAAAAGTATTTTGTACACGCTCAATATGAATTTACTAAAAATATGAATTTTTGTCAAGGTCTAGAAAGAGGATTATAGTACATAAGAAATTGGAAGAAAAACATCCAAGGTCAAAGGTTCTTAAACAGTGTCAGCCAAATGTAACTTTCCATTTATACAGGAAAGATAACACATGACATCTTTATATACATTTCATTTTCAAACCATAAAGAAAAATCTGGTAGATTCTTCTGGCCAGAGAAATAAAATCAAATGAAGTAAATTATTTATTGTACCATGTAGCTAGTACAAGAAAGAGAAAAATAAGTAACACCTTCAAATATAGCAAAAACCCAAAGCAACAAGTATGTAGAGAAAAAAAGGCCATCCTGATAAGAAATAACTACAAAAGTGTTCGAAGAAAGGCAAAAACAGAACCTTAATTTAGATTAAAAATGGTAAACACAGTTGTATTAGTCCTTTTTCACGCTGCTATAAAGAACTGCCTGAGATTAGGTAATTTATAAAGGAAAGAGGTTTAATTGACTCAGAATTCAGCATGGCTGAGGAGCCCTCAGGAAACATAATCATGGCGGAAGGCAAAGCCGGCACCTTCTTCACAAGGCGGCAGAAGTAATTTCTCCATCTCCTCTCAGTTACTCAATGTGGTTGATCCAGACATCTGCTTTATACAACTATCTGGTGGTATCTACTTCCTTATAGGTCAGCTATTCTCTCTTGTTTAAGAGAGAAGCTCTAGAGTTAAAACCATTAGATCCTGTGAGAGCTCACTCACTATCACAAGAACAGCATGGGAGAAACCACCCCCATGATTCAGTTATCACCCCCTGGTCTCTCCCTGAACGTGGGAATTACGGTGATTATAATTCAAGAAGAGCTTTGGATGGGGACACAAAACCTAACAATATCAACAGTGCATGAAGTTTGAACAGAAACCTCTTTTGATTCTGAAAGCAATTCAGAATATAAAAGAGGGACGGGATCTGGAGCAGTTTCTCTATGTTGCCTGCCTAGAACCATTTCCTAGAGTCCAAGCTGAAAAACAAGGTAAAATATTCAAAATAGTCCCGTCTTCTAAGGTCTGAAAGAGTTGCATGTGAAAATTGTCTTCTCTAGTGCTAAGTGTGAAGACACAACTTAGTTTGTGAACTAAATTGGTCTTTCTAATTCTTTATCTCTGCATTTGACAATCTAGATTCTCAAAGAGTATTACCTGTTTCTGCTGACTCACTTATCCAGGTTGAAAGGTACGACTGCTAGAAGAAAGGAGGAACCCTGACTCAGATCATTTGATAGATTGGCTTTCTTGCTGTCTGCAGTCCACAGGAACTTCTTGGGCAGGAGTAGAGAGTGAGACAAGTGCTCAGGGGTGTTTAGGAAAACTGTCTACTCATGGAAATGAAGGAAATGAAGGAAAAGGAATTCTTCTGTGATGAGTGCATAAAGTTGACTAAGCTGATTCAAAAAATAGGCTAAAAGGTATAATTTAGATAAGTCTGTTCAAATCTTTTGTAGCAGTCTAACCTAGGTATTAAATCTCTCATGTTTTTGTATATTCATCTCATTTCTGCCATCCATGATTTTAAAATAGCATGTGTCTTTTTTAAGAGAGACGCTCTAGAGTCAGGCTGCCTTATGCTTTTCCATCGCTAACTTGCTATGGGCTCTTAGGAAATAGTAAATAATCATATGAATTGTTTACTGTGGGAACTGAAATATTACATAAATATAACATTCTATTGGAGGACATATGCCAAGCACATTGCAATAATTGGTTATTATTATTACTTGATAATAATATCAAATGATATAACATACCTTATATCTGTAGAACAATGAAAGATATAAGTAAAATGTTTACAGAAATTAAAAGTGAAATTCAAGTTTCTTAACAGGAATCATTGTGATTCCCTATAATGTTATGTTGCCTCAGCATCTATTTTGAATACAGGTTTAACTTTCTCATAACAGAGACAGGGTTTAGTCATGCTTAACCCAGTTTCCCTTTCTCCATCTCCTTTCATTTGCTCAATGTGGTTGATCCAGACATCTACTTTATACAACTACCCCATGGTAACTACCTCCCTAGGAGTCAGCTGCATAGAAGCTACTTGGCTCAGCCCATGACCCCTATACCTCAGGTAGACTGAACAGACATGCAGCAGTGCCCATCTCAGTCACAGAGCGGCTTCATGGAACTCACGCCAGCTTTCTCTAAACTCACCATTTCGAGCTCCCTGAGGAAAATCTGCTGGGGTATCACGCTGGTCCCCAGTAAAGGCTTTGGCCCACAGTTCCTAAACTCTTTCTTGTTGCCCATCCACTGGACGCGTGTGTGGGTTTCGGACAGCTTCCTCCTTCCTGTTGGCCCTGTGAGGTTCTCTCATCTCTGGGATCTGTAAGTAATAAACTGCTTTTGTTATTTCATATGTTTTGTTGATTTGCCTTCTCTGTATCTCCCTTAGCCAATAAACCTGAATTTAACTTCTTTCTTGGTCAGGGCTCTTCTAGAGAGTGGCTATCTTGGCAGAAATTAAACTGGACAGAGGTCAGACAAGAGCTGCAAGAGCATCCACTAGTATCAACAGGTTTCCTGTGAGAGAGACATTCTGGTTACCAGTTGGTCAGTTAGGTATTAGGTCATCTACCAGGATAAAGAAATATCCCATGAAAGGAGAACTCTAAATATCCATGGCCATATCTCCTAAATCCCCATCAGGACAGGACTAGAGTTTATAGCTACTCTTTAGATAGAGATCTCAAGATCAAATCAGAAAAAAATACTACAGTGTTATTTTAAATATTTGAGATTATCATTAATGTTTTAGCATATTTTTATCTGAGCTGTTCTCTGACTTTCTACATGTAACTACACATTTAACAAAATATATTAAATATTTATGAATGGAAAAGCAATTATTTATTAAGATGTGAAATATTAATATTCATAGCTGTTTTCAATTGTATGAATTTTTTCTTTACATTGTATCAGTGTGAAATATAATTTTTATCAGACTTTAGCAAATATTTTAGAAATTCTGTGTTTATTTGTGTTCCTGACATTTGATTGAAAATTTTCTATGAGGAAAAAAATGCTTCTTTACCTTAAACAAGTAACTAAAAATGCTATTAATATTTGTGTCAGGTAGCCCCCAGATTTAACATAATTAAATTTAGAAAACAAGATAGGGATCTCTCCAACCTATTGATATTTAGTTTAAATCCAGTCAAGTGCATTTTGAAATAGCTCTCATTTCCACATTATGTTACACACATAGATTTATGCTTTGCTGATACTATGACATCTGTGTCACTATCTTCTGTCATTATTTAAAGAGAATTGATAAACATGAGAACCAAAACAAAAATGGTTCCTACAGATAACAATGGATGAATTTAGTTGACAAATCAGTTGCATAAACCAAGAGATTCCAAGTCCAATTTATTTATCTCAATATTTGGAAATGCCGTTATAAAAATGCCATTTTAGCTAAGCAAAGGAAGTCTTTCTCTCACATCTAACTTTGCAGTGAAGTAGAAGGAAAATGAGTCACTATATATCCATGTGCTGATGAACGTGAAATTGACTTTATGAACAGTGTGTGGCCCATGAATTGGATTCAGATTGCCGTTAATGAATATAAGTGGATGTCCGGAAAGTAGAAGCCTGTGGAGATTTTCTTCAGCATATTTTCCAGTGAATACACACCTGCAAAAAATAATTCACTATTCTGATTTCTACCAATATATAATAAATCCTTTGATGCCTGTGTCGTGCTACTTCTCACAGCAATATAAAAGGGAGAGAAGATTAATTAATCCACTTCATCTCCAAGATTTTTAAGATTAGAAATAAAATATCCATATATATTAAGATTACCTAACTGAGATCCAATTGCAAACTCCTATACCACTTGTTGCTGTTTATAAATAATTTGCCCACTATTCACAATTCTTACCAATTTTTTTGTTGTGGCTTGAAATATTCATTTGGATCCAAAATAACATAAATAGGCTGGGTGCTGTGGCTCATGCTTGTAATCCCAGCACTTTGGTAGGCCAAGGTGAGTGGATCACCTGAGGTCAGGAGTTCGAGACCAGCCTAGCCAACATGGCAAAACCTAGTCTCTACTAAAAATACAAAAATTAGCCAGGCGTGGTGGTGCACACCTGTAATCCCAGCTACTTGGGAGGCTGAAGGAGGAGAATCGCTTTAATCCAGGAGACAGAGGTTGCAGTGAGCCAAGATTGAACCACTGCACTTCAGCCTGGGCAACAAGAGTGAGACTCTGTCTCAACAATAAATAAATAAATAAATAAATAAATAACATAGGCCAGGCATGGCGGCTCACACCTGAAATCCCAGCATTTTGGGAGGCCAAGGAGGGCGGATCACCTGAGGTTGGGAGTTTGAGATAGCCTGACCAACAGGGAGAAACCCCATCTCTACTAAAAATACAAAATTAGCCCATTGTGTTGGTGCATGCCTGTAATCCCAGCTGCCTGTTAGGCTGAGGCAGGAGAATCACTTAAACCGGGAAGGGGGAGGTTGCAATGAGCCGAGATTATGCCATTGCATTCCTGCCTGGGCAACAAGAGTGAAATTCTTAAATAAATAAATAAATAACATAAAGAAAACAGTAGTTTCCTAATGGTACCTCGACCTTCTCTTTGGAAGATCTTGCCCCTCAGAGTATGACCAAATAGTTCTTCAAATCCAAAGAAAAAATGTCCATTTTAGAGTATGAACTAGTTGCAATGTCTACCAATTATCAACCACCACCATATCCTTAGAAAGCACGCTATTACCATGTTTCAGTGTATACCAAAATAAACCTAGAGTAGGAACTGGCTTCCTCCCTCACTTGCGCATTTGTCCATTGTACATTCTATCAAGTAGGTTTAACAGTGCTTTAGTAACTTACAGATAAATTGTGGTAAAACTGTCCTGTTATTTTTGTCAATCAAAACTTGTAGCTTTCCCTCTAGGAGAGTCATGCATGAGCCCATGGGCCATGAATAGTAACAGATTTTGAGTTGTAAGCATAATGCTAAACTAAAAATGATTCATCAGCTGTAGAACTAACCCATTTTGTGTAGAGAAAGTTTGCTTTGTTCAAACTATTGATTTAGGGAAAGTTCTTAACAAGAACACGCCTTGCTTTTCCACAAGAAACATTTCTTGATGGGTCTGTTACACAAATTATTCAGATATGCAAGTTTTGTTTTGTTTTCTTTTTAAAAAATACAGTTCAAAATTATTGCTCAGGCTAAACCCTTGTTCCACATTTTTTATCTCATGCATTTTTAAAAGCTATTTTAAATGTCTGCCTCCAATCTCATTTTATTTTATTTTTTCAACTGGGTAATTGTCTTTGTAATTTATGTTTCCTTTCAGATATTCTCACAGGGAAACTTCATCACTTCTCTATTAGGGTATTCTCAGTCATATTACGTATTTCTTTTTCTCTCATAATTTGCAGTACTATTCCTGGATTAATTTTTTAAATCACCTTTACACAAGTATAATTTCCATGAAAGTTTGATAAAGTTCAATTTTTTTCTTTTATTTTTCATGTTTATAATAATTGTGTAAGAAATCTTTGCCTATTCAAAACTCACAAAAAATAATTTTTAGACATTTTACAGCTTAACACTTAATAGATATTTTTATGAATTAATTTAAGTAATTTTGTATATGTCATGACTTTAATTTTAAGGTTTCTTTTTTTCCACATCTACTTGTCCCAGCACCATTTGTTGAAAAGATTTTATTTTCCCCCATCGAATTGACTTGACACCTTATTTGAAAGTCAGCTTAACAAATATCCATGGCCTGATTTCTGGAATCTCCATGCTGTTTCATTTATTTTTGTGTCTGCCCTCACACTAATACCACCCTGTACCTGTAACTTTATACTAACGCTTGAAATCACATGGCAAAAGACCTTAAAGTCTGTTCTTCCTGTGCAAGCATTTTGGCTCTCCTAGGTTCTTTGAAAGTCTACATGCATTTTAGAACCAGCTTGACAATCTACAAAAAAAGCCTCCCAGGACTCTGATTCAAATTTCATTTAATGTATAGTCTTGTGACATCTTACAATGAGTCTTACAGTCAATGAATATAGTATATCACTCCATTTTATGTTTTGTTTCATTTTTCTCAGATCTGTATTATAGTTTTTGGTTTAGAGCTTTCACAAATATTACATTAAATGTGTCTCCAAGTATTTTCTGTATTGGATGCTACCATAAATTGTAGTTTACTCTGCATTTTAATTGTAATTGTAAGACATGGAAAGACAGAGATTTTTGTATGATGATCAGATTTCCTATGAACACACTACATTATTTAAGTATTAATAACATTTTTTGTAGACTCCTTATAATTTCTACAAAATCAATAATATCAAATGCAAATAGTGTTTTGCAGTTTTACTCTTAATTTACATATTTTCCCCTTGCTCTAATGCACATGCTAGAATCTCTAGTATAATGGTGAATTACAACCATAAATGTTCCAATATTAAACCAACATTTCTTATTTCAATTAGCTAATATTTTGCTAAAGCTTTTCTAGTTCTATAATTTTGCAGCTATGTATGCATCAACTTATACATCTGTGTTCTCTTTTATAATTTTTTCTGATTGTGGTATTATGGCAATCATAATTAAATAAGTGAAATATTGCAGAATCAGAAGGACTGGAGAGAGACTTTGGGGTGTGTACAGGAAGGTATCTTTATTGAGTGCACTCAGACCCAGTAGACTCAACATCCAAAGACTGGGTCCAGAACAAAGACAGCACTTGACTCTTATACACACTTCACAAAGCAGGGGGACTACCTTGAAGCAGGCTTACAGTTACAGTGGCGCGAAAGCAAGGATACAGAGGCAGAACAATTAATTAAATTGTGACAGGTTCATAACTCCAGATTACACGTGACCATTACCAAGCAACCCATTTGTCTGTTTTCCAGGTTTTACTCTAAAGAGTCTTGCACTGGTTTATCTCATAACCTTCTCTGTGGTGCCCATACAGCTGTAGTCCAGGCCTGCTCAGGCTTCTCATGATCTTCGCTGTACTTCTTAGATAAAACAGAATATTTGAAGTTACTAGTTACAGAAAACAAGAATCTATAAACTAATACCATAAAGCAAAGGAAAATTTATTTTTCTTCTCCGTATGTTGAGGGAGTGCTGGGAGAGTCTCCAGAGCACATTCCTTTGTGTCCTAGCTTCTTAGATAGTGTTTACCAAGACTTCTCCTGGGTCTGGGCTGTGCCGGTTGCTGCTTCTGGTAGCTGTCAGTCTAATACAGGAAAGCTTATTTCTTTCCTTTTTAATTTTATTTTTATTTCTTTCTTTAATTTCCCACCTCAAAACACCTACTCTGTTTCATCAACTAAGATTTATATGATTCATCCATTAAATATGTATTTGAATTTCTAATTTTGGTATTATGGTAATCATAATTGAATAAGTAAACATTTCCTACTGTATTTTATCAACTAAGAGTTATATGCTTCATTCATTAAATATTTAATAAAATTTGCCAGTACATTTACATAAGGCTGTTTAGTTTTTGTTTTTTTTTCTTTCTTTGTATAAAGGATTTTAATCATCAGTTATATATCTTTACCAGAAATAGGACTATTTAGCTTTTCTGTTACTTTTTAAATAAGTTTTGATAACTTGTGTTTTTCAAGATATTTGCCACTTTTATTTAAGTTTCCAGACTTGGTAGCATGAAGTTGTTAGATAATATTCTCTTAGCCATTGTGTGTTACAAATATAGTGCAATCTACTCTTTCGTTACTTTTGTTTGAGAAATCTAGTTTTTTTAATTGATTTTAATAATTTATTTAAAATAATATTTGTTCATCATTAGTTTGCTTTTACTTTCAGAAATGTCTTTTCTGTTTATTTATCTATTTTTTACTTTGACTTAATAAGCAAGCTCCTCTTTCCCTAGCTTCTTTTGGTAGGAGCTGAAATCATTAATTTATAAATTTTTTTCTACTTTTTTAATATAAGCATTTGCAGTTGTAATTCTTCATCAAGCCACTCCTTTACCTTTACTTGACAAATGTCAAAGTTCTTATTTGCATTTAGTTAAATATTTTCCAGTGTTTCTTTGGAAGCCTGCATTAGGGTCCTAGCCAATAAAACAATGGAGTGATAGCTATATATATATGTGTGTGTGTGTATATATATTTAATTATATATATTTATTTATACACTTATATATTTAATTATATATTTAAATATAATATTGATTATATAGAATGAAATATATTATATATAATCAAATACATTTATTTCATCAAATATATTTGATTATATATATAATTAAATAGAAAATAGAACTTGAAAACTGTGTTTATAAATAAATGACTACATATGTAGAAAATTCAAAATTAAGCATAACTTATGATTATTATTGAGTAAATTACTGGCTAAAAGGTCAAGATAAAACTAAATTTTGGAAGGCTTCTGGATACAATTCCAGCATGTAAGTTTTTGTATGTCATACCCTCATCATCACAGCAAGAAACAGATGGAAAAACTGAGTATCATTAACTTTTCTTGGTCTATCAGAAACAGATTTCAAAGCATACCAACTGCTCTGCAATTTGGATACAGCGTATCCAGAGAAATACAGAACTGAAGTCTCCTTACCTAGAACAGAAGCTGCCAGTCCCACCATGAATTTGTAGGACCTCTTAAATAAGTTTAAGAGTGAACTACTTCAGGAGACTGGAAACCTAGGTGAAGGGACACACACATTCATTGACTTTACATACAATACTCTCATTAGATTCATAAAGGACCCAAGGTTCTCTGATTACTCTGGCAGGAAGAAGGCAAGAGTAATATTTGTGAAGTACACCTAGAGCTTTCTCCAAAGTAAAGACCTATTCTCTAGGGGTAATGACTTTGCCAGAGTCATATCCAGCTGAATAAAGGCATTTTTCCCTCTCTGGTCCTTCCTAGCTTTCTTGTCTATCATAAAAGAGAAACGTCTATAAGAAGACATCATTACCAAGTGTCAGGGTTTCAAGGAAATAGATCAGGAGCATAGCAACAAGAACAGACAGAGTAGGAGGTGGGGGAATAAAAATGCTAGACCACTAATATTAGTGAAAATCACAGAAGTGAGATACAGGCTCACTGAAACATTGAGATTTAATCTGAAGATAATAGAATACTCCCCTTTTATTACACCTTACCACCACACCAATAGAGCTTCAGTATAATAAGAATGAATTACATTTAAAGAGCTGCAAGATACAGGTTCTCTCTAAGGGAAAGTAGGGAAGCATAAAGTCAACAAGGAGGACGAAATCAAGGACAATAGAGAAATCTGAAGACTCCAGAACAAGGTTGTACAATCTTTTGGCATCCCTGGGACACACTGGAAGAACCGTCTCGGGCCACACATAAAATACACCAACAACAATGATAGCTGATAGCAGCTTATATATATATATGTATATATATATATATATCCTAATGTTTTAAGAAAATTTACAAATTTGTGTTGGGCCACATTCAAAGCCATCCTGGGCCACATGTGGCCCACAGGCCATGAGTTGAACAAGCTTGCTCTAGAATCTTACACAAGATCAAATAATAAACACAGGTCCACTGAAATCTTCACACTAAAGCTCAATTAACTTCTGTCTCTATTACCCAATACAACATGTTACAGCTTTCAACAACAACAAAAAGAAATTATGCCAGAATGCAATAAAATACTTAATCTGAAGAGACAAAACAAGAATCAGAACCATACCTAGATACAACACAACTGTTAGGATCATCATTCAGAGAAATTAAAATAATTGTGATTACTAAGTGAGCCCTTAACAGAAAAAAAAAATAGAAATGTGTAATATAAACAGAGAAATGAAAAAAAAAAAAAGCCTAAGAACCAAAAGAAAATGCTAAAGGAGAAAAAAGAAGAGGCCCATTGATGCATTTATTAATCAACTTCCATGACTGAAGAAAGAATGAGTGAGCTGTAGGTAAGCCCATAGAAAATTTCCATATTGAAATGTGAAGAGAGAAAAAAAATGAAAAGAACAAAACAAAAGAGAACATTAAAGAGCTATAAGACAATTTCAAGAAATGTATCATACTTCAAATTGGCTTAATAGAAGAAAAAAAACGTAGCAAAAAAATTAACATTTGCAGTAATCATGGCTAAGATTCACAATATGAGAGACCTCTACTTCATCACAAGCTTTCAGCATTCACAGACTAGTTACAGGTAAGCAGAAGAACAAGTTGCCTAAGTGGACGTGGATATATGATCATGTCTTAACAAGGCAACTAGTTCCCTCAAAGGGCAAACCCAGCTTCTCCTCATATTTGGTGGATAATTAACACATTCTAGTATTTTTAAAAATAATCATTATCACAGTAACTAGCTTCACTCGATTATTTAGCGTCATCGAATCTCTATCATCACGGACAGGCAAGGCTCAGTTTAGCCAACCAAGCACTCTACTTCTAAGATTTTGACTTGTGATTAATCCAGTTATTTCCTCTGCTATAAGGAGAAAAGATTATATTGGATAGTTTTGTTTCCTGCAGCAAAGTAATTTTCTGCATGACCAGCAATAATGCAATGTGGGAGATTTTAATAAGAAGCAATTATTTTTAAATTTAAAACTTAAACAGAATGCAGATTGTAATAATATAGCAGAGATGTGCACAAAATTATGAGTCACTTTAAAAACTATTAACCCTGTAATGTGTTGTGTGTTCTTGTATGGAACAGGGCAATAAAAGAAACATAACTAAAGCAGAAATATTTCTCAGTCTCCTGGAAACACATATGTAATGTTGAAACTGACAAGATAATACTCCCTTTTTATGGCATTCCATAATTTAATGTGTTACCTTGTTTTCATCTCTGAAATTAATAGTTTTTTTACTGAAATAAACATTTATGAAAAGAACACATGATTTTTTATGTATATGTGTGTGTGTGTATGTGTGTGTGTGTGTTTGTGTATATATATATATATATATATGTATTTTTTTTTTTTTTTTTGGCCAAAGAGAAAAAGTTAACATCTGATGTTGGAAAATGGTCAATGATAAGAGATGAGATTTTGCAAAATAAAGTCATTGAATATGTGATGGAAAATACAGCCTCTGGCCCTCATTATCACGGCGTGTAAACTGAGGAGTTAAACAGTTGAGATCTCTGTGATCTAGTACCCCCATCTCTGCCTTTTATTTCCAACTCTGAAGATGGAATGCTATCACTAGATGGATGCAGTATATCTGTATCTGTATCTGCCAATATTATCTATATCTATGTCTCTATCTATCTATCATTTTTTGGTAGCTACTCAATCCTCTATTGAAACTAGATTTCATATTGAGACAGGATTGTTCCCCTGACCTCCCTTAATGGGCGGGACCTGGAGTGGCTTGTTTTACTTAGCCTGCTGCTGGCCACTCCTTGTTAAGAGGGAGTGTGTGAGCAAGCAAGTGCAAGAACCAGAAGAAAGGAACACTGGAATCAGCTAGCTGCTTCGCTCTGGTAGCAGTAGGCTCTATGCGTTCCACAGTAGCATCCAAGCCCCTTCCCTCTTGGCACCCAGAAAGAATCAGGTCACTAACATGGATTGAAGGGTACTGTATGGAGAGGATTTTATTGGGCAATGGATGTGGCTCTCAGTGGAATGGGGGGCTGGATAGGGGATGGTGCAGGAAGAAGGTGATCTTTCCCTGAAGCCACACCTTCTGATGTTAGCTGCGTCTATCTGTAGCCTCAGATGCTCAGCCACTTGTATCCTCAACACTCAGCTCCTTGTGTCTCCAACACTCAGCAGCCTGCATCCCCAACCTGTTGCACCAGCTGCTTCTATTGTGCTGCCAGCTGAAGTCTTTTTATACTCACAGGATAGGGGGTGGGACAGGCCGAAAAGGCAATCATTTGGGCAGAAAAATGGGGTCAGCTGTTTTCACTTAGGGGTGAGGTTCTAGGCTAGAGGCAGTGGAGGTTGCAGTGAGCCGAGACTGCACCACTGCACTCCAGCCTGGGCAACAGAGGGAGACTCCATCTCAGATAAAAGGACCTTTTGGCTTTTTTAGTCTTTTTTTTTTCTAATTTTGAAACACAACTGAGACATCATACTGACACCTATTGTGGAAGGTATAATTTAGCTGACAAACCCTTAGATATAGCTTTTACAAGTTTTTGGTTTTAATTTTCATCAAGTATTTCACTTTAATATGTTATTTACAGGGTTAATTAAGGAAAACATGAAATTTATGACAAACGGCAATACTTAAGGACATATGGGAATTGAACAAAAAATAAAATTAATTTTCTTCCTTTAAAGCTATGCACTAGTTTAATTTATTATTACTTTTAATTTAGTTTGTGACTAAAAAGTTCAGGAGTGTAGTAGCTAAATGAAATACGTGTGATATTTTAAATGAGGAATTTAACAGATTTTTATCAGTGTGTTTTACAAGATGGATTAAAGTAAGTTTCATTAACCACATCCAGTTTAATTCCTCAATCTTTTAAGAAGAAAATGCATTAATAGAGATATATTTAGTGAGATTTTACTATGGATATAGTCAGGCTAAAAAGAGAGACATTCATTACTCAAACATTCTCCTGAAATTACTTTTAGCAATTGGAATAACTTTATATATGCAATAATCAATTCAGCTTCAATGTATTCTTTCTTGGACTTGATTTCGTTTCCAGCAAGCAGAAAGAAAATGAATATACATGCAGACATAATTGTATTTTACTTACTATGGAAACATTTTTATGTTATAAATGAGAGATTACACCAATATCAATCTTACATTGGGTTCATAATGCAGTTTCTCAAGGATATGTTCTTGGTCATTATCTTGCCAATCATTATATTCTCTCCCTCTTGCACTCAACTAACAGAACGCTACTGGTGCTATGGAATATTGAGGTTTTCACTCATGGGCCTTGGGAAAATGTGGGAAACAAAACAGAATACTCATTGCTGTAGCTGCTATTTCTCAAGAAGGCAAAATCTGTGTGCTCAGCCCCATTGTTCCTCTAGTTTTAAACTTTTATTTCTATTGGTATTGTCTCAATATTGGCTCTGGAAGGAACTTGATGCGAAGTTCGGCATCCAGGGAAAGGCATGGTTGATCATGCTTGAGTCAGGCATGATCTGCCACAGGTGAGGCATTGCCCTATCCTCTGTGGTCACAGAAATGAGGAATGACAGTTAGTCAGGAGAAGACCATGTGCAATGGCAAAAGGGCCATTTCTCAAACAGAAAATAGAGTTATTCAAATTAGAAAAGAGATAGTGAAGCCTGCAAACAAATGATAACTGCAGTCTACCAGAATTACAGTCTAACAGAAATTACAAAGGAGTTCACGGTGCTTCAAATTCCTGACAGATACTAATTTTCAGGATTCATGGAGAAGATATCAGAATTCCCAAATTATCAGAGAATCACAAAATCATCAATTATTCTTAAATATTTTCAATGTTCTTTATATTCTACTCATTAATATGGATATCAAGAATGCTTAATAAATTATATTTAATGGTAGCTACAAAAAATTATAGTCTAGAGGTAATACCCAAATTCTTGAAAGTGCCAGGAAACACTCAAGATAGTGTTTGATTATTGTCACATTGGCATCTCTTAGCAGCATTAGCCTCCTACACATGCTAATATGCAGAATTGCCTAATTAAGGTCATATTTTGCTTCCAAAACTTTTTTTTTTTTTGGAGACGGAGTCTTGCTCTGTCACCCAGGCTGGAGTGCAGTGGCCGGATCTCAGCTCACTGCAAGCTCCGCCTTCCGGGTTTACGCCATTCTCCTGCCTCAGCCTCCCGAGTAGCTGGGACTACAGGCGCCCGCCACCTCGCCCGGCTAGTTTTTTGTATTTTTTAGTAGAGATGGGGTTTTACCGTGTTAGCCAGGATGGTCTCGATCGCCTGACCTCATCGCCTGACCTCGTGATCCGCCCGTCTCGGCCTCCTAAAGTGCTGGGATTACAGGCTTGAGCTACCGTGCCCAGCACCAAAACTTATTTCTTGGAACACCACTCATAGGTTTTTATAAAGAACGTTACATGCACAAATCTATTACTCTTGGTTTTATTCACAAAAAAATGACTCACTTTTAGCAGTAAAGTAGACCTGGAACACACTCTTGTAACAGTGCAAAGGCTGCAGGCAAAACTGACTGGATTCTGACTGCTTCTCCATTATGTGATCCTTTCCAGCTTCCCAGAAATGGTGAGCTTAGCCTGTTAGTCCTGCCTGTTAGACTTCCTGCCCTCTCTTGCATTTACGAGGAAACTAATCTTCTTCCAAATCTTTAATCCTGAAAATATGAGTCCAGAAATTTGAAAAGTATGAAAAATTATTGTAAGCTTAGTTGTCAATATAGAGAGGTTGATGGTCCAAGAAATTCACTGATATCAATTAAAAAGCAAAAACAGGAAGTAATCTGTGTAAACTCATATTTATAAATTCATTAAAAACCATCACAGGAACAAAATTCATACTTCACTTTTAAAAAATCAATACTTCTCAAAATTTAGAAAAAATTACTTTTCACAAACTATTTATTGTATTTTAGCAGTTGGTTTTCCTTTGAGATTCAAAAGCAATATGTGAATAGAGATACTTCTCATTTATATTTTCCATTTTAAGTGAGTAATTCAGTGGCATTTGGTACATTTACAGTGTTGTGCAACCACCTCCTCTATCTAGTTCCAAAACAATTTCATCATGTCAAATTTTAAAACAACCATTAAGCAGTTTCTCTTCCTTCTGCTCCTACTCACTCCTTGACAGCCACCAATCTGAATACTTTCTCTTGGATTTTAGGATATGTTATGTAAATATATTCACATATGTCCTTTTTTCTGTAGTTGCTTTTAATTAACATAATATTTTGGCAGTACATCCATGTTATAGCATGTCTCAGTACTTCATTTCTTTTTCATGGGTGAATAATACCCCAAATACGATTCCATTTTATGTGTATATCACATTTTGTCCATCTCTTTAACCATTGATGAGCATTTGGGTTGTTTTCACCATTGGCTATTGTGAATAGCACTATTGTGAATATGACTGTGCACATAGTTTTCTATTCTAGGAGTGGAATTGTGAGGGTCATATGGTTACTTCTATGTTTATCTTTTTGTGGAATTTCAAACTGATTTTCACAGATACTGAATGATTTACATTACCACCAGCAATTAAGGAGGGCTCCAATTTCTTCAGATCTACATCAACAATTATTTTCCATGTTTTTAATTATAGCCACTTTTGCAGGTTTGATAGTAGTAACTTTATGTGGTTTTGATTGGCATTTGCCTAATAAGTAATGACACATCTTTTCATGTGTTTATTGGCCATTTATATGTCTTTGGAGAAATGTCTACCCATGTCCATGATTTATTTATTTAAATTGGGTTGTTTGTCTTTTTGTTGTTGATTGTACATATTCTTTGTATATTATGGGTATGAGGCATTTATTAGATGTATGATTTGCAAACATTTTGTCCTCTTCTGTAGGTTAATTTTCTTGATAATGTGAAATGTGTTACTCCATATGTGTATGTTGAAACTCTAACCCACAATGTTACTGTATTTGAAGTTAGGGAATTTAAGGTTAAATGAGATCATACCTGTAGGATCTTTAATAGGAATGGTGTCCTTTTAAGAAGAGGGAAAAGAGCCATGGATGTACTCATAGGGGAATACCTATGTAAAGATAATGAGAAGGTGACTATCTGCAAGCCCGAAAGAGAGGCCACAGGAGAAACTAAACCTGCAGACACCTTCACCTTGGACTTCCTGCCTCCAAAAGTATAAGAAAATAATTTATATTGTTTAAGCTACCCAGTCTGTAGTATTTTGTCTTAGGAAACCTAGAAAAACAATATGTTTTTTTTTAAATGCCCAATGGGTTTTAATTTTGATGAAATACAATTTTTTTTCTTTTATTTCTTAATTTTTTTGTCTTATAGCTAAAGAATTCATTGACAAATCTAAGGTCACTTGAATTTAATCATGTTTTCTTCTATGGCTTTCATGGTTTTAGTGCTTATATTTCTGCCAATGATCCCTGTTCAGTTAATTCTTTATATGGTGTGAAGTAGGAGTCCAGTTTTATTCTTTTCATGTAGATATTCAGTTGTCTAAACATTGTTTTTGAAGAGATTTTCCTTTTCCCATTTAGTCATTTGGCCCTCTTGTTAAAAATCAACTGACCATAAATATATGGAATTATTCCTGGACTCCCAATTCTATTACATTGGTATATCTGTCCTTATGCCAGCACTACATTGCTTTGATTACTATAGCTTTATAGTAAGTTTTGATACAGGGAAGTGTGAGTCCTCCACTTTTTTAAAGAACATTTTGTTTATCTTGTGCCTCTTGTAATTCCATATGAATTTGATATTTGATTTTTACATTTTCCAAAAATAAGCCACTGGAATTCTGATAGAGATTACATTGCCTCTGTAGATCACTTTTGGTTGTAATGGCATCTTAATAAAATATGAAGTCTCACATCCATGAACCCAAGATTTTTTTCCTACTTATGTTGATTTTCTTTGATTTCTTTTAGCAATTAAAAAAATTCAGTATACAATTCTTTAATCACCACCATCACACACTCCACTAGACATAACCAAATTTATTTCTATTTATTTCATTGTTTTGGATGCTACTATCATAGTTTATTTTTAATTTTAAATTTAAATTTTTGATTTCTGGTGTATTTAGAAACCCTACTGATTTTTGCTTGTTGATCTTGTATCCTGCAATGCTGATGATTTTATTTATTAATTCTAGTAGCTTTTTGTGTATTTTTTTAGATTTCCTGTATTTAGGATCATGTCATCTGCCAGTAGAAAAAATTGTACTATATTCTTCCCAATTTGAATGACATTTATTTCTTTTTCTTTTTAAATTTCCCTGGATAGAAAGTCTAGTACAGTGGTGAAAGTGTGCATCCCTGTCTTTTTCCTGATCTTAGGGGAAAGCTTTCAGACTTTCCCCACCACAATTGTATTAGCTGTGGATTTTTAAAATATGGGCTTGATCATGTTGAGGAAGTTACTTTCTATTTCTGTGTATTTAATGTTTTTATTATGGAAGTGTATAGGATTTTTTGTTCAGGATAAGTTGAGATAATCAATTGTTGTTTTTATTATTCTATGAATGTGGTGTATTATACAGATTGGTTTTCTCATGTTGAACCAAATTTGCATTCTTGAGATAAATCCCAATTGGCTGCAGTATATAATCTATATAATATGCTGTTATATTTGGTTTACTAATATTTGAGAATGTTTATATCTATATTCATAAGTGATGCTGACCTGTTAGTTTTCCTTTCTTATGAAGTCTTCCATCTGGTCCTGAACTTTTATTTGTTAGGACGTTTTCTAACATTGATTCAATCTCGTTGCTTATTCTAAATGTGTTCAGATTTTCCACTTTTTCTTGAGTCAATTTGGTAACTTATTTGTTTCTAGGAATTTGTCCATTTCATCTAGCTTATCTAATTTTTGACATAAAATTATGTATAGAATTATTTCTAAAATCTTTTTTTTTCTTTCCTTTTTAATTTTTAATGACCAAAACAAAGCATCTAAAACTGCAGCTTCTGGAAGAACCACTTGTTCTTGCCTGTCTTGTATCTCTCCTCAAACTTGACCTTGGCCTCTCGTCGGGCCTTGCGTTTTAGAGCAGGATCTCTGAAGACATCCTTATTGACGACAGTTTTGTCCAAGGGGATATCCACAGAGGACCTTGTGGGCATTAGGTGATTGTAGTTATAAACTTTCACAAAAGACTTGATCTTTGACCTCTTGGCGATCTTCTTCTTGCCCATGGCAGCTGTCACTTTGCGGGGGTAGCGGTCAATTCCAGCCACCAGAGCGTGGCTGTAGGGGCGATCTGAGGTGCCATCATCAATGTTCTTCACGATGACGGCTTTGCGTCCAGAGTAGCGTCCAGCCAGGACAAGCACCACCTTCCCAGGTTTCATGAACTTGCCCATTTCGGCAGCAACCACTCAGGCCTACAGCCTATTTCTAAAATCTTTAAAAATTTCTGTAATGTCCTTTCTCTTTGTCAATCTAGCTAAAAATTTGTCAATTGTGTTGATCTCTTCAAAAAACTATACTTTTGTTTTCATTGATTTTCCGTATTATTTTTCCGTTCTATATTTCATTTGAACACATTTTTAAATTTTATCTTTATTATTTCATTCCTTCTGGGAGCTTTGGGTCTCATTTTTTTTTTTCCTGATAATCTAGTTTTCTATTGTATAAGATTAAGTATTTGTTTGAAATCTGTATGTTCTTTAATGTAGGCATTCACTACTATAAATTTACTTCTGAGGAGAATCTCTGCTGCATTCCATGTTTTAGTATGTTGTGTTTTAATTTGTATTCATAACTAGAGGGAAACACAGGTGATGGAGAAAAAGACGTAGAAATATCATCCACTTGCAAAGTATAGATTTGTTTGTATTATAACATGAATAAATAAGTTAAATTATGAGACAGATAAGAAAATTTGAACACTGACCATTGATGCAGTTATAGTTAATTTTAAAATCAAGTTTAATAACATTTTAGTTATTTTAAAGAGTTATAGTAATTTAGAGATGTATTCTGAAATATTTTAAAATGAAAAGATATGCCTGGGATTTCTTTCAAAATGAATCTTGTAGGTTGGGAAGAAAACAAGACTGACAATGAGTTGTTGAGGTTGGGCAATGTGTACACTAAACCTTACTTTATCTTATGTTACGGTATATACTGTTAAAACTTGCATTATTTTCATAAACACATTTGCTAAATGCAACTGTTATCAAATAAAGTCGATTGTGCTCCATTCATGCATTATTTTATCTGAATATTAGGTTTCCAGTTAAAAATGTGTGTGTGTATGTGTGTGTGTGCACGCACATGTGCATGTGCATGTACATGTGTGCATAGATCAGAGATTTTGTTAAACTTGCTTATTGGTAGATATATCTTCATAGCCATGAGGCAGGTTGAGTGTACTCTGCTAGTTCCAACTTTTTTCTAGTCTCTTTTTCCTGCATAGCAGCTTCTTAAGTAAAGGAAGAGATAAAGTTAGTCCCTAATGTGTTTAACCACTGCTAAGAAATTTCAGGTTCTTAATTCCTATTTTAGAACAGCAAGCAATCATTAATGACACAAGCAGTAATTACTGGCTTTTCCCATTGCAAAGACCACTTGAGTAGATAGAATTGTATAATGGGGTTATAAAAATGCCCAGAAAATTATAGTACTTCAATTCTGTGCCTATAAACTATTATGTTGAGGACAGGCAAAGAAATATGACCATAATACTATTTTATAAAGTAAATGGAAAAAGACAACAAAGATATACATTTCTTTTATTTTGTTTGGTTCCAAGAGAGGCAAGAAAAAGAAACTCCAAAGTTTGTTCAGTTTAGGGCATAGATAGATACAGATATGTAGATAAAAATATAGATATCTCAGGTAGAAATGTAAATGTCAAATAAAAATTCTGATGAAATTTATCTCACTTTTTATATTACCAGAGAAAAACTGTTTCATAATAATTTTTGTTTAAAACTAAAACACAAGTTTCAATTTAATTTACAAAGATTTTTATATTATATATAAAGTGACCAAAGAAGCAGAACTTTGAAATTTAATTTTAATTGACTTGAAATACAATAGAATTAAAAGGGTAGTTAGACTGACACCGAAATTACCCTTCAAAATTTAATATCTTTTAGGAACTTATATAATACAATTCATATCATTAAGACTTAATCTTCTGAAACACTAGTCGATAAAGATGAAGTTTTTAGATAACAAATAACGTCAGAAACCATTGGAAGTCCTCAGCAATTGCAAATCCATGAGCTTACAGTACAATTTGGCCAAGGCAAATTATAGTCATTCTGAAGAAATTCTTGGGGGAAAAAAATGACCTTTTCTAGAACTGAAAGCCCTCAACCTCAAGGACCTTTTGGTAAATGGGCCTAATGTGTTGCCCTCAACAGAGAGAACAGCAGGAATAATTTTATGACCATTTTAGATAATGCACAGTATTGGTTTGCCTCGATTTTTCATATGTGCAGGAATGTTTACCACCAGCACAAAAGTTCTGTTCAGAGATACTCGGTAATGTTGCAGCATCTTCACCAGCCCTATCATCTTCTGATTTAGATTGCTGCCTACAAATCATGGACTATTGGTATAGGAATACATAGTAGTTTCCATTCTAGACACAGGTATACCCCATTTTATTGTGTTTCACTTTACTGCACTTTGCAGATATGTTTTATTTCTTTTTTATTTTCTTACAAATGAAACGTCTGTAGTATCCTTGCATCAAACAAGTCTATCAGGGACATTTTCCCAACAATATGTACCTACCTTGTGTCTTTCTGTCACATTTTGGTAATTCTCACAATATTTCAATCTTTTACATTATTATTATATTGATTTGGGTGACATTTCATCAGTGATCTTTGCTATTTCTATTGCAATTATTTTGAGACATCAGAAACCACACACATATAACACAGTGAACGTATCGATAGAAGTTGTCTGGGTTTTGAATACTCCACCAACCAACTCATCCCCTGTCTCTTTCCCTCTCATCGAGCCCTCCTATTCCCTAAGACACAACAATATTGAAATTAGGCCAATAAATAGCCTTACAATGGCCTCCAAATATTCAAATAAAAGGAAGTCACATCTTTCTCACTTTAAATCCAAAGCTAGGAATGATTAAGTTTGGTGAAGATGCCTTATTGAAAGCCAAGGTAGACTGAAAGCTAGGCCTCTGGCACAAAACAGTTAACCAAAATGTAAATGCAAAGGATAAGTTCTTGAAAAAATTTAAACTACTACTGCGTTGAACACATCAATGATAAGAAAGTGAAACGGCATCGTTGCTCATATGGAGAAAGTTTCAGTAGTCTGGGAAAAAAAGCAAACCACCACAACATTCTTTTAAGACAAAGCCTAATCCAGAGCAAGGCCCAAACTCTCTCCAATTCTGTGAGGGCTGAGGGAGGTAAGGAACCTGCAGAAGACACGTTGGAAGCTGGCAGAGATTGGTTTATGAAGTTTAAGGCAAGAAGTCACATCCGTAACATAAAAATGCAAGAGGTTTAAGGCAAGAAGTCACATCCGTAACATAAAAATGCAAGAGGAAGCAGCAAGGGCTAACGCAGAGCCTGCAGCAGGATATTCAGACGTCCTAGCTAAGATCATTGACGAAGATGGCTAATCTAATAGATTCTCAACGTAGAGAAAACAGCTTTCTGTTGGTTTATGATGCCGTCTACATGGCTACCTTCATAACTACAGAATATGATGCCATCTACATGATTACTTTCATAGCTACAGGATCAATGTCTGGCTTCAAAGCTTCAAAAGACAGGCTGACTTTACTGTTAGAGGCTGATGCAGCTGGTAACTTGAAGTTGAGGCCAATGCTCATTGGGTGTTCTGAAAATTTTAGGTTCCTTAAGAATGATGTTAAATCTACTCTACCTGTGCACAACAAATTGTACTACAAAGTTTACATGAGAGTCCATCTGTTTACAGCATGGTTAACTGGATATTTTAAACCCACTCTTAAGATCTATTGCTCAGGAAAAAATAAGATTCCTTCAAAATATTACTGCTCATTGACAACGCACCTGGTCACCCAAGAGCTCTCATGGAGATCTATAAAGAGATTAGGTCGTTTATGCCTGCTAACATAACATCCATTCTGCAGCTCAGTCAAAAGAGTAATTTTGACTTTTGAGTAAATTTTAATTTAATACAAAATTAAAAATACATTTTGTAAGGTTATAGCTGCCACAAATAGTGATTCTTTTATTGCATGTGAGCAAAGCAAATTGAAAACCTTCTAGAAAGGATTTACCATTCTGGATGCCATTAAGAACATTCCTGACTCATGGGAAGAGGTCAAAATGCAAACATTAACAAGAGTTTGGAAGAGGTACATTCCAACCCTTTTGAATGACTTTGAGTGGTTCAGGACTTCAATGGAGAAAGTAATTGCAGATGTGGTAGAAATAGCAAGAGAACTCTAGTTAGAGGTAAAGCCTGAAGATGTGACTGAATTCCTTCAATCTCCTAATAAAACTAAAGGATGAAAAATTTGGTTCTTACAGATGGCAAAGAATGCAGTTTCTTGCATTGAAATCTACCTCTGGTGAAGATGCTGTGAACATTGTTGAAATTACAAAAGCAATTTAGGATATTACATAAACTTAGTTAATGAAGCAGTGGTAGAGTTTGAGAAGATTGACCTCGCTTTTGAAAGAAGTTCGACTGTGGATAAAAATGTGATCAAACAGCATCAGAAGCTACAGAGAAATATTTCCTGAAAGAAAGATTCAATTGATGTGGCAGACTTCCTTGTTGTTGTCTTTTTTTAATTGCCAAAGCCACCTGAACCTTTAGCACACCACCCTGATCAGTCAGTAGCCATCAACTTAAGGCAAGACTTTCCACCATCAATAAGACTTTTTGAAGGCTTAGAATAGCATTTGTAAGCAATAAAGTATTTTAAATAAAGGTACGTACAGTGTTATTTAAGACAGAATGCTATTGCATACTTAATAGACCATAGTATAGTGTCAAAATCACTTTAATATGCACCAGGAAGCCATGCAATGTTTGCTTTAGTATACTAGTCTGGAACTGAACCCACATTATATCTGTGCTATGCCTGTATACGTGTACATATGTATATACAGACAAAGCACATATATATATAGACTATATATATAAAGAGATGTGTGTATGTGTGTGTGCAATGGCATTGTGTCTAAAATAACACTGTACATGCTTTTATTTAAAATACTTTATTGCTTAAAAAATGCTAACAATTTTCTAAGCCTTCAGAAAGTCTTTTTGCTGGTAGAAGGTCTTGCTTCAAGTTGATGGCTGCTGACTGATCAGGATGGTGTTTGCTAAAGTTTGAGGTGGCTTTGGCAATTTATACACATATATTATATATACATTTATATAACCATATATAATTATATATAAACTTATATAAATATATAATTATATATAATTAAATGTTTAATCTTTGAGATATACTATCCACATGTCAAGCATTCAATTGTCACATGTGGTTCATGGCTACAAAGAGATACAGAATTTCTTTCATTGCAGAAAGTTCAATCTGACAGTGCTGAGCTCATCAAATAAAAGAAGAGGGGCAGAGAAAAAAGAGATAAGTTTTTAGGCTAGAGTTTCATGAAACAGCATCCTTTTCGCAGAGAATTGAAAACACTTTTCATTAATAAAACATAAATTATAATGTCAAGGTTAAAGGGAGATATAATTGGATTTTTAGCCAAAGGCAAGATTCCTTTTATGCCACTCTAAATAACTTAGAATTTATAGTCCAGGCCAGGGCATATTTCTACAATAATGTTCCTGTAAGCAGGAATCCATGAAATATTAATTGGTGCTCACAGTAAAGAAAAGATGAAGAGCAGGAAAAGTTTAAAGACAAAACAAACATGAGAATGAATTTTCTCTAAATCTATTTTTTTTTGCATCTGACCATTCACTTGAGCAGATGACATATCCTAAAAATCACAATCTCAAAACTTATCACTTGAATTTATTCTAAAGCTTCAGTAAAAATTTGATGTTTGCCCGAATAGAATAACCCCACTCTTTACTCAATTAGTAGTAAAACCCAGTCCAGAAAAAGAGCATTTGGAAATAATGAGTCCCTAAAGGGTTCTAAGCAGAAGAGTGAGCTGCTTATTGAGCCTTCCATTCATGATAATTCACGTGGCAACTATGGTGGTGGAGGGGGTGGGGGAGATTTGTGAACACTTTGTAAAGGCAAATATTTTTCATTGTTATTTCATTAATCTGTGGAGACATGACAAAATAATCAGAGCAAGAATATTGTGCAGAAAGCAAAGAGCATGAACTTAAGGAAAATGTTAGAAAATAAAATTGCACATCTGACTGATAAGACGTGCATAAGGAAAGGAGAAGAGTCTAACAGGACTTCCATTTTTGGTTCAGGAGGACAGCCACTCAATTTTCTGAAATAGAGCATTGTAGAAACATCAACAAATGTTACAGGAAAATACAGCCACTTATTTTGAAAATAAAATGATTTTCAAACACTTGTATATATCCTAGTAGATCTAGGTAGTCACACTTACTTCCTTCCACTCTTTTTCTGTCCCAAACCGATACAGATATAAGAGTTTTTCCCTCAATCCTTTTTTTTTTTTTTTTTTTTTTACTACATTATCACTACTTAAGACAGTAATGGGCATGCTAGATAAGAATGAAAACTGGGAACAATAGAAGGGCTTTGCATCAAAGCATCGCAACATATTTAAAATGTCTGATCTTTTTTATTTTTTGCTTATCTGCTGAACAACAGTCTCATATTAGTTGTTCTTTTATGGCCATCTGCATTGACTGATAAACCTCTTCTATTTCAGTTTATTCTCCTAATTCCCAAAATCATGTTAATTGATTATGTAGCATAAACTTTCTTTGGTTCCATCTTCTAAGCACAGCAGGACTCTAAGTGTTGTTTGTTGATTTCATCTAGGTAGATTTTTAACTACAGATAATGCCCTTCCAGTTAGTAAAAGAAGGCATTTTGTCCTGTCTCTAACAATAGTTTTAAAATTTCTGAGATGTTTTGTTTAGTTTTAGAGTTGGCATTATGTCCCTTTCTGATTCTGTGCTATATCTAAATATCAAATCTATTTAGATTTACAAGAGATATTTTCAGGTCAATTCTGACATGTCAGTTTATCAATGCATACAAAATACCAAGTCTGCCACTATCAAGTGGACCCTCGGTGACAGCTGCACAAAAGCTTCCAGAACTAATCATCTGGCATCATTCTGTTTGGTACTATAGCCCACAGATTTAATAGCTATAATTAAGTTTGTTTCCTTAGGAGAATAGAATTACAGACACTTATTTTGTCCCTTATGATCCAACTGATTATGCTTCATCAAGTTTGAATTTGTTTGGATGTAATAGGAGTTTTCTCAGCTGGTGAATTTGTGTGTGTGTGTGTGATAAATTAGTAATTATACACACTATTGCGACTCCAGGCAAACAGTTAATATTAGACCACTTGATTTATTTGTTGCTATGATCATCCCATTTATGTTTGCTGGTATTTTAAGTCGTTTGTTTTCCTACTGAGGTTAAAATTTTTCCTTTTAACACCAGTTTATTGAATGTGAATTGCTTCTTTTATTTGTACATGTTAGTTGGGTGGCAATTGCATGTATACAAATAAGCTTTTATAAAGGCTGGATTTCCCTACGCTTATGAAGTAGTAATTTAAACTTCATATAGTGACAATAAATACTCATGATTCTTGACACATTTTTTCATTTTAAAATAAAGTAATTTTGCTCCTCTTTGTCTAAGTGTGAAGATGCAGAAATGTCTCTAGACAATGTAGCTTTTCTCTCTCATTTATATTCCTATCTACATAAGATGCTTATTCTAACAATCAAGAGACATGTCGGTTCTGAGAACACGTTCAAAATTTTATGTGTACACATATATGTGAATGACTCTATGTTTGTGTATGCAAAAGCTACAACCTGTGGAAGACAAAAGAAAGTGTTGAGTCAATTTGCTACAGTGGACTCATATAAAAAGCAAACAAAAGTTAAATGAATTCATTTCCATCATACTAATTCCACAAGAGAGAAAATTATTCTTTCTGATTGAAAATTAAAAATGTTTTCTAGTCTGGATGGAAGAAATAATTGTTACTCTGTTTCCATAACCCCTTTCCATGCTTCCTAAAAATATTATAACTGGCTACTGTCAGTTTACATCCCCTTCTAGATGTGTAGGTATAAGGAGGCATAAAATCAACTTCATTTAGCAGCATGTCAAACTCTAGGCACACATGTAATTGTCACTAAATAAGTCGTTTGAGAAATGTGGTCCGCCTCATAGACAGACTTTAAAAGATATTGAAGATCCAATCAGGTTTACGTTGTCATTTTGATGACTGAATAACATTTGGTGACATGACATTAAACTCCTTAATATTGAGGTATATTAAAAACAGGCACATCAACCAAATTCAATATTATGTGTCACTTGTGTTGATGTTTTAAAAAATATATTATGGGTCTTATGTAAACATTCAAGTCAATATAAGGATTTATTTTCTTTTTTGACTGTGGTCTAGTGGTAAAATTGCAGCTTATATCAAAAAGTTCAGTTTGTATCCTGCAGCTAATGTAACATCTCTTTAGTTACATTGGCTGGCAAACTTTATTTGTTTTTCACATCTTAAAATCCATTGTTCTGGGACTCAGATTTGTAACTAAACTTTCGATTTTCTGGAAAACTTTCAGAGATTTCAAGAGAACTAGTTATCAGTACCATTCAGTTCATTCTTGGTGGTTGACACTGGGGGAAAAATAGCATACTGTGAAAAGAAAATTTTGTTTTTTTCCTCAAAGTCTGTTCTCTTCAATTTGTCTAGGATAGCCAGTAGGTACATCTGCAAAGTAGAAGAACAAAAAGACAATTCATCTTGAAACCTATCTTCATTTTACATACAGTGAAGTACCTTGCTTTCTGAGGTGTGTATTTATTTATTTATTTATTTATTTAGACGGAGTCTTGCTCTGTCGCACAGGCTGAGTGCAACAGCGCAATGTCGGCTCACTGCAACCTCCACCGCCAGGTTCAAGTGATTCTCCTGCCTCAGCCTCCCGAGTAGCTGGGATTACAGGCATGGGCCACCACGCTTGGCTAATTTTGTATTTTGTTAGAAATGGGGTTTCTCCATGTTGGTCAGGCTGGTCTCAAACTCCTGATCTCAGGTGATCCGCCAGACTAGGCCTCCCAAAGTGCTGGGATTACAGATGTGAGACACCACCCCTGGCCTTTTTTTTTTTTTTTTTTTTTCTTTTTTCTTTTTTTAGATGGATGCAGTGGCGCAATCTTGGCTCACTGCAACCTCCGCCTCCAGGGTTCAAGTGATTCTCCTGCCTCAGCCTCCCGAGTAGCTGGGACTCCAGGCTGCCCACCAGACCTGGCTAATTTTTTTTTTAATTTTTAGTAGAGATGGGGTCTCTCCACATTGGTCAGGCTGGTCTCGAACTCCTGACCTCAGGTGTTCCACCCACCTTGGCCTCCCAAAGTTCTGGGATTACAGGCGTGAGGCTTTCTGAGTTTTATAGACCACAGACTTATTCCTTACTTTGGTTCCCACTCTTTATTGATGTTTTTGGATTCACGATTTTGTTGTAAATTATATACTGGCTTTGAACTTTATTCTTCCTCTTATTACCTCCTCAATGCTGGTGGGAGCTATCTGTTGAATATTCTACACTGGTCGAACTCAAGTTTCCCCCACCTCCAACCCCAACTCTACCTATGCCATTCTTCCCTGGAATCCTACCTGATGGCAAAACTGGATAATGAATTGATATTTGATTAATACTTCTTCATTACTGACAACAGTATAATAACCTCTGGATTTTTAAATGAACTTTTTCTGATCTAATTTAGTGTTCAGGGTGTTTACTTTTTCTCTGGGTTCCTTAGTAATTTTTAAAATTTATTTTCCTTTGCTATATAAAATTTATTTTCCTCTGCTATTGGTTGTTTAAAATATCTTTCAGAGGAAAACATAGTATAAATTGAGAATAAAATATATATCATATATTTAATTCATTCTCCCTATCTTTATTGATTATATCCTATTTCTAAAATATAGTATTAGGTGTTTCGAAAAACACCGAGATGAATAAATCTTGGGATTATGTTTCACAAAGCATATATACCAATTATAGTGATATAAAACTGATGTAAATAATAACAATATAAGGTAGAAAGTACATTGAGATGTATTTAAGAAACTCCCAAAAAGTAAAGGTGACTTCAGACTTGATGAATTTTGAAAGTCATCTTTAGTCAATTTGAACTTAGGCTGAGATTTTAAAACCAGGCAACTGTATACGATTATAATCTCATGAAGGAAGGAATATGGGAGGCTTTCACACCAAATGGATATTGTTCAAGTTGAGCTAAACTTCAGGATATACGTTAGTGCAAAGTGTAGAAGTATAAGTCACTATCAGATTATATAATACCTGTTACAGGAAAATTGCCCATTGTAATTTGGCAGTGAGTATCAAATGCATTTTAATAAGTATGTTGACATGGATGTTTTTCTTAAAGCAGCATATGATGGCATACAACAGTTCTGACAGGAGCTAGAAAATAATGAGATTGAATCTAAGGGAGTTGAAGTAGCAGGTCTTGCAAGCACCCAGCCCAGCAGCAATGAAATCATGCTAATTGAGAGAAGCACAGGCAGAAGCCAATAACTGGAGGCTACACCTATGAAGAATGTGCAAAAGCACCACAACAAATGATCTAGTCTTCTGCAAAATAAGAATAGCACATAAACAATTTGGTAGAGTGAACCGTAACAAACAAAAGGAAAATGCTGTTTGTTTTTTTGCCACATCCCTGTTTTAGATTACTCTCTTCTATGCTTCTATAAGAGTACCTGTTTTTCTTATTGTAAAATTTATTTTCCTTTGTTGCAAGCATCTGTTTATTTCTTGAGACAAATATATACAGATCCTAATTCCTGGACCTTGTGCATGTTACTTTACATAGCGCTATGATTTAAATGTTTGTCCCCTCCAAAATTAATGTTGAAATTTATTTGCCACTTTAACAGTATTAAGAGGTAAGATATTTAAGAAGTGATTAGGACATAAGGGCCCTGCCTTCATAGCTGGGATCAAAACATTATAAAAGAGCAAACTGAGTTCCTTCTTGCTCTCTCACCCCTTGCCTTGTGCCATGTGATGATACACCAAGAAAATCATCATCAGAAATCAGAACCTTGATATTTCCAGGCTCCAGAACAGTGAGCCAATAAATTTTTGCACATTATGAATTACCCAGTCTGTGGTATACTGTTATAGCAGCTCAAACGTACTGAGATATATGGCAAAGGAGACTTTGCTGATGTCATTAAATCAACGTTCTTGCAATGGAGAGATAATTCTAAATTACGTACAAAGCCTTGATGTAATCATAACAACCATTGCAGGTGGAACAGAGAACTGAGAGTCAGCAGAGAGGGTGATATGAAACAGAGACCGGAATAATACATTTTAAGATGGAAGAAGGAGCCACAAGCCAAGAAATACAGGTAGCTACTTTTACCTGAAAAAGGCAGGGAAATAGATTCTCCTATCAGAGCCTCCAGAAAGAGCCAGTCCATCTGACATCTTTACTTTAACCCAGTAAAACTAATTTTGGACTTCTGACTTCCATAACAAGATAATACATTCATGTTATTTTAAGCCACTTAGTGTGTGGTAACTTTTCACAGCAGCAATTGGAAATTAACACCCCTCTTTAACTTTCCACATCCTTCATTGTACCATAAACTTTGTGAAATAGAATAAAGGTAATTTCTATCTCACTCATTTTTTAAGTTTTAAATCACAATATCCACAGAGCCTGGCAAAATGCTTGGTACATGGTATCTATTCAATAGTCAATGTATCTTTCATTAATTAAATGATCATATTTATTAAGAATAAAGAGACACAATTAAAATTCAGAACACTGGATTCAACAATGAGTTTCTTTTAGACATAACTCAGCTAAAAGATATTAGGGATATGGTAACCTGAGTTGTAGAAATGTTTAAAAAATGAATACTGGTATTCACAAAACAACAAACTAAATATTTTTTTTCAGTAGAAAACTTAAAATTTGACTAGTTGCAATTTTATAAATATATGAAGTTGATAGATACATTGAAACTCTCACTATTATTATAACTGGGAATATTTTAGCAGATTATACAAATTATGCAGCAACTAAAATTTCTGCTTAAAAGAGAGGATAATAAACAGGTGAAACTCATTATTCTAGATATGAGTTTTATATCCAGAATGATGAGTTTTATATATTATAATAATATTTTCTATGTAAATTTGGATATGTCAATGATATCCACATACAATTTGGGATGATTAATTTATAATAATAAGGCAAATAAGACATGGAAAAATGTACCCCTAAACAATGAGGCTGTTCTTCGAAGGTTATTAAATAATATCAAAAAGATGCATTGATTTCACCTTCAAAAGGAAATGGAGTTAGAGGGGTCACTGTCCATTTGTTTTGCTCCTTTTCAACATTCAGATGAGGCCTCAGACATGGAACAAGAATAGTATCCACACACAGCACTGCTGTTCTGCATGCATAATGTGATTTATAAAACTTGCTTCAAATAACAGGGAAAGGGCCCAGCACAAGGGTAATTACAAGCAGGATCATCTAAAGAATTTACAAAGACAGGAAGCTTGCAACTGAGAATGCATAGGTCCATCAGTAACACAAATAGCACCGTGTGAGAGAATGATGTACAAATTATGAGGCAGAATGAACTTATTTAACAGCACCTGGGAACTTATCCAGGAATATTTTATGTTTTCTCTGAAAGAACATTAATGTGCATACAAAATAGGGCAATTTTCATGACAAAGTCCTAAATAGAGAGAACATTCAAATGTCATCGAATTATGCCTCCTTTAAAGTTGAAATATAAAATACCCTTTCAATTTTTTGACTAACAAAGTGTATATGATCTCTTTCTTGTTTCTTTGATAGATTCTTATCATAAAGGCACCCATTTTAAGACATTATGAAAAATGATGGTGATTGTATTATAGCAACTGTAATACTGTATTTATTTAATTATACAATTACTGAACTTGTTCAATATTAAAAAGAATGCTGCAAACATCAAAGGCTGAAAAATTACTTTCCATCCCATATTTGAATACCAATATATGAATTAAATTTTTAAAATACTGCATAAATTTAGAAACAAGCACTTTTATTTCTTTTTTATATCATATTTAAAGTATGTTTGCTTTTACATACATAAATTTTGATGTAATTTTGCTAATTAATTAGTATGTTTTCAAAAACATATTTGCTTTAAGACTTTCAGAAATGTTTATCTTTTCAGAAATATTTTTTAAATGTCTTTTATGTAGGGCTCAAGAAGCTAATGGAGCTGCATACAGTCCAGGTTGTATACACAAAAATGAGGCAAAAAGTCCACTTAACATCAATGAGTTCCATAGATTTCTATGTATCTATTAGTTCTATAACTTGTAGCCATGTTTGTAAACCCTAATATGGCAACTACCCTTGACCACATCAGAAACATTTAGGGCTTATGAGTTAAAGATGAGAAATAAAAGAATTCAGAGAAGTCTAGAGCTATGAAAGTTATGCAAAGAAAAATAAATATATAAAAAGTGACAAATAACTGTGCCCATAGTGATCTATGCCTATATAAAAGTATTTTCCAACATATGGAAAATATATGTCTAATATGTTGGTTTGTTGACTACTGCCATTTAGAAATTTATATTTACTCTATAATAAAGTAAAATTGATTTTTTTCATAAAAATATTGAAAAATCAGGTTTTCTATGAATGGTGTCCCTGAATTTAAAACTGTCTTCTCCATACACTTACATTTCCCAAGTCTTCGTATCTCTTGCTGAGACTCCATTTCTGAGTCTAAATCTGAATTCCCATATTGTTAATAATCTACATGTCCAAAGGAGACTGGATAATTTTATTTTTTTGTTTGTTTGTTTTTGAGATGGACTCTAGTTCTGTTGCCCAGGCTGGAGTGCAGTGGCGCAATCTTGGCTCACTGCAACCTCCACCTCCAAGGTTCACGCCATTTTCCTGCATCCCTCTCCTGAGTAGCTGGGGCTACAGGTGCCTGCCAGCACACCTGGCTAATTTTTTGTATTTTTAGTAGAGACAGGGTTTCATCGTGTTAGCCAGATGGTCTTGATCTATCGACCTCGTGATCCGCCCACCTCGGCCTCCCAAAGTGCTGGGGTTACAGGCATGAGCCACCGTACCCGGCCTGTATTCCTAAAATCTACTGTTTTTCTTCCATTTTCTGTATCACTAAATGGCACAAAAGCCAAGAAATTACAATAGACTCTTTTGCTGCTCTTTTTCTACCATATCCAATGAGTCATTTCATTTTTATAAAATTATCTCAATGTTGCCTTCTCTCTATCTTCAGATCATCTTCTTAAGTCACAGCAATCTTGCTTCCCACTTGCGTTCTAGATCTAGCATGGAATGGACTTCCATCTCTAGACTTATCCTGACTCAGTAACCCCTTTCAATCTACTGCCAGTGATTTTTGAACCTATAGTTATGATCATGTCAGTCACCTGCTTAATAAACTTTAAGGACTTTCAACCATCTTCAAAATAAAGTTTGTGTAGGAAGAACATGTTAAATCAAAACATTCGTGTTTCAGGTAATTCCTAGTTCCTACCTGATTTAAGGGTTTTTTATGCATCAAATAAAAGGTATGCCTCATGGGGATGGCTGAATTTGATTGATTATGAGGAAGTTAGTGCTTCTCTATGAACATCAAAATAGTGTTGGGGTTGAGTATTAAAAGTATAGGTGAGAAAATAGGTTCCAACAAATGATCTTGATGTTTTACGGTTCTTTGTTAAAGAAATTTCTCACCCAAAATGGGATTTTCATGTTAAGATCCAAACCTAATTGCCCAAGATCATTGAGAGTTTTGTTGTTGGTTTTGTTGTTTGTTTTGCTTGGTTTTGTTTGCTGTTTTAGTCTATTAAGCAGCTGGAAAGGCTTTAGGGAATGTTTTGCTGAAAAATAAAAGGTAAATGCGTATCTATTTTTTTGTTGTTGTTACAGAAAGAAGATGGAAGAAGGAGGAAAGAAAAAGAAAAGGCAGGAGAATGGCATAAACCCGGGAGGCAGAGCTTACAGTGAGCTGAGATCTGGCCACTGCACTCCAGCCTGGGGGACAGAGCGAGACTCCGCCTCAAAAAAAAACAAAAGGGTATAATGTAAATATAAATGCTGTCTTTATTTCTGGATCTAGCAAAGAGCTGGTTTGAAAGAGCATTTGCTTATAAGACTACAAGGCTGACGTCTCCAATCCCTGCAATGCTCAAAGTCTGTGCCCTTCTAAGTAAAATCTAGTTTCCCTGACAATTAGTCTAATGGAATGCCTGGGTGTAGGAATATTGATTCCAATGACAGTACTTACACAGATGGACCATGAGATAGTTCTGCTGGTTCTTCACTGACAGCACACAACACATGGATGATCATAACTTTCCCATATACCCCACTGGGGCAAAACCAGAAACTGAGAAAGCTAGATGGGAGAAAAATGATGTGGAAGGGGAGTTCTCCACTAGGAAGAATCCTATGAGTAGATAGATACAAGGACCAAGAGGGCCTAACTTTGGGCTGTGGAAGTGGAGTTACATTCATAGCAGCCGTAGTGAGTCACTGTGGGAGAACCACCAAGCCTCGGTCATGAAGAGCAAGTGGGCTTGCTGTTATAGGAGCTAAACCCTGAACCCTTCCACCATGGTTACAGAAAGCTTCTAGGGGACAACATGAGACAGCTTAGCACTTCCCCAATATTATGAGGAAACCCAAAGGCCCAGATGTCATTTGGGAAAGGAGAACCAAGAAGAAGGACTTCAAAAAAGGAAGAAACCATGAACTGTTAAGTAATTTACAAACTAGACTCTTCTATATTCTCTTATTTTATTTATTTATTTATTTTTGAGAGAGAGTCTCACTCTTTACCCTTGATGAAATGCACTGGCCCAATCACGGCTCATGGCAGACTCAAAATCCTGGTCTCAAGAAATCTTCCAGACTCAGCCTCCTAAAGTGCTGGGATTACAGGCATGAGCCACAGCACCTGACCTAGACTGTTTTAAACTAGATTTCCCTGAGAAAACTTTCACTGAAAAAATCAAAATTATCCCACTGTCATAAAGAAAACTATCTGTTATAGAAAATTACATTTTTGTATGTTTAAACATGTCATATAAATATTTGCACTCCACTATGAGAACAAACTACTTATAAGTCATTTCAATCATTAATGAATATCATAATTGAGGGCCTGTGCTGGGTGCCAGAAATCTACCAGTGAGCAAAACAGCACTGATCTTTGTCCGCAGTAAGTTTACAGATCAGAGGAAACAGAAAAATAAACAGATAAATAAAACAGTTCTGAAAATTGCGTATGAGAACCCAAAGCAGAGGTACCTAACCAGGTCAGAAAAAAAAAAAAAAATGGAGCAAATTGTGCCTAATAACTTGGTATTTTTCTGCATCCATTCAATGTTCTAGCTACATTTCTTCACATGTCCCATTATTAAGGTCCACGCTTCCATGCAGTTGCATATGTTGCTCCCAGCATTACTTTCCTGTTATTGCGCTAACAAATTGCCGCACTTTTGCAGCTTAAAAACAACACAAATGGATTATGTTACAATTCTGGAAGTGAGAAGTTCTAAAATCAAGGTTTTCACAGGGCCGGGTTCTTCTGGAGGCTGCAGGAGAAAATCTGTTTCCTTGCCCTTTTCTGCTTCTAGAGGCTTCCTGCGTTCTTTCCCTTGTAAACCTTCCTTCCTCCCAGCATTCCAGCCTCTGCTTTCCCCATCGTATCTTTTTCTCTCTGACTTGAACTTCTTGCCTGCCTCTTATGTAAACCCTAGTGTCTACACTGGGCCCACCAGGATACTTCAGGATAACCCTCCAATCTCACGACCTTTATCTTAATTATATCTGCAAAGCCCCTTTCGGCATGCAAGGTAAACATATTAACAGATTTCAGGGATGAGGCCATGCCCGTTTGTGGGTGGGGGTGGTTGTAGGAAAAGCATCATGCAACTTACCACTCTTTGGTCACTGGAATTTCCATCTGGATCTTTTTAGAATTAATCATTACCATTTACTAAAGTGTGGATGGTAGAAAAAAAAAAGAAGACAGATAAAGAAAGGGCAAAGAAAAGCAAATGGGAAGGAAGGAAGGAAAGAAGGAAGAAAGTCAACCACAGATCATCACAGAAAAAAAATAATACTGATTAGTGATGAATCGTTAGAAGTAAAAACTGCAGGATAGCTAATGCTATACCTATTTTGAAAGTGAGATTTCAAACGACCTCTCCAATTTGCCTTCACTTTTATGTCCAAAGGTATGACCATAAATCTATCTTAAAGTCAGCAAAAGAACTTCAGATCCACTTTTGAAGTCATTTGAAATGGCTTTAAACTCATTCAAAAATAGTCATATGTTAGCCTTAACAACATGTCTACAGCATACTTTTACTTCTCTGGCTCAAAAATTGTGCTGTTAGGTCGGGCGCAGTGGCTCAAGCCTGTAATCCCAGCACTTTGGGAGGCCGAGACGGGCGGATCACGAGGTCAGGAGATCGAGACCATCCTGGCTAACACGGTGAAACCCTGTCTCTACTAAAAAATACAAAAAACTAGCCAGGCGAGGTGGCGGGCGCCTGTAGTCCCAGCTTCTCGGGAGGCTGAGGCAGGAGAATGGCGTAAACCCGGGAGGCGGAGCTTGCAGTGAGCTGAGATCCGCCCACTGCACTCCAGCCTGGGTGACAGAGCAAGACTCCGTCTCAAAAAAAAAAAAAAAAAAAAAAAAACAACTGTGCTGTTACCAGGTGGATCTCAGAGAATGAGACACATAGGATGTTTCATAGAGTATTCTTAGCTCTACAACATCTTCTCTCAATTTATCCTACTAAGTTCGAATTACTGACCTTCAGGGCATGGAAATAGATTTACTATTTCAGCATTTTACAAAGCATTGTCTAATATGTAAAACCATCAGCTAACATAAGTTTCCTGTTAAACTAAGATATTATGCCCGAGTATAGGATATAATCCAAAATATGACTCTTATTAAATGTGAAATTATCTATATTTATATATTTCAACAACATAAAATCTATAGAATGTCTCTAGCACTAGATAAGAAAACAATATCTTCTTGTTATATATAATATTTGTTCAATATATTTTTCTTTTAAAAAATGTATGTCATGTAGGCCCTCCACCAGTGGTTACATCCCTAACCAGATACTGAACCTGCTGGCCCTTGATCTTAAACTTCCCAGCCTCCAGAATTGTCAGAAAAAAATTTCTGCCCTTCAGTAATTACCTAGATAGATAGATAGATAGATAGATAGATAGATAGATAGATGATAGGTAGATAGATGATAAATTATAGATAGATAGATGATAGATTCACAGATGACAGATAGATACATAAATGATAGATAAATAGATGATAGATAGACAGATGATAGATGGATATATAGATGATAGATAGATAGGTAGAGAGATGATAAATTATAGATAGATAGATGATAGATAGATAGATGGCAGATAGATACATAGATGATAGATAAATAGATGATAGATACATAGATGATAGATAGATGATAGAGATAGATGTTAGATGGATAGATAGATGATAGATAGATAGACAGATGAGAGATAGATGATAGATAGATAGATACATACATACATACATACATACATACATACATAGATAATCTTTTAGTCCCCATAGAAGTAGCTCTTCATTATTGAAGGATAATTCACTAAAGACGTTAAGGCAATTCATCTTAAAAGTATCTGTGCTCTCATTTGCTGTGCAGCAAACCTCTCACATGAACAAATTTGTCTTTATCCTCTTCTCTTCAAAGTCATAGCAATATTTCAAATTACCTTTAAAGCAGTATTTCCCGAGAAATAATTGCATTTTTCTTTATTGTTATATGGTCCTCTAGATATTTTTGCTTGTCACCAAGGGAAGGACATCAAGTGGCTCCCCAGTGATAGGTGATGTTACCTTGGATGCAGACATCATCCCTAACCAGATACTGAACCTGCTGGCCCTTGATCTTAAACTTCCCAGCCTCCAGAATTGTCAGAAAAAAATTTCTGCCCTTCAGGAATTACCCAGTATCAAGCATATTCTTATAGCAGCACAACCTAAGACAGGGAGGCTTTTGGTATCTCTCCTCTGAATTATCAGAATTAACTTTGAAATGGTTTTTCTACTGTCACTTTCCAATAATTCTCAATACAAATGTATGATTACATAAACATTTGCTCAAGAACCTGTATAAACAGACTGGTGGATAATGACTGGATCCTCAGGATATGCAGGGCTCAAGAGGAATGAAATATCTTGGGGATATGGTTACTTAAGTGATACTGTCACAGTGAATTTCATAGAAGATGGTGCTACCAGACCAATCTGAAGATAAATAAAGTATTTCACAGCCACAAGTTCTGTCTTCAAATTTATTTTGCTTGCATACTTATAAACCTACAAAAAAGAAACTGGTACAATGGTAGGAAATTGTTGCTGCTAAATCATCTCCACCACTGGAAAAGCCATAAAATGGGTATCTTTTCGAAAGCAAATCAGTTATATTATCTCTTTGGATTAAAGCTAAAATATTATACTTGAGTTATGTAATTGTTATCTCTAACAATTATCTATCAACAAGGCAGTGCCAAGGCATTAGCCAATAACAAAAAACAAACACATCAGAATAGCTAAATGGAATGAAGTGTTTTTTGGTTTTGTTTTTGTTTTTGTTTTTCCTTTTGAAATCGTAAACTTCTAGGTGGTTAGCATTAAGGTAGAGAGTACCCTGAGGTAATACGATTGTTTCTGGTTTAATTGTTTTCAGTAGTAGGGAATTTTCAAAATATTGAAGGGTTATGAAGTGTGACTTGTGAAAAGATTTTAGCAATCTTGAGGCAAATATTGCTTAAAAATATTGGATTATGATAATAATGAATTCATTATCACTTTAGAACCAAAATGTTTCTGCACAAAGATGGCAATGGTATATGTCAATTAGAAATAAAACAAAAGCAGTTGCTTCCTATGTAATGAATTCAAGAGCTAATAGTTCAAAATACTTCAAATAGTTTCATCAAATAGATGAAAATACCAAATGTATAACGTTAAATTATGTTAGGTATGATTGATTAGGAAACTCAGTGAGGTTGGAATGACTTGATTATCAATGAAACGTATTTATGTATACATGGAAATAAAATACTTATACTTGTATTATTTTATCTTCATCCATCTATTGATCTGTCGGTCTATTTATCTAGTTACCTATCTTTTATATGAAATTTATTATGAAAATTTGAATACCTTCTGTCTTCATTGTGGTCCATGAGGTCCTTGAACCCAGAAACCATGTTTCATTTGGTGCTGTATTCTCAGTTTATGCATGTGATTGATAGGAACTCCACAAAGATTTGTTAAATTAATTATTGGTTATTTCGTTAATATTATATGAGAATACAGTTAAACTTCTTTGAAATTAGATATGAGAGCTAGAAATGTTTAGTCAATGTGTGAGCTTATTCCCATTTAAACAGGTATATATGTCTTGGGTAAACTATACCTATTGTGCATTCCCAGCGTGAATCCACTATGGCTACTCATTCTTTTGTTGTTGTTGTTGTTGTTTAGTTTTTTGAGACAGAGTCTGTTGCCCAGGCTGGAGTGCAGTGTCATGATCTCGGCTCACAGATGCAACCTCTGCCTCCCAGGCTCAAGCAATTCTCCTGCCTCAGCCTCCCAGGTAACTGGGATTACAGACATGCACCACCACGCCTGGCTAATTTTTGTGTTTTTAGTAGAGATGGGGTTTCACCATGTTGGCCAGGCTGGTTCCAGAGGCCAGTAAGTATCTGACCTCAAGTATTTGCCTGCCTCGGCCACCCAAAATGCGGGGATTACAGGTGTGAGCCACCACACCTGGCCTCGTATTGCATTCTTGTGTTGCATTTTATCCATGTTGCTTTGTGAAAAATCAAAAGCATTATGACATCAATACAATGTCATTAACTTGACATCTGAGCAAACTGGGCTCATATCCTAGCTTACCCTTTTATAAATTCAATGACCTTATGCAAGTCTCTTGACATATTTGAGCCTCGATTTTTCTTATTTGTTATATGTGGACAAAGATTGCTGTGAAGAGTAAATGTGACATGTAAATATCCCATACATAATAGGATTACAGTAAGTTTTAGTTAAGTTTATTTTTAATCACTCGCAAAGCATACATATGATATATATAACATCATTTAATTTAACATTATATTTTGCCATATTTATATAAGCTTTTCAATGAAACTGAATTAGAAAATGTTTGATTTTAAAAATTTACTTTGATTAAATACGTGTTTGGTTCCCAGGTTTCTGCCAGGTACCTTTCAACTAAAAATCATGTTATTTATACATTTCTCCATGTAAACAAGATGCATTTTTTAAGTAACCTACCACATGCCAAACATTAAATGACATGTGATGTAATCACTAATACTCGTATTTTTAAAATTAATTACAGTTAATAGATGTGTAACATCTAAATACGTAAATATTCACAGGAATTTTCAGACATGTTGAGAATCTTGCCAAAGGTAACTATACAGAACATATATACACAGATTGAATTTTCAAATAAAAAGAAAATGTTTGTGTGCACAGCTCATTCTTTATTTATTCTATAACTAAATGATTGATGTATTGCTAAATGACTTTTAAAGTATGTCTAATCATGCTGGTTAGCATATTATACATATCTTCATATGTTCACCCCAAATAGCTCTCCCATAAATTGCTAATTTTATTATATTCATCCTCCACTGAAATCATCAAGGGGGACAAATGTGATGAAAATGTGTCTGGGAAGGGTTTTTAAATTGTAAATATAATGTACAGTGTTTTCGAGACTGCCTTTATAAAAATAACAAAATCCTAAATCAAGTGATAGAAAAATTGCAGGTTAAACAATGTAAGACTTCAGGTTTTTCACATTACCTGTCAATGTATAATCTTTGCCTCTACTGATAATCTTTGATTGTTCAGAAATGATACCAACATATACTATGAAAAGGCAAAGGAAAAATGTAGAATATGTGATATTTTGATTTATAATAACTTTGGTGTTATTTTCACTTCCTGACACACAGCCCCTAATGCTAATGAGTTGGCTCCTGACTGGCAGCTCCAGGATAGCCTTAGGATGGGGGCTGGTTGTCAAGGGAACCACCTGTGTAATTAGAGGATTGGAAGTGTCACTCTCTTTCCCCTCACCTCTGGGGAGGAAAGAAAGGATGAAGGTTGAGTTGATAGCAATGGCCAATGATTTAGTCAATCATGTTGACTTAATGAAGCCTCCATAAAAACTAAGAAGCATAGAATTTGGAGAGCTTCCAGGTTGCTAAACACATGGAGGTGCCTGGAGGGTGGTATACCTGGAGAGGCCATAGATGATCGGAGCCCCTTTCTATATACCTTGCCCTATTAATCTCTTTATCTGGCTGTTCACCTGTATTCTTAATAAAATTCTTTATAATAAACCAATGAATGTATGTGAGCATTTCTCTGAGCTTTGTGAGATGCCCTAGCAAATTACTGAGCATGAGAAGAAGATCTCAGGCAACTCTGCTTTGTAGCCAAGTTAGACAGAAGTTGTGGATTATCTGGAAATCTATTAGTATGGTTTGGATCTGTGTCCCCACCCAAATATCATCTCGAATTGTAATCCCCAATGTTGGAAGTGGAAACTGGTGGGAAGTAGTTAGATCATGGAGGCAGATTTCCCCTTTGGTTCTCTTCCTGTGTGTATTAGTCTGTTTTCACGCTGCTGATAAAGACATACCCAAGACTGGGCAAGTTACAAAAAAAAAGAGGTTTATTGGACTTACCGTTCCTCATAGTTATGGATGCCTCACAACTGCATTGGAAGATGAAAGGCATGTCTCACATGGTGGCAGACAAGAGAAGAGAGCTTTTCAGGGAAACTTCCCTCTTTAAAACCATCAGATCTCCCAAGACTTATTCACTGCCACGAGAACAGCATGGGAAAGACCTGCCCCCATGATTCAATTACCTCCCTCTGGGTTCCTCCCACAACTCATGGAAATTCAAGGTAAGATTTGGGTGGAAACACAGTCAAACCACATCACCATAATAGAGTTTTCATGACATCTGGTTGTTTGAAAGTGTGTGGCAGCTCTCACCACTCTCTTCTTCCTGCTCCAGGCATGTAAGACGTCCCTGCTTCCCCTCCACCTTCTACCATAATTGTAAGTTTCCTGAGGCCTCCCCAGAAGCTGCTGTGCTTTCTGTACAGCCTGCAGAGCTGTGAGACTATGAAACCTATTTTCTTTATAAATTACCCAGCCTCAGGTATTTCTTCATAGCAATGCAAGAACTGACAAATATACTACTACTTGTAGCTGGGATTTGAAGTCGGAGAGGAAGAATCTTGTAAGACTGAGTGCTTAACCTGTGGGGTCTGCACTAACTCTGATTGCTATCAAAATTAAATTGAATTGGAAGACATGGAGCTGGCATCTTACAATTTAATTTAATTTTACTGTTGATTCTGCATGGCTGGTAGGAGGATTGATGGTATGAGGAAAACTCTACACATCTGGTGTCAGAAGTGAAGTATTGAGAGTGAGAGGATAGTGTAGGGAGTGTATGGAGTGTAGTTTATTTTTCCTATAGACAAGATAACTCTTCCTTTTACTTTACCTCTGCACACTTCTCTTCTTACTGAGGCTGTCCTATTGTTTTGTTCCAACTACCCCTTGTTAGTTCTTTAAGCCCAATCCTCAATTCCAAAGTGGGTGCATTCTGTTTAGCCAATACGAAGGGACTGCCTGGAGACAGCCTGACTTTCTTGCTATCTAAAATTTCTAGATAGAGTTTAGGGACTTATGTTGGATGAGGGTCCTGGGAAATCTACAAGAGACTCCTTGGCCTCATTATTTTAGACTTGAATGATAAAAACATGGCTAAACAACAGAAGAGAGATAATTGCTTTTGAAAAATTCGTGACTCTCTATTTAAATTAAAACTGTTAAAACCCCAAGGAGAAACGTTTATTTTTCATCTTTTTCAATGCTTTTCTTAGAGCCATGAATCCTAGACATAAACCATAAAGACCCCTCACTAAAAACCCGGCATAGAAGGCAGTGCAATCTGCATAGGGGTACATGGCAGACATGCAGATGAGAAGGCACTGGTATCACTTCAGGGATCCTTTATTAACCTGAAAAGCTCTTCTAAGGTCTGGCTGGAAATCTGACTCTTGAGACCTGGAAGTTAGGTATGGATGACTGTTGCAGTTACAAAGTAACTTCAACCTCTGCCTTATAAGCCAATGAGACCTGTAAGGCAGAGGCTGGGGCTGTGTTTTTTTTTTTTTTTTTTTTTTTT